>NC_063340.1:3486891-3567383 GCF_021869965.1 Rhincodon typus | reverse complement strand
GTGTGTGTGTGTGTGTGAGTGTGTGTGTGTGTGTGAGAGTGTGTGCGTGCGTGTTTGTGTGTGTGTGTGAGAGTTGTGCGTGTGTGCTCGTGTGTGTGTGTGCACGCTTGAAGTGGAATTCAGTTTATACTTCTTTTTGTTGTGTTTATATTTTGTTTGAATCAGTTTTCAATAAACCAACTCCTTAATTTTGGTTGCCTGAGAGATCTGGCTGCCTTGGAAGTCTATCACTGTTCCTTCAGTATTGATGGGTCAGAATTCTAGAACTCCCTCCTTGACTGCATTGGTGGTCTCCTTACACCCCAGCGGTTCAAGAAGGCAGCTCACTACCACTTTCTCAAGTGCAACTGGGGATGGGCAATAAATACTGGGCCCAGGCAGCGATGCCCATCCGTCAACTTATGAATGAAAAGAGATAAAACTGCACTGGTCAGAATTCACTTTGCCAATGAAGCTAAGGTGTAGGATAAAGGAGCAGAAGTAGGCCATTCAGCCCATTGATGCTGCTCCACCATTCAATGAGATCCTGGCTGATCCTCAGTTCCATTTTTGTGCCTTATCCCCATCACCCTCGATCCCCTCCCTGATTAAAAATCAGCTACAGAGCAGGAAGAGAAACAAATAAGTGAGGGTGTGACAAGGGCCTCTTTTCCTTGATCAGCTTTAACTTAGCTGCGTAGAAAGAAACAGAAAGAGAGCGGGCCGTATTTTTTTTTCTTTGATTGAGTTTATCACAGAATCTGATGGGCTGTAACTGTACCAACCCCTCTGCCACCCCGCTACCAAACATAATAGGGAGGGACATCTGCCACAAGGCAGGGTTCAGTGATTAGAATTATATGTAAGATAGTTGCTGCCATTTGTGTTAGATGAATATATAATCTGTTTAGTGCTTTTCAAATTAGACAGAATTACTTGAACGTAATGATCCTCATATGTAAACATCAGGTGTTAAGGGAGAATAAGCTGCCAAGACTGAGCCATTTATACCCTCCAGCAACATTGCATCTCAACCATTAATACTCTGTAATGTGCCCAATTAAGGGTTGATGAAACACTCTTCCTTCAATCAATCAATAGATGCAATTTTACATCTGTCACAATTATATAGTAACCTAGCAATGTGGCTGCAGGCCCTCACTGCGGTTCAGAAAAGGAAATAAAAGCATCATTTCAAGGGCACTGCAAACAGTTGACTAAACCCCAATTGGGTTGTTGCTCAGGAGTGGCTCTCGATCCATTGCTGATCAGATTTGCAAGGAATAACCCCCACCATCATTCCTGAAAGTGACTGCACCCAAGAAATATTACAGGAAAATTAAGAATAAACCAACCTCATTCAATAGCCCCTGGGAAATGGGAGACAAGAGATTCTGCTCCTGGGAGGTAGCCTGGCACATCTTCAGAACCAGTCAACCAAAGCAGTCTCACTGTCGATACAATAATCATCTGGTGGATGAATCAGTGTGTCTGTGTGAACGTCCTACTCTGTACTCTCCTGGAAACCTTCAGCTGAACATAATGAACTCGCTTCATCATGAAATGGGTGCTCTGATTCATTTTCCTTCGAAATCGTTATTAGTTAATTGAAAGAGCATTGGAATATTGCAAATGCATAGCTAGCCTGAACTGCTTTGTAAAATTATAAGTAGCCTCCACACTCATAAATTCTGTTTCATTAGTGCTATTTTTAAAAATAAATCTGAGTGAATCCACAAACGGTGAGCTATTTACTGAAATAAGAGCAAAATACTGTAAGTGATTGGAGTCTTGAAATAAAAATTCAGACACTGGAAAGACATAATGGGTCAGTCAGTCTCTGCAGAGAGAGTAAAACAGAAAGTTATTAACTATTCTCCAGGCTGTGTTGGAACCAGAAATACTGGCATAATTTGAAGTAAAAAAAAATGGTGCAACTTCTTACAAGGAATGATTGCATTGGGAATATCTGAATTGTTCATTTTGGGTCCTGTTATATTGTTTGCAGTTGATCACATTTCCGATTGGAGTTTAACCCTGTGTCTCACATGCACTTTCTCCACATTGTTTGAACATTGCATAGAGCTACAGCAATAACCAAAAGCAACAGTTTAGTTCCTCATTCAGGAAGGGATTAATGTCCAATTTCTTACCTGAAGTCCCAGTTCAAACGTGCATTTGTAGCCAAGACCCAAACTGACATTTTTTTTGTTTAATTGAAATGCTTCACCATAGCGTTATGCATTTGATGCGTAGGGGCAGAGTAAATCGGAGTCAGAGTAGACCATTTGGTTCCTCAGACCTGTTCTGCTGCCCAGTTAGATCATGGTTGATCATCTACCTCAGAGCCATTGTCCTGCATTATCCTCATATGCCTGGGTGTCACTAATAATTACTGATTTCTGTCCTGCAGATCCTTAATGATCAACCCTCCTCAGGCCTCTGGGGTTGAGAACTTCAAACATTTACCAGCTTTTGAGTAAAGAAATTCCTCCCCATACCTGCTAACCTGGGACTGTGTATCCTGAATCTAGACCTCTTTTCTCTGGCCTAGAAAGTGAACAGTTACTAGCATTGAATCTCATTACTTCTGGTAGTGAATTGTTGTTGGAGACGTTAAAAAAATTCTTAAATGTTTTAAAAAAATTTCCTTTTCATCTTCTCTCTCTCATTCAATCTAATCTGTCTTTCCACTTGTATAGTTCTTTTGGTAGTTGATTTAATTCAAATAGATCCTCAATCTCAGGCCATGCTTTGTTTGATTTTTAAGTCCTGGATACACTATTGCCTCAGTTCCCAACAGCTTACAAGTGAGAAACATTTCTGAGCCAAAGGAAAAGGGTTAATTAACTGGGCACACTGCAGATGCACTCTCCCAGCAGTTACCAGATCATGAATGTTGGGAGACAGCAAATGTTTGTAATTAAAAGAAATAACAAAAGGCGACTTTCACTTTTCCCGTGATTGATTCACTGGTAATTTAATTTTGTGACTCGATCCATTTTAGTTATGGCTGGGTTAATCCCATATCCTTATCCTTAACTCCTTCTGCAACTTCGAAGGTGCCAACTTGTGAAGGGGTCCTATTTACTTGGCCCTCAAAATTGGAATGTGTTTGACATGTGGCTTCAGCCAATTTCAACAGATCAACACTTTCCTGAAATTGTAGTATTGCTGCCTCTCAGGGGAATGCACGAATTGGGATGAGACTCACTTGACCCTATAATTAAAGAGGTCAATCTGAAATCAGACCCTTTCTCCAGAGCTTGATGTCTAGTTCACTGAACTCCTTCAGCACCGCATGGCTTTTTATATTTTAATAACACCTTCATTATAATGTTTTGATTCACTTTATTTTATTGTCATTCTTTCCATTTGTTTAGCTCTAAAATTTTAAAAGAATTCTGTTCCATTGGGTTTGTTTCCTTCTGCAGAATTAGATACCACAAGAAGGGAAGGGGCCAATGAAGGGGGATTCCCTACTACCTGTTTGAACGTATAGTAGGGCAGTAAGCCATCACCAGGCCAGTAATATTGTGGGGCGGAACATCCACCATTGTAAGATTGGTCCAAGGCATGAGAATGAGAATTTACCCCGTGCTGCCCCTTCTAGCCTCGTGAAAAATAACATTGTGTTCTTAATCTTTCTGAAAGTCGCCAAAGTTATGCATTCATAAAGTCATTGTCTATTAATCTCAGTTCAGAGTAATTATTCAGACTAGTAATTATTCTTTTCTAATATTTAATATTGGCACGTGAATTAATGATAACCCGTCCGTCGAACCTCTCTGGCCCAGAAAGTGAACAATTAATAATGTGGTACATTATTCCATCTGACAGTTAATTATTGTTAAAAATATGGAGAAAAAAGTAATTCTTAAATCTTTTTCTGATTAAATCAGGGCACACACACATAAACACCCACACACACCTACACACACACACACGTCCACATTCACCTACACACAAACCTACATCTATACACACCCACATATACCCACACACACCTACACTCATGCGCGCGCACACACACACACAGATGTGGGGAGGCTATGACTGAAATGTTGACAATAGGTAGATAACTGCCCCTTCCCACCACCTGAGAAGCAACACTGAAGGTGGGAAGGACAATGATTGTCCTTCTGGTCCCACTATCCAGTTGGGGAGTTGCTGGTCTACTGGTAACATCACTGGATTAGCAAACCCCAGGTTTTTATGTTCTGGGGGACATGGATTTGAATCCCACTATGGCAGACAGTGAAATTTGGATTCCATGAAAAAAAAGTTGGAATTAAAAATTAGGGTAACAGTGACAACGTAACTAATGTCAATGGTTGTAAAATCCATCTGGATCACTAATGTCCTTCAAGGAAGGAAATCTGCTATGTTTACCCAGTCTGGCCTACAATTGACTTCAGACCCATGGCAGTGTGGGTGATTCTGCCAGCATCACCCTCACCCTATGCACAAATGTTTTAAAAAGGCCCTTAAATGGTAATGAGTGACCACTGAAAGGCCTCATCCTGCCTCGCAGCTCCAGGCAGATTCAGAAAAGATTGGCCTATCGGCCTGGTCACCCAGTGTGGGCAGATTGTTTTCCTGGGGGGCATTCCCTCAATTTGCATTAATTTGTGCAAGACTGTACTTAGGGCAGTGGTAGCCTTTGAGAATCAACCCACACCCCACCCTTGTTTCCAACAATCCCTAATACTAGGAACCCTTCCCCACTCCCCACATGACACACAACCTTTTTCCATCTCTGATCTTCCATTCCAGGGGTCCGGGTGCTGGGGTCCATGTCCTCTGCCATGGAGTTGCTGTGTTCTGGGGATTCCAGCCTCTGATTGGCTGGCAGTCCCTTCATTCCAGGGAAAGTCCACCAACAGCCAATCAGCTGCCTTGACAGAGGACTTTCTGACCAAGGTAGGCCACCCGTCTCTCCACAAAATGTTCCCCTTCCTGAATTATTCCAAAAACAGGAGAACACCAACAATGGGAATCTCAATTAGAAGCAGAAAGCCACGATAAAAATCCGTACTCAATTCAAATGTCAGACACAATAAGTAATGGGGGTCTGAAGATTAGTTAGATCATTCTAGAATCCCTTCAGTATGGAAACAGGCTCTTTGGCCCAACAAATCCACACCAACTCTCAGGGCATCCCACCGATCCTCCCTATAACCCACCTAATCTACGCATCCCTGGACAGTTTAGCATGGCCAATCCACCTACACTGCACATCTTTGGACGGAAACTGGATCCCCCGGAGGAAACCCATGCAGACACGGGGAGAATGTGCAAACTCCACTTAGACAGTCGCCCGAGGGTGGAATTGAACCCGGGTCCCTGGCGCTGTGAGGCAGCAGTGCTAACCACTGAGCCACCGTGCTGCCCTAAAGCTTGCCAAGCTCTCAGCATGACTCAAATATCTGAGCATCCAGGACCATCTAACTCATGGCAGTAGTGCTACACTGCCATCCCGACAGTGCAGGACTGTTAGAATCTGCTATTAATCTGTGAGGATGTGGTTAAGTTTATCTGAATGCCTGAAGACTCCCCACTAATATGGGAATAGAAGGGGGTTGTTTATAAGGCCACCTTGACAAGGTGCCCTGGTGTTTGTTGCTGCCTTTTGTACTGTGACCTATTATTCTGGGGAACCACCAACAAACAGAGAAAATGGCTCGACGGAAAATCTTTCCCCTTTGGGAAGCTAACTGAGGTGGACAGAGACGCAAGTACCTTACATGTACATTGCAGCCCAGCAGATAGTACAGGCAAAATAAAACAAAAAATCCCTCTCACATCACTGATCTGACAGGTGCAGGATGGAGCCAAGAATTGTTCAACCCATTGAGAGGACTCCTGAACATCAATCACTAACCACAGGTCCTCTCGGGAAAGGTGGCCAAAAGTCAAAACTAGGAGACAAAGTGATTGCATAGAGACAAAACAATCTAAGGATGTGTTTGATCTCACATTACTTCATATACAAGTGAAAAATCTTGATTGGGGACAAAGCGATTTTTATTGTACATTTGTTTTTTGGTGTTTTGACCTGGGGAATGGGGAGCAGGCATGAGGGGCTGAATGTCCTCCTCATCTATCAAATTCAGGTGATTTAAATCCCAAATGGTTGGAACATTAAATGTGAATACTATTCAGGAATGGAATAGTGTGAGAACCTAAGTAAACTGGGCTGCACTGTGAAATAACTTCATCCAAACTGTGTCTGTTGGCTAGGAGCTTCATTACGTGATTGTATTGGCATTTTGTTCAGGTAGTGGAGTAACTTTTCGGTGGAATATGCAGGAGCTGATGCATTCAGAATGGACAGAAGCAGAGGAAGGTGTGAGATGAAGACTCCAGCCTTCTGCCTTCCTGGAGACATGTTGGGTTTTGATCCATTTCCAAGTGGTATGACAGTATGGCCACCAACCACTTGAGACAAATACAACAATGGAGTGGGCAATGCAGGAAGGACACTATTGTGCCCCTGCTGGACTATACAGAGAAAGAAGCAAAATATAGTCCTTCATAGGAAATGAAAGTGGGATAGGTTGTATCTGAATGAATACTAGAGCATAAATGAACTGTTAACAAAAGGGAACGAGGGAAAACTGAGAAACCTACAATGTCAAACATTACAAGCCTCAGATACCAAACTTTGATGAACATTAATTGGTTTGGTTAAGACTGTGGGGAATAAAGTAAATTGCTCCATTGATCAAGAAATACAAATCTGCACTTGATGCAAAACATGGCACATGCCCAAGATTTCTTTCACACTATCAGTTTTGGCAGAAGGATAGCAATAATTTGGTGTTTAATGTACTGGGAAAGTTCAGGTCAATATAACCCAAGAAACTAGGACTGTGGTTGGCTTTCTCATCCAGAGGCCAGATCTTGAAACCAATATTTCATGAAAACACAGAAGCTAGATTCCTAAATTAAAAGCCAAATCCTCAACAGAGTGTTACACAAATCAATTATTAGTGAAAAAAACATTCCAATCACAGATAGTAGGAACTGCAGATGCTGGAGAATCTGAGATAACAAGGTGTAGAGCTGGATGAACACAGCAGGCCAAGCAGCATCACAGGAGCAGGAAGGCTGACGTTTTGGGCCTAGACCCTTCTTCAGATAAAAAAAATCACAGCTAATCACAGCTAGGCTTATGTTCAGAAACTGAATATAAAGCCCTGTGGATCTCCTTTATGCAGTTAGCTTAGGAATCGTAGCTGCCAATTGGTAGTCTGATGGTAGACTACTGACACCATATCTCTCATGTTGCTGTTGTAAAAACAGAAAGTCTGGTATTTATGTAATGATTTGCACAATCCTGTTATGTCCCAAAGCACTATTTGAAGTCACTGATGAAATATTGGAAATAAAGCAGGAAATTTGTACAGATCAAGCTCCCAAAAGCAGCAAAGCATCAATGAGCTGATAAACTGCTTGATTGACAGATAAATATTGTCCCAACATCCAGGACAACACCTCTACATCGACCCAAGAGAGAGGACGTGGCCTTGATTTAATACCTCAGGTGAAAGATGGTGTCCACTGATAGTGCAGCAGACTGGCCAGGAGCTTCTGTGTAGATCTTTGTGCTCATCTCCCTGGAGTTGGAATTAAACCCACAAACCTCTGAGTCAAAGGTAGGAGAATGTCAGTGACTGAACTGGAATATTCCTGGGGACTTTCCGTTATTTAATCCCAAATTACCTTGGCTGTCTGCCTGGCTTCTCCCACCTCAAAAATAATCTATGTGGTTGTGGGGTGAGGAGATGTGGTCAAGGAAAAGTAGGGCTAGGTAAAGAGGATTCATTTGTACTTCAAAAATATCAAATCGTTATCGCCAGTGCGATTTCACTTAGAGGTTTTACCTGGAGGCTTTACTTGGAAATTTTACCAGGAGATTTTACCTGGAGATTTTACCTGGATATTTTACTTAGAAATTTTACCTGGAGTGTTGAAGTTTTCTGAGGAACCTGTATAAGACAAGAGATATCAATAAGATTGAAATGATTCAAAGATGACTCTGCACAATTTCCATGAAACAATCTGGGACATATCCGGGTGTCATATCCATGACCACTGATTTAGAATGGGATCGCTACAGCAAAAGGGAATGTAGACTGAGCATGTTCAATACAGTATGGAATAGACTGTGGGGGACTTCACTGAAATAAGTTCCTGGTGCCCCCTGATGATGAGAAAGTATGAAGTAGCCATCCGCATGAACTAGAAAGACAATGTTTTTCCAAGACGGTGTCCCAAGGACAATGGCACCAGCTGCCAAATAAAGCAGTCACGGTGCTGCCACTTGAAATGCCGTCTTTAGGTCTGAGAGACTTTGGGATATTTGTGGAGGATTATTGGATGAATGAGGCTCCATAGGGGCCTGGATCACAGTTAATGAGGCGGGTTTAAGATGTAGCACAAAAAAACTCACTAGACCTCGCGGAGAGAAACCCTCTGCGAAACTTGACGATAAATGATTTCTGGTAAGATGGAGGTAAATTGTGGACCATCGATGATGATGATTACCAACTTTCCAAAAGGGAATAAGGAATATCAGCGAAAAAAAAATTTAAAGTCTTCACCCGATCACAGTGCTGACAGGTTTTTCATCTCACCTAGTCCAGTTACATCTAAGCATGCTCATATAATGGATACAGCAAAAGAAATCACATAGTAGTGATTCTGCAACAAGGTTGGAAAGCACATTACTTTACAATGAAACATGCCATGTGTCCCAAATCACCCAGACTCTGGATTATATCCACACAGGTCTGCTTTTCACCTCGCTTTTTCATTCCTTCATGGGATGTAGGTATCTCTGGATGTGGATATCATATTTATTTCCCATCCCTAATTGCATGTTGAGAAGGTGGTTGTGAGCAGCCTTCTTGAACCACTGCAAACTTTGTGCTGTAGGTTGACCCACAATGCTGTCAGAGAGACAGTTCTACTTTAGTACATTAATATATTTCATCCTATCTGCATATGTTTCTATTCTTTTCTCCCTCATGTGTTTATCCCTCTTCCCCTTAAAGGTACCTGTGTTATTCACCTCAACCACTCCTGGCCATAGTGAGTTCCATGTTCTCAATATTCTGTGGTTAAATGTTAGGTTTTAGCATAAAGATGGTCAACCAGTCAGCAAATAACGATGAGGCACATAAATTGCAGGTGCCTTAGCATAATGTACAATGTCTGTCACCACGTGAGGTGCATGTACCTTTAAGGAGGCTTGTCTTAACCTCCTCTCAATCAGGGGTCACACGACACCAGGTAACAGTCCAACAGGTTCATTTGAAATCTCTAGCTTAAGCACCTCTGCTTCATTCCACCTGATGAAGCAGAAGTGCTTCGACAGCTCGTGATTTCAAATAAACCTGTTGGGCTACAACCTGGTGTCCTGTGACTCCTGACTTTGTCTGCCCCAGTCCGACACCAGCGCCTCCACACCCTCTTAATCATTACTCCCTGGGCAGGATATGATGTATTAGTCCCATGACTAGTCCATGAGTAGCAGAAGTAGAGGTGGAATGTACCCCTGTTATCCCCAAGGTGAACAAAACCCATATCTTCAAATAAACACCTTACAGTATTTCACCAATCCTTACATGTCATTAGTATGGTTACACTGAGGGCAAGGAGAATAGAACTATGCCCCACGACAGAAATGTTAGTACAGTCATGTGAATAAACTCGTTAGTGGTCATCAAGCTGCTTTTGTCTGCTATCCCCTCAAGCGATCCACGTCATCTGAACCAGAAACCAATTTGTTCCATTGATAAATTAAAACTGACCTCGCCAACAGGACATTCATATTAGCAGTGGCTGAAATAAAGACAGAACTGTAGGTTAAGCCAGGATTTTCACAATGGTGTTTGAGTTCCTTAACTAGGAATGCCTTGCACGTTGGAGCTAGATTATTTGAACTTTGAAACACTTAAATAGTTATATACTTAAATCGATTAAATAGTCTGCAAGCTGCTTGAGAACAGTTACCAGATAATACTTACAGAGACTTTGTAACTCGTAGGAGGAGGCTGGTATTTTGAATGACACCGATGAAACATTTTGTTAGTAGTTTGCAAACCACAGATTAAAATCGGTCATTTCTCCTTCCTGATCTGAGCTGATGAATTTTGGCTCCCATGACATCGTAAACTTGGCAGGTATTCTCTGGGATCTTTAAGGTCCTTTAAAACCACTTTCAAGAATGGGACAGAGTGTTCCACAAGTTGTAAATCTGTTGCACTCTTGGACAGACGCCGAAGGACACATTTCACCTTGAAATAGCCATTGATCATTCCATCAATTGGTTCTGTCGTACTAATAAATAAATTCCAATCTTCTGTCAGCTAATCTAAAAGACATTAGTGGAGAATTTGTCTGCCATTGCATTAGGGCTTGTGTTATTGGTGTTTACTGGCTGAGATGACCTTTCAGAATTTGGTTGTGCTTTTAGGTAAGTGGTAAAAAATCCATTTTTCACTCCACATTTCCATCGCTTTTAAGTTGCGGTCTGCTAAAGCCTGTACTTTTATGTTATGAGAAAGTGATGAGGTCTTCTAGAGGAATAAACAGCGCAACTAAAGCATTCTTTCATTTCTCCTGGGATGGATTGTATGGAGGATACTGAAAGATGCTGATGCTATCTTTTAATATAGAAGGGAATTATCTCATAAAAACGAACATGCCTGTCTCCAGGGCAGAATTATTTATCAGCAAACTGATTGTGGTCTCTCGGGTTACCTGGTGTTGGAGCATTGCAGAGAGTTTCCTCGATCATTATAAATCAAGGCACTGCTCAGTGAGCAAGCATTTCATGATTCATCGAGCTCCCCCTTTACCAACTTTGTTCTGTGGAATAAGATACAACATTGACAAATTAGAGGCACCCTCCCCCTATACCACTGTCCAGAGAGGAGTACAGTTATCCCATTATGCCCTCTCCCTCAGAAACCTGGAGGGTTGTCAGAGCCATCAATAGCAAGGCCACATGCAAGAGTATTCTTTAATAAGCCACTCTTTCAACACTGGAATCTGTCCCTCATGCTCCCTTTTCTAATCCCACCAATTGTCTCTTCTTCGATCAGGTTCCTGCTCTCTGAAGTAGCTGCTGTCTGCAATCAATATTCCCTTTGTTTGAGAATTAGTGCCCAGAACCAACAGTATTAATATGATTAGTCCAACTTCTTATGGCCATTTCTTTCCTCCTCCACCGCCCCCAATGACCCTTTGAAAAGCCAACTAGTGTCAGGAGACAGTCCAGGCGAAGTATTTCATCGGGTCCCAGCAGACGGAATGTTCTAACATTGTTCCTCTGCAGCGGCAACAACAACTTGCACAACTGTCAAAGATGCTGGAAATCTGAACCGCATCACAGAGAGTGCTGGAGAAACTCAGCAGGTCTGATGGCGTCTGCAGAAAGAGAAACAGAGTTAATGTTTTGAAATTCAGTATGCATTTCATCAGAACTGCATTTGTATAGTGCCTTTGACATGAATCGTTTGGCCGCAGGTTCCTGACCCTCATGTTGGCTCCAGGTTGGGCATCAGTTTTGGAATTCTCATCCTTGTGTGTCAATCCCTCTCTACTGTGTAATCTCCTTCAACTTCACAATCCTCTGAGATTCCCAACGCTCTCCAGTTCTGGTCTTGTGCACATCCCCGATTTTAGTTGCTCCTCCATTGACAATCTGCCTTCTGCTACCTGCTTTAGAAGCTCTGCAACTCAGTCTCTACACCATCTCTTCCCTATCTCTCTTCCTTTAAAATGCACATGAAAGAATATGTCCTTGAACAGGTTTTTGGTAAACTGTTCTGACATCTCCTGATAGATCAAATCATATTCATAACTGCTCCTGTGAAACACTTTGTAATATTTTCTGACACTAAAGTGTTGGATAGACATCAGCTGTTACAGCTGCTGTTCTTTAACTAAGTATTGTGGAAACTTAATTTTGTTCACCAAACCTCCTTTGGTGCATTTCTATTTTTTTACCATTTGAACAGAATGAATGTCAAACGTTGAACTGAAAAGTAGAGGAAAAAAATTGCACCAATCCTTACCTCTCAACCAGCACCACCAAGACACATCACCTGGCCCTTATCACATGTTTGTTTTGGATGATCTTGCTCTGTACATGTTGGCTGCTGTGTTTCCTACCAAAAACACTTCATTGATTGTTAAGCACTTTGCAATGTCCTGAGATTGTCATAAGCTCTGACCTACTTGTGATTTCAAATCCACAGCAATGTAGTTGAATTTTAACTGTCTTCTGGGTAATTAGGAATGGGCAATAAATACTGGCTCAGCCAACAATGCTCACGTTCCATTAATGAATTAAAGAAAAGTCCATAGCAATGTGACTGACTCTCAACCACCATCTGAAAGGAACTAGCAAGCTATTTGTTTGTTCTCAAGAGGTTGGTTTGCAACCAGTTTCTCAAGGTGAGAATGACGGCTGGACAATACAATGCTTTACAGGCAGATTGTACCAATTAAAGTGCAATGGGGTAGCAGAACAGGATGCAGAATACAATGTTATAGCCACAGAGAAGGTGCAGCAAGACAGGCTGACATTTACATTTGACAGGTCAGTTCAAAAGTCTGATAAAAGCGGGGAAGAAACTGTTCTTGAATCTCTTCATACATGTGTTCAGAAGATGGTGGAAGAGAGTATAACCGTGGTGGGGGATATGGTCTTTGATTATGTTGGTTGCTTTTCCAAGGCAGTGGGAAGTGTAGACAGAGTCAATGGATGGAATAGATATAACACAGTGGGGAGCTGGAGGAGCACAGCAGGACAGGCAGCATCAAGAGGTATTTGCAAACCTCATATTAAACTCTTACCAATTTTTATAGATGCACGATAGAAAGCATCCTATCTGGATGCATCACAGCGTGGCATGGCAACTGCAGTTCCCATGACCGCACAAAAATCACAGAGAGTGGTGAACCCAGCCCAGCCCATCACACAAACCAGCCTTCCGTCCATTGACTCAGAGAAAGTAGGAAGAATCTGAGATAACAAGGTGTGGAGCTGGAGGGACACAGCAGGCCAGGCAGCATCAGAGGAGCAGGAAGGCTGACGTTTCGCGTCTGGACCCTTCTTCAGAAAATAGTCCCGACCCGAAACGTCAGCTTTCCTGCTCCTCTGATGCTGCTTGGCCTACTGTGTTCATCCAGCTCCACACCATATTATCTCAGATTCTCCAGCATCGGCAGCTCCTACTATCTCACAGAAGGTAGATATTTAGAATCCTCTTCCAGAAGCAGCAACTGATGTTTGGTCAATTGTTAGAACATAGAATGCAGAACTGTACAGCACAGGAACAGGCTCTTTGGCCGAGGATGTTGTATCAAACACGACGCCAAATTAAACTAATCCCTTCTGCCTGCCCGTGGGCCATATCCCTCCATTCCTTGCATATTCATGAGCTTATCTAAAAGTCCCTTAAATGCCCCTATGGTATCTGCCTCCACCACCACCCCTGGCAGCATGTTCCAGACTCCTCCCACTCTTTGTGTAAAAAAAGCCTGCCCATCATATCTCTTTCAAACTTTCTACCTCTCACCTTAAATGCATCCCTCCTAGTTTTAGATATTTCAACTCTGGGCAAAAATTGTTAATTTTAAGCCTCATGGTGATGGATTTTTATTATCCAATATATGTGAAGGGATATGGGGCAGAAGGGGCTATATGGAGTTTGTTTGGAGTTCACTAAATGTCAGAACAATTTGGAGGGAATAAATGGAGTCATCCTGTTCTAATGTTTCACTGACCACCCAGAATCAATTAACATTGATAATATACAGTGGGGAAACTACTCATTAATTGAATGTCCTTTAGAAACTTTGAAGGATCTGCAATCAAATCAGCTCTTCTCTCAATTTGGAAACTTCAACATAGGAACCAATGTGTAGAATTTAGTACTCATTATAAATTATGCAATTTTGGACTAGAGCATTTGCATGAGCAAACAGTATAACTATTCATTGATTGATTTATTTATTGTCACATGTACTGAAATATAGTGAAAAGCTTTGTTTATGAATGGTACAGACAGATCATAGCAAGCAAAGGATGTACAGATCAAAAAGACTGAGACAGAGGCGTACACATTACATTGCACAGGGCGTGTGCTAGGCAAGATCAACGTTAGCAAGATCAGCATCATTTGAGGCCAGATAGTCCACTAATCAGTCTGATAATGGCCGGGAAGAAACTGTTCCTGAATCTGCTCAAGCTTGTGTTCAGGCTTCTGTATCTTGTGCCTGATGGAAGAGGTTGTAGGAGATCATTACCAGCATGCGATGGGTCTTTGATGCTGTTGGCTGCCTTTCCATAGTAGCGAGCTGTGTAAATAGAGCCCATGGAAGGAAAGTTGGCTTCTGTGATGGTCTGGGCTGTGCTCACCACCTTTTGTAGTTGCTTATGGTCCTGGGCAGATCACTTGCCATACCAGACCGTTATACACCAGACAGTATGCTTTCAGTGGTGCATCTACAGCAGTTGGTGAGGATCTTATGGACATGCCAAATTTCCTGAGCTGCCTGAGGAAGAGGAGGCGTTGTTGTGCCTTCTTGACTATTGATCCTTTTTGGCATATGGAAAGACCACAGGGCACGAGCTCTTTATTAATGTCAGATCAACAAGATCAGAGGAAAGTGCAACCACCCCTAAGGTGCTAACCAGCAGGGATCCCACAACTCTGTGGCACGGCAGTAGTGTCCCTACCTCTGAGCCAGGAGGCCCAGGTTCAAGTCCCACCTGCTCTAGTGGTGTGTCATAACATGCCTGAACAGGTTGATTCACACAATCTGTGATCATTCCTTCTAATGGGAGCTAAAGGAGAGGTTTTGTTCGAACGTTCTACTTTCTGTTTGTGTCAATCTTCCCTCAATCAGTGTAACACTTCTTCCTGAGATAGAAAAACCTTGGGTTCAAGACCCACTTCTGCTATGTTTACACAGAATGCAGGAGAATACTCCAGTACAGTACTGAGGAGTGTTGCATTGTGGAGTGAGATGTTAGCCCAAGGCCCTGTCCTATCTCTCAGGTGAAGGTAAAAGATCCCATTGCACTGTTTTGAAGAGTAAGGGAGATCTTCCTGATCACTAAATAAACAGATTTTCTGGGTCATTAGCACTTTGCTGTTTGTGGGAGCTCCCTGTATACTGGTTGGATGTCTGATTTCCTACATGACAACAGCGACTACATTTCATTTGGTCAAAGATGTGCAGGTTAGGGTGGATTGGCCATGCTGGATTGCCACGTAGTGTCCAGGGATGTGCAAGCTTGGTGGGTTAGCCATGGGAAATGCAGGGTTACAGGGATAGAGTAGGGGAGTTGGGTCTGGGTGAGATGCTCTTTGGACAGGTGGTGCAGGCTCGATGAGTCGAATGGCTTGCTTCTGCACTTTAGAGATTCTGTGATAATTCGATGATCACCTACAAGTTCCATCCAACCCACTCACCGTCCTGAATGGGAAATATATCACCTTTCCTTTACTGACACTGGGTCAAACTCCTGGAATTCCCTCCCTGAGGGCACAGTCGGTCAAGATGCAGCACATGAACTGCAGCAGTTCAGGAAGGCAGCTCAGCACCACCTTCTCAAGGGGCAACTAGGGACAGGGCAATAAAACTGGCGATGCCCACACCCTATGAACAAATTGAAAAAAGAATCAATTGTAAATCACTTTTGGCACACAGAGGTCAGTTGCTCTTAAATACAAGTTTTCTTTGTCATCATTCACTTCAAAGAATGAATAAAACAAAAGCTGCCTCTCCCCTTGGGGCTAAACATGGTCGTGTTCCCTTAGCAACAATCTTTTATTGGCTGCGGGCACCCCCAAACTTCAACCCATCCCTCCAGAGACATCTAGCAGGATGTGCAGAGCAAGTACCAGAAATAAAAAGTGCTGAAATACGCCAACCTCATATTGTGGGGTTCATGGAGCTTATACACTGTCGTGCAGAGTGGCAGCACAGTTACACTGCATAGGTAGCACCTTAATCAGAGACAGGGCATTAATTTGAAAATGCAATGGGGCTGCCCTTGTTTACAGAATGATAATTGAGACGTTGCTAACTCTGATCCCACTTTTTCTGGATTTGCAGCATCTCCAGTATTTTGAGAAGGACATTGTCCTTTCAACAGTACAAATGGAGATCCTGTAGAACTGTATCATGTACAATAGTTTGACCCAGACAAAAGCGGAGGCTTCTGTGGAGCAGAGTAATGTCCCTACCTCTGAACCAGGAGGCCTAGGTTCAAGTCCCACCCGTTCTAGAGGTGTGTCATAAAATCTCTGACACAGATTGGGAATATTACTTCTAACCTTGTACTGGTTGATCTCCTCATTCTTAATTACAATGCAGGAAAGAGTGTCATGTTGTAAATGGGGATTGGGGATATCAATTCAATTGCTCTGAACAATGATAAAGTGTTCGAAAGACCTCCTCAGGTAAAATATCTCAAAGATGATTGCAGACAGCATGCAAGAATTAGAAACGGGAGGAGGCCATTCAGCCCCTTGAACACCAATCAATAAGATCATGGCTGCTCTGTTTGTGGCCCAAGCTCCACTTTTTCTTTTGGCTCCTTCTAGCCCGTGTCTCTCTCTTGTCTTTCAAAAATCTCTGGACCCCGCCGCCTTGAATAAGTGCAATGACCCAGCCTCCTTTGGGAGAGAAATTCCATAGAGAGACCAACCCCTGAGAGAAAATATTTCTCCTCGTGTCAGTCTTAAATGGGAGGCCCCCTACATCTTAAACTGTGAACCGCGGTTCGAGATTCCCACACTAGGAAGAACAACCTCTCAGCATCCGCATTGTTTGAAGTGGCCTGCAAACATAATTATTGAGGGGGAACCACTTCCAGAAAAAAAAATTAGTTCTTTGAAACAGTAGCAAAATGTTCATTCTTGGTTTTGCCCAATTTTTGTGCAAGGAGCTGCCTTAGTCTGTGCAGCACAGATTGTATCAAATGTTTGGATTGAATTGTTTGTGTTCCAGCATTCTTGTCAGAGTAGAACAATGGAATACAGATGCTGTAAATTTGGTGTCATTTACTTTTGCTACAGTTGGTTTGACATTGAAAACTTTCTTTATAGTTGGGCATCTGCATGAATGCTGTTAGTAAAGGAATTCTCCTTTCTAATTCTATGTGGTGGTTGCTATTACAAGTGCACTCACATACCTATACCATACTGTCATTGCACATTCATCTCCCAAGTCTGGTCAAAGTTGCATTTCATCGGTTTTGCCCATCAACCCCCTGTCAAAAGTTAGATTTAATGTCCAAAGAGCAATCCATCACGTTGACTTTGAGTTCCGTCTCGGCACATACAGTACTTTGCTGGGAGTGTCTTGTTCGAAGTTGAGAACGAATAAGATAAGGTTAGACGGTTCACTGTGCAGAAAATCTCTTTATTTCTTTCGAGAGCGCGGGGAGATTATCAGTGGTATCCATCTAAAAATGCAGCTTGACCTATACAATCTGGTTTAATGTCTACTTGTGTATTTGGAATAATGGGTGCCTTAAATACGATTAAATCAGGGGCAAAAAATTAACACTGGGCATGTTCGACTGATTCCAGTCATTGTACCAGGTCTATGTTAACTCCATGTTATGTCTTAGTGAGCAGGAGAAAGATTATCAGCTTTCACTGAGTGGCTAAAGAAAATTAGAAAACACGACCGCACAGCTGCTGTGATATTTTGTACTCTGTTAATATAGTTTTGCTAAGAATCTACAACTCAGTGCAATTGTACAGGATCAAGAGGATTACTCCAGCCATTTGCA
Source organism: Rhincodon typus (assembly GCF_021869965.1). Classification (NCBI taxonomy): domain Eukaryota; kingdom Metazoa; phylum Chordata; class Chondrichthyes; order Orectolobiformes; family Rhincodontidae; genus Rhincodon; species Rhincodon typus. The sequence goes on along the minus strand of NC_063340.1, from coordinate 3,549,568 downwards.
ACATGTGCAAGCAATTTTCAGTCATTGTTCCACTGCTAATAAACTCCATAGCTTTCGATTGCGCTGAGAGAGAGCTCGTGCTGCAGTAAATTGAACCAGAACTGAGAGATTGCCCCCATCAGGAAACCTTGAAGAAGCTGGGGTTGTTTTCCCTGGAAAAGAAAGAGAGCTGAGATTTAACCTGATAGCAATTTTCAAGATTATGAGTACATAATCTTGAGAGAGTACATATAAAGATGTTTCCCTTTGTGGAGATAAACAAGCTAGAAGAGTGTAAATACAGAGTATAGATCCAACTGGGGATTCAGGAGAAATGTCCTTATCTTGAGAGAGATGAGAAGGTGGCTCTTTGTACCACAAGGAATAGTTGAGATAAATAGCATTTTTGCACTTAATTAAAACTGCATCATAGTGATAAAGCATGGACTTTCCATTTGTGACTTCATCTGATTTTAATACCTGGGACTTTCATGGACTGAAATGTTTCAAAGTGTAAAACAAAACTGAGTTAGAAATGGCTGCAATAATCTCCTGACCATAGATTGAGCCAAGATTCATGAGGCAGTCAATAAACGAGAATCAGTCTGAACTGAAATTCAGATTTTTATCAAAAGAGATTGAAACCAGTCAGGCACGAAGAGACCTGCATCTCCTGATTAATTTACCTCATTGTGAGAAGTTCACTTGGTGGAAGCAAGAAACATTGTCTGCAATTATTTAGCTTGAAAACAAAGAACAAATAATCTCAGTCAATTTCAGGGAGCTGCTTTTAGACAGAGCAGGTGAGATGGATTTGTGACTTAGTGAATTGGAGGAAGCACACTCTCTCTCAGATGCACAAAGGACGTAGCACACAGCGATAATGCAAATTCACCTCAGATACATATTCTAACTGTGAGATATCTGACTTCAGACCTATCAACGTTTCCTCAATTAATTTTAAAGGCCCTCTTACTTCGTGTCTGAATATCAACTCAAATGGAGTAAACTGAATCGATTCATTTGGGGCAGCTGTAATGGCAAATAGTATAAATGGGAAACCTTTACCCCAATCATTACAGTAATCCTGGCAATAAGCCCTCAGCATGGTCTTTAGGGTCTAATGCCACCTTTTCAATGCTCCCTTTGATTCAGGATGGTACGCGCTTTATTTAAAGTGTTTAATGCCGAAATTATCCATGACCTCCTTAAATAATTTGTCAGTAAAATTGAACCGTTGGTCTGACTGAATCTCCCTGAGTAGTCCATAACGAGTAAAGAAAGCATGCAACTCCTCCACAATATTTTTTGCTTTGACATTCCGTAATGGAATTGCCATCGGAAATCTGGTAGACACATCCATTATGGTTAGCAAATATTGGTTTCCACTTTTGGTTTTAGGGAGGGGACCTACACAATCAACCATTACCTGCGTGAAAGGTTCTTCAAAATGTGGGAATTAGTATCAAAGGTGCTGGTTTTCTTATTCCTTGTGGCTTTCCTACCATTTGGCACATATAACAGGAACAGCAAAATTCAACCACATCTTTTTGTAATCCAGGCCAATAGAAATGCTTTTGTATCTTAGCCTGAGTCTTCCTCGTTCCTAGATGACCTCCTACAGGTAATTTGTGTGCTACCCATAATAGTTCCCGTCTGTATTCTACCGGCCACACAGTCTGGTGACATTCTACCCATTTCTCCTCCGCACTAACCTGCTGCGGACTCAGTTTTCACCTCAGGATTCTATCCTTAAGGTAATGACATTCGGGAATACATTCGGATTCCTTTTCCAAGTAGGCTTTATGATATAAATTTTTTATTGTCTCATCTTTTTGGGGTAACTCCATTAAGTTTTCAGAACTCGACTCCTCTGTCTGATCTTCTACCTGCTTAGGTTTTTCTTTTACCATTTCATCAAACAGGGTGTCAGCTAACTGGACCTCAATGCCTTCATCTTTCTCTTTTGTTTTCCCTTCTTGTTTTAACTTATGGCTGTGGGATCTTGTCACCACACAGTCTGGAAAAATTGCAGGGTAGTTTTGTTTTAACTCCTCAGTTCCCTGGTTTCCTTTTGGCTTTTCCAATACAATGTCCATCACCTCTCACCTGTAGTCCAGCTATATCACTTCTAAAAACAAACTGTATTCCTGGAATAGGCAATTTTTCCATCACTCCCATTATCACTTCCCCAGACTTGATTGGACTCTCTAGCCTTTTCTTACACAGGGGAACACTAATTCTGTCTTCATTTATTCCACGGATTATCACTCTTTCGGGTAATATTTCAGAAGGAGTGCAAATATTTTCATCTCTTACTATTCGAGACTGGCCAGCTCCCATATCTCTCAATATTTTAACTTCTTTACCTACTCCCCCTGTTCTATCTGTGTAAACCTTACCCACAGAGGTGTAGTCTTTGAAAAGATCAGGCGCTATCTCACTATCCAGCCTGTAACTGGGCTGTGCACTCTCCTGCAGCCCCTCAACTCCTCTTGGGATTTCCTTCCCTACCTCAACTATTCCCATCAATTTTACTTTTACCACATCCATTTTCCCAGTGCCTTTCTTAAACCACCAACACTGTGACTTTGTGTGTCCCACATTATTGCAGTGAAAACACCTGAGGCCTTTCATCTCTTTTCCACCCTCTTGGATTTCTCTTTTCACCCATGGTAAACTGTTCTCAGTGTGATCTACCTTTTGCTTCTCATTGAAGGATCTCCTTTTTTCCCAATTTCTATCCCTCACGGAATGAAATTACTGTGGGAAGTTAGATTTCGATTTATGCACTAATGCATATTTGTCCGCCGTCTCTGCAGCTCTTTTCACTGTTTTACATTTCTGTTCCTCAGCACGAGTTCTTATTACTTCTGGTAGTGAGTTTTTAAACTCCTCCAGCAGAATAACATCTCTAAGATCCTCACATGTCTTTTCTATCTTTAATGCTCTCATCCATCTATCAAAGTTGCTCTGTCTAATCCTTTCAAACTCAATATAAGTCTGACCTGGTTCTTTTTTTATATTTCTGAATTGTTGTCTATATGCTTCTATAGGCACTCAAAATAGCCTGTTTTACTTCTTCATATTCTCCTGATAACTCCTCGGACAGTGCTACAAACACCTCATTGGCCCTGCCTACTAACTTGGTTTGAATTAACTTTACCCACACAGTCTCTGGCCAGTTCATCTGTTTAGCCAATTTCTCAAAGGAACTGAAGAAGGCTTCTACATCTTTTTCATCGAATTTTGGTAATGTTTCGACATATTTGTATATGTCCCTACCAGGTCTTTGGCTACAATGGGTTTGCTCATTATGGCCCTCCTCCTCACTAAGCCTACCTTCTACCTTCATCTTCATCCTTTTAAATTGACTTTCCTGTCTAATTGTAAACTTCCGAAGTTCAAACTCTCTCTTTCTCCCTTTCATCTCTCTTGTGTTTTTCTTCCCTCTCTTTTTCCCTTTCTTCTCTCTCTTTATCTTTTTGTTCAGCTAGGAACTTTCTTTCCCTTTATTTTTCTTCAGCTAAAAATCTTCTTTTGCTTTCTTTCTCTGCAGCCCTGGTTCTTCTTTCCCTTTCTTTCTCTTCTAACTCCAGTTGTCTCATTTGCAATTTAATTTTTTCCATCTCCACTGCACGGTTTCTCTGATATATCTAAATGCTTGACTAACTCCGTTACAATCTCAACTTTCTTATTATTCCTAGTTAAAGCCAATTTTAGCCTGTCTGCTAATCCTAAAATTATCCCCTTTCTCTGTCTTTCTAAACTTTCTTGGCAAATTTGGGAAGCATCTTCGACTCCCAAAACCTCTTTAGCAAAGTTAAGAACCATTTCCCCACTTATGATATAACAAGCAACTGAAATTAAACAGATTTTTCACTCCTCACTTAAGTTTTATTTAGAAATCTAAGACACTAATCCCCAAGTCTGTTTAAATCTACCGTGACCTTTCGTACCCTAAATCTGTTCAAATCCGTTCAGGTCATCCAAATCCATTCAGAGCCATTCAAATCCATTTGAATCCCGGACAAGCCCCCAGTCTGTTTTAAAGCGGAAGTTGACCCCCCCTCTCTGAGAATTAAAAACACCCAAAGAGAGTACCTTGCCCTATAATGTGTAAAAGGAATGTGAATAGTGATGTAGCCTACCTTTCAGCAACTTCTAGTGGTTAAATAAACTCATTTTACAATCAACAAGTAACAATCTATTTATCTAACTCTAACAGTGAACAAATTAACTAAACTATTAATAAACCGAATAGACCCCTTCTAACTACTAACCATTCCCTAATAAAATGAGATTCATGGAACATAGAACATAGAACAATACAGCACAGTACTGGCCCTTCGGCCCACGCTGTTGTGTCGAACTTTTACCCTAATCCTGAGGTCTACCTAACCTCCACCCCTACCTTATACTATCATCTTTATGCCTATCTAATAGCTGTTTAAATGCCCCTAATGAGGCCGACTCCACTACCCTCTCCGGCAATGCATTCCATGCCCCGACCACTCTCTGAGTAATGAACCTACCTCTGATGTCTCCCCTATATCTACCTCCACTCACTTTAAAACTATGCCCCCTCGTAATAGCTACCTCCACCCTAGGAAAAAGTCTCTGTTTGTCCACTCTGTCTATACCTCTGATCGTTTTGTACACCTCTATCAAGTCAGATATTCCAGTATTATGCTATTGCAATAAATACAAGTCCCAACTGTATAAAAAAACTTTGTCTCTCGAAATTAAGCCAAGTTACGTGTCTTCCAGAATGCTCTTTGCCTTCTCAGTTGATTCATCTGTCAGGAATATTCACTAGTTGTGCTTTGGATACCTTTGTTATTTAGATGGTGCTTTCTCTAATACATAGAGGAGTCTGTGAGAACCAGTGAATTTCTCTTGAGAGCTGAGGACTGTTAACTCTGGTGGATGGCAGTTAGTTCTGATGTCTTTGCCCAACTGTTCCTTCTTTTATACCCTTGATAACATATCAATATTTCTTACAATAGGATTCTTCATTGACAAAAACCATTGGATTTGCATTTAATTGGCTTTTGGCATCTATAAGTGCCTGGTTCAAACTGATGGCTAAATTCAAAAATGTGTTGTCTTGGTAAAAACTGCTGCTTGGCCTACTAACTGTATGGCCTTTTGATACAAGTGTTTCAATTCAGGGGCTCTCTGTGTACTTGCAAAATTTCAAGCTGCTGCTCACGGACAGACATTTAAATCACTAAGCATAGAAAAAGCACATCATTTTTTAAAGGGACCACACAATGCTTTCCCCCCCTAGCATTTTACAAATACCATTCGCACAGTGTAGGCATCGCTGGCATTTATTGACCAATCCTAGCTGCCCTCGAGAAGGTTTTGGCATGCCTCTTTCTTGAATACAACTAAATGGTTTGCTTGGTTATTTCGAAGGGCAGTTAAGAGTCAATGACATTGCAGTGGGTCTAAAGTTCCCGAGCAGCCCAGGTACTAACAGGCTTGTAAAGAACCAGGCAAAAGGTTATGATATTCTTTTAGTTGAGACTATCTTGTTAATAACAGATTTTATTTTCTTAAGTAAATTTTAATTGCCACAGTGAGATCTGAACACTTCTCCACATTATTAGTCCAGATCTTTGCATTACCAACACAACAACACAATTGTCGTGGTCCTTTCTAACTCAGCATTGAGAAAGACTCTTAGCTACCTGCTGAAATGACTTATCAACCATTCCATTATATTCAACAAGGCAACTGACCATCACCCTCCCCAGGGCAATTAGGGATGGGCACTAATTGCTGGCTTTATCAGTGACTGTGACATCCCATGAATGAATAGATAAAACAACAATTTAATTAATGGATTTAAACTCCCCTTTTGCTCGATGCACCAAACTCATTAGTATTCACAACTCCTGTAATTTTGATATCTTGCTGGCTTGATTTTCTTCTTCCTGTTGAAAATTGGCACTGATGAGATAGAGTTACCATCCATCAAATCTTAACCAAGTTTAGGAGTGATCCTGTGCTGTCATAAGAACTGAGCGTCTCAATGCTTTTTAAAGATCTTTAGTTGGGTGTTATCTTTTTTTAAACTTTTGGGTGGTCCAGTCTCGAACTAACTTTGTCGAAGTTCAACATCCGACATGATTTCCCATCATTGTCCAGCCCCCACTCACTGCCACTCACCATCGCCAATCCCTCTGGTTGAGTCTGATCGTCCTCTATAAGGGCGTCTATTTGGAGGTCTTTAGATGGGTGAAAATGCCAATCGGTGATGCACAGATTCAGTTGCAGCGTGGGTATTGGTGGAGGTTGGAGGTGGTGATGGACCTTCCTGATGCTCTGTCTCTCTCTGGTCAAGAGTCACTTCTGTTCAGTGGAATGGCGGAGATCATTTTCTTGGCGGGTAGCTCCCTGCTGGAGGATGAGGTTCCAGTGATTCCAGTTTGTAGCCATGTCCTCCCAGTTGCAGATGTTTACATGGAATTTCTTGAGGTTGGTCCAGATGTTATCTTTGAAGCGTTTCTTTTGGCCACCAGGTGTCACATTGACCTCCCTTAGGCTGGGAGTACATGATCTGTTTTGAGAAGCGTGAGTTGGGCATTGGGATGACATGGCCGGTGTTGAACGATGGTAGTGGTGATGCTGGTTGCATTGGCCTTTTCCAAGATGCTGGTGTTAGTGCACTTGTCTTCCCAGGTAATCCCCAGATTTTCCCAGGTATCTCTGGTGATGTTGTTCCAGTGCTTTGAGCTGCCTATTGTAGGTAGTCCACATTTCAGCTCCATATAGTAGTATGGAGAGGACAATGACTTTGTAGCTTAGTCTGGGCCTGTAGGTCATGGTCTTCAAGCAGCCTTCCTCTGAGTCGAGCATAGACTCCACGAGCACAGCTCAGACGGCATTGTATTTCTGCATCGATGTTGGCCTGGGAGGAGAGAAGGATGCCAAGGTATGGGAAATGATCCACGTTTTCAAGGGGATGGTTGTTGATCCTTATTGTAGGAGGGATGGAGGGATTGTTGGCCTAGGCCTTGGCAAAGCCTCCCAAGATTCACCACAGAGCTTCCGTAGAGTGTGCTGCAGTGGCATTGTCATCAGCATAATGAAGCTGCAAGATGGAGGTGGTAGAGAACTTCCTCTTGTTCTTGTGCCTGTTAAGGCTGAACAGCCTGCCATCCATATGGTAAATGATTTGAATTCCCTTGGGCAGGTTTTGGCCAGTGAGATGGAGGATGGTGGCAATGACGATGGTGAGCAGGGTGGGCGTGAAGACGCAGCCCTGCTCGACCACCGTCTCCACAGTGAGAAGGCTCAGACTAGAATGGACAGTTGCTAGGCGCTGTCGTAGATATGTCTTCATGCAGCAGCCTCAGCATCCTGCTGACCTTCTCAGAGCGGCCACATTGTGACAGTATCCACCAGCAAACCTGGTGGCTCACTCTGTCAAAGGCCTTAGTTAGGCCGATGAAGGCCACGTAAAGCAGTTGTTTCTGTTCCTGACACTTTTCTCGTAATTGATGTGATGTGAAGGTCACGCCTGTTGCTCCTCTCGATGGAAAGAACCCCGCTGCGTGTCAGGGTGTATTTCTTCAGATAGCGGCAGGTTTTTGGCAAGGACACGTGTAAATACTTTGCCAGTGGCTGACAGAAGGGAGATGCCTCTCTGCCATTCCCACAGTCAGCCTTGTCACCCATTTTGAATATGGTCACAATCGGAGCATCCCTGAGGGGAGTCCTTCTTTGAGCCAAATCTTCAAGAACAAAGCATGGCTGTGTTCATGGGCCACTCTCCTTTGGGATGTCTGCAGGAATCCCATCAGGACCAACAGCCTTGTTGTTTCTTAGGCTCCTTATTGCAGTTGCACTGGAAGGTTCTTCCATGTCACCTTGGATCTCTGGGGGATTTGTTTGATGATTTCCAAGATAATGCCAAGTTTAAGGGCAGCATGGTGGGTCAGTGGTTAGCATTGCTGCCTCACAGTGCCAGGGGCCCAGGTTTGATTCCACCCTCGGGCGACTGTCTGTGTGGAGTTTGCGCATTCTCCCCGTGTCTGTGTGGGTTTCCTCTGGGTGCTCCGGTTTCCTTCCACAGTCCAAAGATGTGCAGGTTAGGTGGATTGGCCGTGCTAAAGTGCCCTTAGTGTTCAGGGATGTGTAGATTAGGTGGTTTATAGGAGATGGGTCTGGGTGGGATGCTCTGAGAGTTGGTGTGGACTTGTTGGGCCGAAGGGCCTGTTTCCACACTGTAGGGATTTTATGATTGAGATTGGTATTATGGCTGAGGAGTTCTTGGAAATGCTCTCCTAGTAGCTGTTTATTGCCTTGCTACCCTTCAGCAGTTTTTGTCTGTTGTAAAGCACAGGAGGTTTAGACCACAGGAGCTTGGACTGTATACTACCTTGGTGGCACTGAAAAAGCCTCTTGTGACACCAACATCTGCCAGCTGTTGGATTTCCAAGGGCTTATCAGTCCACCATTTGCTTTTGAGCTCTGCTGGGCATCAGCCTTAGCTTTGGCATAGACCCTTCTGTTGATCTTGCAGTTGATGTCATTCAGCCAGTCACACAGAGGCTGTTCTTTTCTTGGAGATGAGCTGTTCAGTTTCCGCGTCATTCTCATTGACCCAGTCCTGATGGTTTCTGGATTTGTACCCAAGGGTGTTATTGCAGGAACGGAGAATGGTTGATTTAAGCAGGCTCCAGTGTTCTCCTATGTCCTCTGGGTATTCCTGAGGTAGGTTTTCAGCAAGTGAGGTCTGTAGATGCTGCATAATGACCGTGTCACCCCACGGCTCTTGGTGTTGGATCTCGGCCGTGTCTGCTTCTTCTGAACACTCCTCTTTCTGTGTAGTCTGATGGACATTGTGGAACGGATAGGGCAGTGATCAGTCCTGCAGTCATCTGAGCCAATCATAGCCCTGGTGACATTCATATCCTGAAGGTTCCTGGAGAGAACAAAGACGTAATCAATAAGATGCCATTGCTCTGAGTTTGGGTGCCTTCCAGATGCTTTGAATTTGTTTTGCTGATGGAAGAGTGATGAGGTTGAACTCAGTGCCTTTTGTGAGGAGAAGGACTCCATTGGAACTGATGTTGCCAATATCTTCCCTTAGAATGTTGCCATTCCAAAGGTTATGGTCTCATATAACCCTGGCAGTGAAGTCTACAAGAAGAATGATCTTGTCCTCCTTGGGGATGCTTGACACCAGTGTGCCAAGGCCGGCATAGAAAGTCTCCTCTATGTCCTGCTCCCAGCCAAGGTTTGGGACATAAGGGTTTATAACTGTAGCCATCTGGTTGTTGGTGAACATCCGGTGGATGGTCATGAGTTGGTCATTGACCCCCACAGGAAGTTCAGAGGGGCAACTGATGAGCTGGTCCTTAATTGCAAATCCAATACCATGAATTCTAGGCTCATCAGCATTCCAGAAGAAGGTGTAACCACTTTTCATCTCCTTCAGTTGCTCTTCACCTGCAAGGTGGGTTTCAGAAAGAGCAGCTCGGTCAATCTGGCATCTCTTCAGTTCTCTGGCTATGATTGCAATTGTTTCCCTCAAGAGAATGTTACTGTGTCAGACTAAAGTTCTGAGGACACCGATTCAAATCCCACTAAAGGCAGAATTTCACTGAATAAACCTGGAAATGAAAATTAGTCATCGGGAATGGTGACCATAGCAATGCCATCAATTGCAATTAAAACTCCCTCTGGTTCACAATGACCGTTAGGGAAAGAAATCTTCCAGCCTTACCTGGTCTGACCCATGTATGACTTCACACCCACAGCAAAGTGTCTAACTTTTAATTGCCCTCTGAAATGGCCCAAGCAAGCCATTCAGTTCCAGGGACAAATACTTCGGCAAGTGGCAAGTAACAATTGTGTCGTGCAAATGCCACGCAATGACATTCTCCAATAAGAGACAATCTAACCACCACCTCTTTACATTCGATGGTGTTACCATCACCAAATCCCTCACTATCAACATCCTTGGGGTTACCATAGACCAGAAACTCAACTGGGCTCACCAGATAAAGAGCTGGTCAGATGCTAGGAATATTGTGGAAAGTAACTCCCCTCCTGACTCCCCAAAGCCTGTCCACCATCTACAAGGCACAAGTCAGGAGTGTGATGGAATGCTCCCCACTTGCCTGGATTGGTGCAGCCCCAACAGTACTCAAGAAGCTTGACACTATCCAGGACAAAGCAGCCTGCTTGATTGGGACCACATCCACAACGTCCACTCCATCCACCACTGACGCTCAGTACCAGCAATGTGTACTGTCTACAAGATGCACTGCAGAAATTCACCAAAGATCCTCAGACAGCACCTTCCAAACCCACAACCACTTCCATCTAGAAGGCCAAGAGCAGCAGATACATGGGAACACCACCCCCTGCAAGTTCCCCTCCAAGCCATTCACCATCCTGACTTGGAAAAATATTGCCGTTCCTTCACAGTCACTGGGTCAGAATCCTGGAACTCGCCCCCTAAGGACATTGTGGGTCAACCTACAGCACATGGACTGCAGCGGCTCAGGAAGGCAGCTCACCCCCACCTTCTCAAGCGGGCAACCAGGGACGGGGAATAAATGCTGACCCAGCCAGCAAAACCCACATCCCATGACTAAATAAAAAAGAGAGTAACAGCTGGCAACATCCACCTCCCAAGAAAGAATAAAGTGAACGGTAGACATAGGGGACTGGGACTGGCTGAGATGCTAACAATGGGCCAAATGGCCACACATTACACTGTAACAAATCTGAGTATTCACTGCTTTGGAAGATTGAATCAAACTAGAAGCTGTGATCTGCTTTTTATTAAGCACACAAATCTAATAAATGTGTGTAACTCAGGGGAAAAGAAAGTGCTTGTGTATGTTTAGAGCTTACTCAAAAGGAATTACCATTAAAAAAAAACCCCTTTAATAATACGTTGAACATCAGTAATCAGTTTTGGGCCACCAAATAGAAACAGACAGTGGGGACAGTTCCAAACATTCCTAACAAGAGTGAACATTTTTATTTGATACACTATCATGGAAGCACAGCAAAGCTGTTACTAAAATGATTTAAATGACTTGTAAAGTTAGGAGACCTGCTACTTATATTAGATTTATTCCTTTGGATAACTTTGGCCTTCCTCTGGTCGGCCCTAACACATAAGTCAGTGTGACAGTTTGATCCATTTCCCATGGCTGCTGGGTGTTTGTAGGGAGCAGGTGGAGAGGGTGTGCGCTGCTCGAAACAGCTGCTGTACAGAGAGGCCACAGTTTAATCTATGTTCTGCCACAATTGTCAATTGTAAATCTTCAGCAATGAGAATCCTGTAATCCTATTTCAGGTAAGATTTTGCTTCACCCCCTAACCCTGTGTATTTTAAGAGGTGTCACATTCAAGTGGCCTGTCAAGTGTTCACTCTGTGCGGCTGTCAATCTTGCCCAATGGCATCTCACTATTTTCTGCTCCCTGTCGAATAAGCCTTGGAAATACCTTTACGTAGTGAAGAGGTGCAATGTGATGGTTGCATGTTAAGGGTAAGGCTCCCATATGCAGAGCTAAAATCTGACTTTGTTGAGCTAATGCCTACATCTGTTGTAACTAACACATTAATGTTCAACTGGTTGACTAGAAAGACTATCACTTCATTGATATATGGTGGACGGTTACATGTATGACCTGTTGAAAATAGCCCAGGTCTATCTGGACATTATAAGACATTACACACTTAAAGAGCATGATTATCCAGTGATTGATTATATGACTTTGTCCCATATATTAAAAGATGTTTAAACTAGGATTGGCTTCTACAGATAAAAAAAAACAGATAGACAGTTCCTGATTTATTAACATCTGATGTGTGAAGGCTTGTACTTATGAACGAGGTCCCATATTAAGATTAACTTTTTTAAGACTGACATGTGAACATTGGCTCATACTCACAAATGGTTATTTTATATCGCCCTGTTTAGTTTTTGAGTTGTGTGCAAAACAACTTACAAACGTACTCAGGAGCGGAACATGTTCATAACCAGGGACTGCCTGCAATGGATGGGAATTGTAATATGAACTTCCTTTGAGCTTATTTTCAATATAGAATGAGTTGCCAGAGGAAGTGGTGGAGGCTGGTACAATTACAACATTTAAAAGGCATCTGGATGGATACATGAATAGGAAAGGTTTAGAGGAATATAGGCTAAATGCTGGGAAATGGGATTAGATTAATTTAGGATGTCTGGTCAGCATGGATGAGTTGGAATGAAGAGTCTGTTTCCTTGCTGTACATCTCTATGTCTCTATGGATAAAGATGATTAGGATTGGGTGGTAGCGACTGATCTAGCCCCTCAATATTGAAATTACTGGTTGCGTTAAGAATGTAAGACAAGTGCATTTGATATTGACTAACATTGCGATTGGTTATGGAGAGGCCTTTTTTTCTTACCATTTTCAGAGCTTGCCTTACGCATTCATCTCAGATTGCTTCCCAACAACAACCTGATGAAAATGTAAAGATAGGGAGATTTTGCGATAACTATGTAAGGCACAAATCAGACCACAGCTGGAATTCTGTGAATAGTTATCACATGAGAGATATACTGGCATTGGAGGCAGTTTGGAGAAGGTTCACTAGACTGATACGAGGTATGGAGGGATTGTTTTATGAGGAAAGGTGAGTAAATTTGGGCCCCTATTCTTTGGAGTATAGAAGAATCAGAGGAGACATTATTGAAGCATATAAAGATTTTTAAAGAGTTTGATGCAGAGAGGGTGTTTCCCCTTGTGGGAGAGAAGCAAGCTTGAAGGGCTGAATGGCCTACTCCTGCTCTGATTTTTTTTTAATGTTTCTATGTTTCGGGGGGGGCCAGAGGGGCGTCATATCAGAATAAGGGAGTCACATATTTAAGATAGATGAGGAGGAATTTCATCTCTCAGTTTAGTGAATCTGTGGAATTCTTTACCACAGAGGCTGGGTCATTAAGTACATTCAAGGCTGAGTCAGACAGATTTGTAATCAGTCAGGGAATCAAAGGGAAATTGGAGATGAAGGTTATTAGATACTTCTAGCCATTCCTCCTTCCTAACATCAACGTGTTCAAGTATATCATCCTGTTTCACGCCATCCTCTTAAATGTCAAGGTCCGTCTCACTGGTGAATACCACGCAAAATATTCATTAAGGACCTCTCCTAACTAAATGATAGTAAAATGTAGGGTATGCAGGGTAGTTTGATCTTAGAGTAGGATAATAGGTCAGCACAACATCATGGGCCGAAGGGCCTGTACTGTGCTGTACTGTTCTATGTTCTAGATATGATCCCATTGAATGGCAGAACAGACTTGATGGACTGAAGTTTCACGTTCTTGCCTCTGCCCCATAATTTTTGATTCCCTTCCTGATTAGAAATCTATTTACTGATTAAAAATGCAGCTTCTATTCTTTTAAAACAAAATTGAAGCAAATTAGATATCCCCTGGTGTCGTACTATAATAAAAACAAGTATCAAACAGTCAATGGAAACATATAAAACTGTAACAGAAACTTACATCAAATTAAAATCAAAGTTATTAGGGCTTTGATGTACCCCAACCCTTGCTGTGCCCACTGGTCCCAAAACCACCCTCATCTGCCATTGATACTGCATGTTCTCTCTCCATGCACACTGGAGCATGGACATAGCCTTGGCATGTTGTCTATTTATACACTCTGAGTACAATCAAATGAAACATACAAACATTAAAAAAAAAATCAGAGCAGGAGTAGGCCATTCAGCCCTTCAAGCTTGCTTCGCCATTCAATATGATCGTGGCTGATCATCCAACTCCTGTTTTCTCCCCCATACTGGAGAATCATATGGTACAGAAGAGGCCATTCGGCCCATCGAGGCTGCACAGACAAAAGTCCATTCTAAGTCTACACCAGTCCTACTTTCCCACACTAGGCCCATAGCCTTGAATGTTATGACATTCCAAGTTCTCAACCAAGTACTTTTTAAAGGTTATGAAGTTTCTTTCCTCCCAGGCAGTGCATTCCAGGAGTACCATCACCCTCTGGGTGAAAAATGTTTTCCTAAACTCTCCTCCAAACCTCCAGCCTTTTGCTTTCAAATTGTGCGCCCTTGTTATTGGCCCTTCTACCAGGAGGAACAGCTGCTTTCATTCATCCTGTCCGTGTACCTTATAATCTTATACCCCTCAATCAGGCTCCCCTCTCAGTCTTCACTGCTTTAAAGAGAAAAACCCGAGCATATCCAGCCTCTCTTCATCGCTGAAATGCTCCATCACAGACAACATGCTGGTGAATCTCCTCTGCACCCTCTCCAGTGCAATCACATCCTTCCTATGGAGTGGTGACCAGTAATGAACTCAATACTCCAGCTGTGGTCTAACCAAAGTATTGTCCAGCTCCAACATAATCTCCCTGCTCTTATAATGTTTACTCTTTGAACCCTTTAGCACTAAGAACTATATCCAACACCTTCTTGAAAACATACAATGTTTTGTCCTCAACCTCTTTCCATGGTACAGAATTCCACAGGGTCTCTGCTCTCTGGGTGATGACATTTCTTCTCATCTAAATGGCTTACTCTAAATCCTCAAACTGTGGCCCCTAGTCCTGGAATCCCTGATCATCAGGAACATCCTTCCTGCATTTAACCCAGTCTAGACCTGTTAGAATCTTATAGGTATCTATGAGATCTTCTTCATCCTTTTAAACTCCAGGAAACATAGTGCCAATCGATCCAAACTCTCCACATATATCAGAACCGACATCTCAGGAATCAGTCTGATAAGCTTTTGTTGCATTCTCTTTATAGCCAGAACAACCTTCCTCGGATGAGGAGATCAAAACTGCACATGATACTCCAGGTGTGGTCTTACTAAGGCCCTGTACAATTGCAGAAAGACATATGTCAGGTACGGACAGCAGGGATCAAGTAAATCCTGGAAGATTACAAAGGCAGTAGTGAAATCATGAGGGCGCAAAGGGGACATGAGTTAGCTTTGACTAATAGGGTTAAGGAGAATCCAAAGCGTTTATACAAATGCACGAAGGACAAAAAGGTAACTAGGGAGAGGATAGGCCCCCTTAAAGATCAGCAAGGCCACTTATGTGTGGAACAGCAGGAGATGGGGGAGATACTAAATGGAAATTTTGCAGCAGTATTTACTGTGGAGAAGAATATGGAAGATAGAGAACGTGGGGAAATAAATAGCAACACCTTGAAAAATGTCCACGCTACAGAGGAGGTGCTGGATGGCTTAAAATGCATAAAGGTGGCTAACTCCCTGGGAACTGATCAGATGTATGCAAGAACTCTGTGGGAAGCTAGGGAAGTGATTGCTGAGCCCCTTGCTGAGATATTTGTATCATCGATAGCCACAGGTGAGGTGCCAGAGACTGGACATTGGGTAATGTGGTGCCACTATTTAAGAAAGGTGGTAAGGAAAAGCCAGGGAACTATAGACCTGTGTGCCTGACATCGGTGGGAGGTGGGCAAGTTGTTGGAGGGAATCTTGAGGGAAAGGATTTACATGTATTTGGAAAGGCAAGGACTGATTAGGGATAGTCGACATGGCTTTGTGCATGGGAAATCATGTCTCACTAACTTGATTGAGTTTTTGAAATAGTAACAAAGAAGATTGATGGGGGCAGAGTGTTGGATGTGATCTATATGCACTTCAGTAAGGTGTTGGACAAGGTTCCTCATGGTAGACTGGTTAACAAGGTTAGATCATGTGAAATACAGGGAGAACTAGCCACTTGGATACAGGACTGGTTCAAAGGAAGAAGACAAAGAGTGGTGGTGGAGGGTTGCTTTTCAAACTGGAGGCCTGAGACCAGCAGTGTATCACATGAATCAGTGCTGGGTCCACTGCTTTTCGTCATTTATATAAATGATTTGGATGTGAACATGGGAGGGATGGGTAGTAAGTTTGCAGATGACACCAAAATTGGAGGTGTATTGGACAGCAAAGAAGGTTACCTCACAGTACAACAGGACTTTGATAGATGGGCCGGTGGGCTGAGGAGTGGCAGATGGAGTTTAATTTAGATAAATGTGAGGTGCTGCATTATGGAAAGGCAAATCAGGGCAGGACTTATACACTTAACGGGATGGTCCTGGGGAGTGTTGCTGTACAAAGAGACCTTGGTTCATCGTTCCTTGAAAGTGGAGTCCCAGGTAGACAGGACAGTGAAGAAGGTGTTTGGTATGCTTGTCTTTATTGGTCAGTGAATTGAGTATAGGGGTTGGGAGCTCATCTTACAATTGTACAGGACATTGGCTAGGCCACTTTGAGAATACTGTATGCAATTCTTATCTCCCTGCTATAGGAAGGATGTTGTGAAACTTGAAAGAGTTCAGAAAAGATTTACAAGGATGTTGCCAGGTGTGGAGGGTTTGAGCTATAGTGAGAGGTTGAATAGGTTGAGAGGATTTTCCCCAGATGTTGAAGGCTGAGGGTAACCTTATGGAGGTTTATAAAATCAGGAGGGGCATGGATAGGGTGAACAGACAAGGTCTTTTCCCTGGGATGGGGGAGTCCAAGACTAGACAGCATAGGTTTAAGGTGAGAGGGGAAAGATTTAAAAGGAACCTAAGGTGCAACTTTTCATGCAGAGGGTGGTGCGTGTATGGAATGAGTTGCCAGACAAAGTGGTTGAGGTTGGTACGATTACAACATTTAAAAGGCATCTGGATGGGTATATGAATAGGAAGGGTTTAGAGGGATATGGGCCAAATACTAGCAAATGGGACTAGATTAGTTTAGGATATCTGGTCAGTATGGATGAGTTGGTCTGAAGAGTCTGTTTCTGTGCTGTACATCTCTATGACTCTATGAATCTATGACATCCTTGGTCCTGCACTCGAATCCTCTCACTGTGAAGGCCAACATATCATTTGTCTTCTTCACCACCTATTTGGGTTGTAGACAATAGAAATGTCAGCTGGAATGGTGTTGGGGTGGGGAATGGGTGGGTCCTATGTCACCCAGCCTGAATAAAATCAATGTGAGTGAGATGGGTTCCTAGTGCTACTTGTTGTTGGAATTTGGATGAGGCTATAAGATCAGGAACTCAAGAGCCTGTCTCCTGGCTGACTTGCGCCAATAACCTTTGCCCCCATCACATTAAACAAGGAAACTTGGTGTTCAGGTTAAGGTTCGAACTCAGTTGTGCATTCGGAAATCACAGGGCCAAATGGAGCTCCAATTATTAGGCCTGCATAAATGTTCCCCACTCCACATCCGGGCCCTTGTTTCAGGGTCTTGGCATATCAATTGCCCCTTGCTTGCCACTGAGTGACAATGTTGTGGACCTGAGTCCCCATTCCAGAGATTTAGACACTGAAGTTTAGGCTGGCTCTCCAGTGCAGTACTGAGGGTGTGCCACATTGGCAGAGGTGCTATCTTTTCGATAAGGTTCTGTCCTGTGCTATTTCAAAGCAGTGAAAGGGAGATCTCCCTGGTGTCCTGGCCAGTGCCAAATGCTGGCCTGACAAGCGATGGCCACATCCCATGCATAAATAAAATAATATATTTACCCCTCAAATCACCATGATTAAAAATAGAAGACTTTGTTGTTATCACAATGGAGTTTAATGTGTACAGACTGGCTGCTATATTTCATACATTACAGCAGTTCTTCACAATTAATTATTTCATCAATAACTGTGAAGTGTTTTGGAGCATCATTAGTTTATAAAGTTCTGAGGAAGGGTCACTGGACCTGAAACGTTAACTCTGGTTTCTTTCTACAGATGCTGCCAGACCTGCTGAGCTTTTCCAGCAATTTCCGTTTTTGTTTCTGATTTACAGCATCTGCGGTGCTTTTGGTTTTTAAAATGAGTTTTAAATGAAGAACGCTGTATAAATTGAAAGCTTTCTTTCTTCCCAGGATTAGGAAGGATCGCATTGTAGATTGCTCTGCAACCCCCAATCATAGGCAAAGCTCTCTTTACATGTAACTTGTTTTTTAAACAATTTCAAATAGTTAGCAATCGATGTTGTGGCCTTTCCTCTGCTTGCCTTTTCGCAGAATGAGCTATCATGTGGTGGCTCTCATCCCTTTGAGGGGGCTTAGGAGCACTGCGTTTTCCACGTTGGGGGTAATGTTCAATTGCTTTCAGAAACACACAGTTTGGCCAACTCCACAACTGGCCTGAAACCAACATCATCAATTACAATGGGCAAACCGTATGAACAGAAAGCCCCATACAGTGCTGTGATTTTTTCCTGTGGGATGCAAAATGCCACTTCAAAAGGCTTGAACAGTATACTTTTATTGCAAAGATGAATAAAGAAAAAACTGCCTAGCACAGAGCGGTGACTTTCTCCTGAAGTCAGTCAGATCGACAATAATGTGCTTGTTAGCACAACCAATTGAGCCGGAAATCTTGCATTTGGTTTCACTCTGCTTCCACCCGCACTCCCCCCAACCCCCTCCACCCCCCACCTCGTGATTCTTCTTGTACCCCCACCCCCCTGGCAGCACTGGGGAGGTAGAGACTGAGGAGATGAAATATTGTGAATGGGTTTGAGTGGGGCCCACAGGAAAGGTCCAGGCTGTGGTGGCTGATCCTCTCACATGTGACTTCTTGCATGTAGAACAGAGCAGGGGTGGAGATTCCAAGTTAGGAGGAAGAGTTGGGAGGTCTTAGGACAGGAGCTAGTGCTGAATAATCTGCCTCCGTTCCTGCCTGACAGGCTGCCATTAATACCTCCAGACCTTTGGGGATAGCAGGCACTGCCCATGCATTTGCAGTGACAGTGGGTATCAATAGACACGTAGCTCACTGCTGCCCAAACAAACTCCAGACATAGGAAGGGGTCAATGATGGGGTCACTGTCCGTGGGAACAATTGCAATGAATGTACTGGCCCCCACATCTCCATAATAAAACAGAGAACTGCGGAGGCTGGAAATCTGTAACAATAGAAATTGCTGGAGAAACTCAGCAGATCTATGAAGAGAGAAACGGAGTTAAAGTTTTGGGTCTGGTATGACTCTTCATCAGAACTCTGAAGGTCATTGACTAATCTGATGATGAACCAGATAATCTGTTTTAGTGATAATGATTTGAGGGATAAATATTGGTCAGGATTTGAAGGACAACACCCCCTGTTCTTTTTCAAAATATTGTCATGGGGTGGTTTATGTCCATCTGAGAGGGCTAATGTGGCTGTGGTTTAATGTTTTAACTGAAACACTGCACCTTGTACTGTTCACCTCCACCCTCAGTACTGTGCTCAAGTGTCAGCCTAGACTTTTCTGCTCATGTCTCTGGAGTGGGAGATGAACACATCTTTAGGCAGGTGCTTGACTATAAAAGATAGGAGCAGAAGTAGCCTATTCAGCCCATCATCTTCACTCTGTTGTTCAATGGGATCATGGTTGATCTGATCACCCTCAACTTCACCTTCCTGCCTTTTCCCAATAACACTTGCTTCCCTTCCTGATTAAAAATCTGTCTATCTCAGCCATGAATATATTTAATGACCCAGCCTCAACAGCCCTCTGCATAAAAGCATTCCAGAGTCACTCTCCTTTGAGAGAAAAAAAAATTCTTTGTGAGTTCTCCTAATTCTGAGATGATGAATGCTGTTCCTAGACTCTCCCACTAGGGGAAACAACATTTCCACATCCACCCTGTCAATCCCCCAAAGAATCTTGTATGTTCTTTTTGTATGGGAAGTAGGTCAAGTGTCAATGCAACCTACTGAGGCTCTTGACTGTGCAGTCAATCGACACAGAGTGGGGTTGGCCATTGAGGACTGAAATGAGGAGAAAAGTCTTCACCCAGAGGGTGGTGAGCCAGTGGAATTCTCTGCCACAGAAAGGAATTAAGGCCAAAATATTGAATGTTTTAAAAATGGAGTTAGATATAGTTCTTAAGGAGATGGAGGTCAGAAGGTATATAGAGAAAGTAGGAACAGGGGACTGATTTCGATGATCAGTCATGATTATATCGAATGGCCTACTCCTGCTTCTATTTTCTATCTTTAAATAAGGTAAGCCCAAGTTTATCAATAGCTGATGAGTGATTGATTATTAGACTATTATCATGAACATGATGGCTGCTGGGTACTCTCACTCCCAGCAAGGACCCTTCCCTTTCCACGGTCATGTTGAATAACTTCACCTGACATACACCAAGCCCTGACCCAGGATGTAGATGTAAGGGCAGGTGTAATTAACATTGGAATTGGATTAAAGGGTTCAGAGAGTCATGGAATCCCTACAAAGCAGAAAGACGCCATTCTGCCCATTGAGTCTGCACCAACCCTATGAAGAACATCCCGCCCAGACCCATGTCCCCCACCCTATCCTATGTCCCCACGTTTCCCATGGTTAACCCACCTAGCCTGCACATTCCTGGACACTACAGGTAATTTCCCATGGCCAATCCACCTAATCTGCACATCTTTGGACAGTGGGAGGAAACCAGAGCACCCAGAGGAAACACACGCAGACACGGGGAGAATGTGCAACTCCACGCAGACAGTCGTCTGGGGCTGGAATTGAACCCGGGTCCCTGGCACTGTGAGGCAACAGTGCTAACCACTGAGCCACCGTGCTGCCCAAAATGTTTGAATGGCCTGTTCCAGTCCCTATGTCTCAATGCTTCAAAACCTTGCCTTCCAGCTGGTGTGCACATGTGAAGGGCAGTGAAAGGAACAGGTGAGTGGGAGGGGAGGCAGGCTCTCAGTTGCAGTGTTTGGGCGTGGTGTCTCAGGCTTGGGAACTGACCTGCCTCAATGGGAATGGATTCACAGTGCTCCAAAGCAACCAGAATCCAATCCTGGGCACTGAAAATCACCAAAGGTTGGCACGATGGTATCCAATAGTTCCCTGGTTGTTAGCATCTTGTGTATTACCAGTGGAGACCTTCCCAAAGTAAGTGTAATGCTTGTAGATTATGCTCCTTAACTCTTCCTGGAACCCCTTCCTCCCCATCCCGTGATCTTTAAGTCACTGGGTAGTCTGTGAAGTTGACACTTAGTGTCTTTCTTGAGTGGGCATGTGGATGGGAGAGAATATTAATGAGAAATGCCCTTTAAAAGAGATTGAGCACCAGACATTGCCAAAAGGAGACATGAAGGCGATATGATCTATTCTACACTCATCAGGACTAGAATGCAAAAAAAAGACATGGACTGAGAATGGGGTTCATGTGACGGCTTTAGCTATTAGAATTGCTTTGCAATTATTAATAGACTGAGCCTCCCATTCAGACTTTGGTCATTGGACTTTATAATAGCCCTCACTTATATCTGAGCACAGCTAAAATTCCAGCATCAGTTGGAGCACTTGCTGCTTGCTTTTCTCACCTCTAGATATGACTAGTCAAATACCCTGCTGGCCAGCTGTTATGTTTCATTCCTCCTAAACCTGAGCTCATGTAAAACTCTGCTGCCTGTGTTGTTATTCACACCAAGTCCTGGTCACCCATCATTCTCGTGTTCAATGACTGATCCAGTGATGCCTCATTTACACATACCTCTGTGGCCAAGCCCCTAGCTCAATATTCTCTAGCCGCTGTACAACACTTCCAGATGTCTACAACCCTCCAATTCTGGTCTCTGGGGAAACTCTGGTCTTAATCGCACCCCTCCCCGGTTGGTGGCTGTGGCCCCTAGTTCTGGAATGCTCTCCCAAAATCTTACCACCTCTCTCCATCTCCTAAAATCTGCCCCTTTGACCGAACCTTTGGTTTTCAGTTCCAAACGTTTCCTCATGTGGCTCAGCACATTTTAGCACATTAAAGGTGCTATATAAATTCAGGTGGGCATTGCAATTCAAGCCAGCTGTTGGTGTAGGTGATATTTGACCTCATACTGTTTGCTTATCAAGCCTGAAGGAACCCTAACACCTACATGACCTTGGAATACAGGAGGCTATGCCTATTCCCTCATGACAATCCATTTGTGAACTTAATGATTTTGAAGTGTTGAATGAGGTCCATATTAACATGTCACTAACCCTATAAAAGGGCAACACTCTCACCCTTATTTGGGGACCCAAGGAGAAACACAATGGAAGGTATGAGAGATTTTTTTCAAAGGATGTGTTTAGTTCAGTTGAAAATATTAAACCTCACCAGGTTTGATAAACAGTTGGCAAGCCTCATATCTTAGATAATTGGCCACCACAAACGATTGATTAGCGACTCGGCTCATGTTTTGTCTTGCTGGCTAATGCAATTTGACATAATTTAGTGGGTTTGACCTTTCCTCAAAATGCCAATTGATTCCATGATTGTAAAAATATTTGATTAGCATGCAGTTATCAGCTTGGTATTGAAATGAGGGTTGGGGCTTGTCACTTGGAGCAAAGGTATATCAGCTGAATTACTTTAGTGAAGATGAATGGTGATGGCGACAATGTCAATGGCACACCACAGAAAAATCCTGTCGGGTTTTGTTCAGAGAGGGAGAGCTTCTGCTGCCTGCGGTATAAACTGCAGGAATAGCAATTGGCATTGATATCAATTGACATTGACATCAAATATCAATGTCTCGTCAATCAATCCTTTCAATCTACAAAACTAAATCTAGAATATGACTGATAATATTCATGAAAAGGCACTTTTGTTAGGGGATGATGTTTGTATATCATGGTGCAGCATCAGACCCACCTCTTGAACCATCAGGAAACCTGGTGGACAATTCCACAACATTTTGTGTGAACAATTAAATTAGGAGCAAGAGGAGGCCATTCAGCCCTTACTCCAGCTCCACTGTTCAGTAAGGCCATGGATGTTCTGTTTCATCTCATTAAAGGTGCTATATTAATTCCACATTTTCATCTATCTCTAATAGCCTTTGATTCCCCTGCCTAACAAGAATCTATCTACTTACACCTTAAAAATGTTAAATGACCTCCCCATCTCCACTGCCTTCTGAGGAAGAGAGTTCCAACATCACGCAAACCTCTAACAGAAAAAAAATTCCTCACACCTCTATCCTTAAAGGGCGACATTTCATTTTAAAATGATGGCCACTTGACTTGGACTCAACCCACAGGAGTCCATTTTGTCAACACTGTTCAGAATCATATACATTTCAATCAGGATTGGTTGGACCGAAGGGTCTGTTTCCATGCTGTATGACTCTGTGACTCTATGATTATGACCCACTCTCTAAACTCCAATGAAAACAAGCCCAGTACATCCAGTCTTTCCTCATAAAACAACACACTCATTCCAGGTCTCAATCCACTACATCTGCTCTGAACCATTTCCAATACATTTCTGTCCTTCCTTCAATAAAGGGACCAAACCTACACACAGTATTCAAGATGTGGTCTCGCCAATGCCCTGTACAGCTGAAACGTAACATCTTTTCTTTTATGTTCAAATCCTTCCGTAGTAAAGGTCAACATTGATAATATTCTATTGGCCTTTTTAATTCCTTGCTGTACCTGTGCACTAACGTATTATGGCTCTTGCGTCAGAACATTGTACCTTGGAGATCTGAAGTCATTCCCTGTTTAAACAATTTTTTTTTATTCCTCCTGCCAAAGTGCACAGCTTCGCATTTCTCCCACATTGTAATCTATCTGCCAGAATTCTGCTCAATTACTCAAACTAAATGTATGTCCATCTGCAATCCCCTTATCTCCACTTCACACCATACCTTAGCTACAATGCCTTCCCCTCATCAACATTGTTGATATAAAGTGTAAAAATCTGGCACCTCAGCAGACACCCCTATGGGACCCCACTCATCCAATCCTGCCAATTTCATTGGACAGCACCTTTTAAAACCTTCATCTCTGACCAAGCTTTTGACCTTCTGACTTAATTTCCCCTCAGTGTCATGCTTTATAATACTCCTCTGAAACACCTGACAATGTTTCATTGCATTAAAGGTGCTATATTAATGCAAGTTGTTGTCGAGAGTGGTGATTTGCTTGGCGCTCATCTCTCTCTTCTTCCTAGTGAGTGACAAGAAGAGTACGAAGCATCCCGTTTACTTAGAGCAACAGGCAAATCAGAGAATACAGTGCTAAATCTTGTGATCCAATTTAGCAGGCCTTTCGGCCCCTTAAGCCTGCTCCACCATTCAATATGATCATGGCTGACCCAGGTGTTATCTCAGCTTCAATTTCCTGTTTGCATCTCCTTCCCCACTCCCAATAACCCTGGAATCTCTTGTCGATCAGAAATCTCTGTCACTCGGCCTTAAATAAATGTAAAGATCCAGTTTCTCTTATGTCCTGGGGTAGAGAATTCCACATTCTAAGCCCCCTCTGATTAATAGATAATTAATATCTGAGGACCAGTGAGTAAAGATGATGGCCTCTTCAGGTAGACGGCAAGTTCAAAGTCAACCACAAAACTTTTCTTGAAGTTCCATGTCGAAGCAGCTGGAACCGCTCTGGTTATTTTGTGTCTATGAGATTCCTTATTGAGAAAACCTTTGTGTGCGCTCATTTCTGTTCCCTTTGGAATATTAGAATGAACCCATTTGAAACCTCAGGGTCAATGTTCCATCACAATCATATGAAAACAATTTTGGCAGAAATGAGGCCTTTTTCCCTAATGCTTTTAAAAGCGCATTCACTGCAAATAATGATGGATTTTGTACATTCTGGAATCTAATAACTGTCCAGATCAGTACCTGAACACATTTATCTGCAGCTCTGTAACTGACTGAAATTGTCTAGTGATGGTTTCAATTATCTTCTCCTTGTGACTGCCATTGACCTTCTTAGTGCTATCTAGGAGAATTGAGAAACATTTATATGTATACACAGAATCACCACAGACATTATGTTGGCTGATGTCAAGTATGAAGCAGCGACCATTTCTTGAACAGTAACTAATTGCTGCCAAAGGAGACACATGCTTCAAAAGGTTTGCCGCTATTGTATTGGGGGCTCATTCATCGTTTCATTTCCTTCAACCCTTCAGCCAGGGCATTTTCTCAAAACCAAAAGCTCAGACATTTATGACATATGGACAGCTTTCTGAATCAGATGATTGAAAGAGGAGTGGTAGATCTGTTCAATATTACCTCCTCTGTATGAACAGGAATCTGAAACACATCAATATGACTTGCCTGCAGCAGGAAACGTGCTGATTGTGCCCAACCAGCTCATGTTTGCAAAAATTATGTCCAACATTCTGCTATCAAGCAGCATTTATTGAATAGTTCTGACGATGCTAAGATTTTACTAATCCAAGATGATTGATCAGGTTCACAGTGTGATTCATTTGTGGGTGATAGAAACTACATTTACTCAAACACAGGGTTCTGTTTTTTTGTTGACAGAAAGGGTATATCCAACAAGATGTTCATCCACACCGTGGAACAGACTATGGAGGCAGACAATCCCCGTAGCATCCCTTAGCCAATTTCTTGACCCATCATTGTTGTCAGTTAAGTCAAGTTAACAATTCCTGCTGCATCTCCATGCCAACCATACTGGAGCCAATCAACAGCTTTTTTTTTACTCATGCTGTATAAGTGGCAGTTTCCTTTCAATATTTGGTTTCCTTGCTTTTAGTCCTGATGAGAACAAAAAAAAAATCAGCAATTTCATGTCTCTTTTTAGCAATGTTTAAGACCATCCAAAAGTGTCAGTTTAGGCATTGCTGGTGTCTGTTTGTTAGTCCTTGTTGCTCGCTTAGCCTTAATGGGTCTCAATAACATTATGCAGTCGTAGAAATATACAGCACAGAAAGAGGCCATTTGGTTTATCGAGTCTGCCCTGGCTCTTTTGAAGAATAATCCAGTTAGACTCCTCCCCGGGTCTTTCCCCACATTGTCGTAATGTTTTCTCATTGAAGTAATTATCCAATTCCCTTTTGAGATTGACTATTGAATCTGTATGCCTTGACCTGTCACGCAGCATACTTCAAATGCTAACTCCTTGGTTGCAGAAATAAGTTTTTCCTCATGCTGCACCTGGCTCTGATGCTGATCATCTTAAATCAGTGCCCTCCAGTTCTTGGCCCTAAAGCCATTGGAAACAGTTCCCTTATTTATTTATTTATTTATTTTATACAAGGCTTGCATGATTTTAAAAATCTTTCTCAAACACGAATGTTTGCAGCTTCAGTGGTTTCATGGCTCTAAGATATTGGACATGTATAACATTGGAAGTCAAAACAAAGGCCTCAGCTTACTCACACTGAGGTTACAATTTGAGACGCATGCCTTCACATCAACGTTTAAATTTGAGTTGTGTGAATTGAGAGTGAGGACAAAGTTAAATTTTAAGCAGAGTTTGGATGAAGTTGGAGATAGTCTTTTTTTTTGAGCCATTTAATTCTTACTGTCTTTTATTTAAGCCCAGTGCATGTCTCAATTACTAAAAGGGTTTGGTGTTGCCGTGAAGTTTGTGGTTCCATTCTGCACCCTGGAGAGACATCTGTATCTGCTGGGTGTTTGTGGCCCCTACAGGTTTCTCCCCTTACCTTAGAATGACTGTTAGCTGACCCTGGCAGGTGTCTGCTAACTCATTCATTTACGCTGTTGCACTTGGGGGTCATTTAGCTCTGTTGGCTGGACAGCATATGATGCCAGCAGCATGGGTTCAATCCCTGCACCAGCTGAGGTTGCTATGAATATTTAGTCTTCTCAATCTATGACTCTATGACTCTCTCCTCACCTGAGGTTTGGTGACCCTCATGTTAAACCATCACCAGTTGTCTCTCGTGAGTGGGTAGAAGTATTGGTGACTTACCTGCTACTGTTCTCTTGAAGTCCATCTCTCACTATTTGATTCACTCTTTTCCTCATGTTTACTGATGGCACCATTGCATCATTGCCATGTATCACCATCTCATTACCGTACCCATTCTCATGAGACTATGAAAAGGGTGAGTGCTATTAAGATGTACTTAAATATTTCTATCGCTTCCTCCCAAAATGTTGCTGCTTCTGTAATCTACACAGTGTAGACTAGGTTTTGGCAAATTCTACATCACAACATAGGAGCAGGAGGAGGCCATTCAGTCCCTCCAGTCTGTTCTGCCATTCCTCAATACCATTTACCTGCCATTACACCTGCTGTCACTGTACAAAAATCTCTCAATGCTGAATCTGAAAATTGACTCAGTGTCCACTGCCTTTTGCGTGACTGAGTTCCGTATTTTCCGGTTGCTTTCTGCAGAAAAAAGTACTTCTGAATTTCAGTCCAGCACAGCTTAGATTTGATCTTACAATAATGTCCTCTAGTTCTGGAGTCTCTGCCAGAGGAAATAGCACGTTTGTATTTACCACATCAAATTCCTAATTACCTTAAAGACAAGGATAGGATTACCCTCAATCTTAACTCAAGGGGGAAAGAGGATGCAAACAAATTTACCACAGTCTGTTCTTCTAATTTAACCCTTAAAGTCTTGGTACCATTCAAGTCCAGTAGATTTCTGTAGAGGTACAGTGCTGAGTATTACATGCAGTTACTTCAGAAACAGTTGGAACTAAGCTGTGCACAATTGAAGAAGCACTTCCTCACATTGGAATTCCAAACCCCAAGATGTAGAGACCAAAGTCCCATCATTCCTGTGTGTACCTGTTGCACTTAACACTTTGTGCAACTGTACACTTGGTTAGTTTCTCCTGCAGCTCCCAGTGTCACACCAGTAAGGAACTATTTTAAGCTGAGTTTCTCAGATGCAAAGTGGACAATTTCACACTATTCCCACACTGAAGTCTCAGTGCTTCTGCAATATACTAGCTTAACGTTGCCTGTAGATTTGGAAATACAATTAAAAACCTGCAGTCTTCATGCAATTAATAACATGTATGGTGAGAAAGTGAAGGTTCTGGAAAATACCCTTACCATTTCCCTCCATTCAGAATATGTCCCTTTGTTCCAGCTAATTGCTAACCCACATCACAATATCATACATTCCCAGGTTTAGAAATAATCACTTTGGCTGAACATTATGAATGCTGGAAGTCCCTTCAGGACCATAAAGAGATCATTCATCCCTTTGAGTTTGTTCTGCTATTCAGCAGAATCATGGCTAAAGGTTGTGTGTTTTGGTCAAAGATTTCAAGATATCGAGAGGAACTCCTATACTGAGAAACTAGTCCCACTGATTTGGGAGTCCAGGACTAGGGGAGATATGTAATTTCGAAATCCAGAACTTTCAGGAGTGAAATTAGAAAACACTTTGTTATTAAACATAACTATGTCTAACTAAATACAATTGCACTCATTGCTGTCATGCAACAGACCTCCTTGTTATCTCAGAATAGTGCCTCCACTGTAGTACTCTACACTGGTGCATTGTCTACCACTCATCCCTAGATAGGCTCAAGACAAAGCAAAGACAAAAGAGGACTAGTGGCAGAGATCTACCTCAGAGACATCTTATCCAGTACCACATGCTGGCAGAGGGGCCAAAAAACCCACAAAGTACCCACAATGATCATCTGAGAAAATAGCACACATTTCTGTAAACAAAGAGTGCGAATTTGGAATTCTCCTCCACAAATGGAATCGGAGCTCAATCAAATGTAAGTAGCAAGAGTGGAAAGTCAATAAAGCAACTGGGTTCCTACTGCAAAATAAAGCTAAGATGGAGGGTCAAATTTGTCCATGCAGAGGGTGGTGCATGTATGGAATGAGCTGCCAGAGGAAGTGGTGGAGTTGGGTACTATTACAACATTTAAAAGACATTTGGTCAGGTACATGGATAGGAAAAGATTTAGAAGGATATAGGCCAAACACAAATGGGACTAGTCCAGTTTAGGAAACCTGGTCAGCATGGGTGAATTGGGCTGAAGGACCTGTTCCAATGCCGAATGCCTCTATGACTGACTAACTATTAATTTTAAATCTAAGATTGCTAAATTTTGAGAGCTGATGCTATTGAGAGGTTTAGGACAAAGGCAGTCGAGTTAGATCAACAGCTATGATCTCATCGGTGACAGAACAGCTGGAGGGGCTGAATAGCCTCTTCCTGGTCCTGGATATCTGGACCAAGATTATGCGAAGAGGAATCCTGTCTGCACTAACAAGAAGGTATTAGAAAAAGGGACAAGGAATCTGCGTAAAATTCCATATAATACAGGAGCAATGACACAAACAATACCAACAGAAATGATCTCCATCATGTTAGTACAACATATAGGGGTTCAGTTTTACCGACTGACCTGAGTTAACATAGGCCAGATGGAAGTCTGTCTTTCAAATGTGGATTTCAATACAGTGTACCCTACAAATCATAATTGGCTTTATAATTATTAGTATTTTTAAGCTGGAAACACATAGGTCTATCTGATAGACACCATTAAGATCCAGGACAAAACATATAAATGTAGAAAATAGTCCCTGAAAATTCTTCTGTGTGACAATGATGGCTCATTCTATGGCTCTGGTTTTATTTTAAACCGACTAATGTTTCTGTCTGTTAATAACGCAGAGTGAAGTTTCTGCTACCCAGGGTTGGCATGTAAGTGTGGTTTATCCCAAATCTACAGACAAAATTTTGATGATACAATTGAGCTTCTGTGAATTCCCTCTATATTATTAATCAGAGCTGTAGACCTCTGCACACTTGACATTGTTCAAAGCTGTCATTACAACACAGGTCCTGGATTCAGTCGATATTTTTACAGTGTGATTTGATTTGATTTGATTTGTTATTGTCACATGTGCCTAGGTAAAGTGAAAAATTTTGTTTAGTGTGCAGTACAGGCAGATCATACCATACAAAGTGCATTAGGGTGATTGGACAGAGCAAGGAATACTAAGTTATGGCTGCAAAGAGGGTGGACAAAAGGCATTATATTTGAAATTTAGATCCATTTAGCAGTCTAAAACAGCAGGGAAGAAGCTGTCCTTGAACCTGTTGGTATGTGTGTTTAAGCTTTAGTATCTTCTGCCTGATGGAAGAGGTTGGAAGAGATTATAACCGGGGTAGGAGAGGTCTTTGATGATGTTGGCTGCCTTTCTGCAGCAGCGAGAAGTATAGATGGAGTCAGTGGGTGGAAGGTTGGCTTCCGTGATGGACTGGGCTGTGTTCACAACTCCCTGTGAAGCACCGCCCATGGATTTGACTTGCACCAATAGCAACAGTTCCTGGTGGATTGCACTGAGCTCAGTGACAAGCAGCTTTTCCCTCGCAATTAACTTGCTACATTGGAGAACAAATGAAAGGTTTGCATTTCTCTAGTGCCTTTTATGACCTCAGGACACCCATAGTGCTTGCTGAGCTTTTTAAAGTCATGCAAGGGGATCCGCAGTCACCAAGCTGAGCACAGCAAGATCCCGCCAATAGCAGTTAGATAGAATATCAGATAATCTGCTTTAAAGATGGATTAAAGGTAAATGTTGGCAAAGATACTGGGGAGTATTGGCCTGGTCTTCTTAAAATAGCAGCTGTGGAAACTATAACCATCTGAGAGAATAGAAGGGGCCTGGCTTAATGCCTTGCCTGAATGATGGTATCTCTGACAGTGTAGCACTCTCTCAGTACCTCAACAAATATTTGATGCTTGGGTCTAAATCATGAGTGAAGGTTAGCGTTAGGGCATTGTTTGTCTCATCACATTGTCACGTCAGCTGTAAACATATCATATTGTGAACTATTAGTGAATATGTAATAGATGCAAACAAGCTATTAAAAATAAAACTGTCCCATATCAGTGTTTGGATTACAGACCGTATCAAATCTCCAATGAATACCTAATTAAATGTGTACATGGTGAATGTACCCCACATCTATTTGTGGAATTTGCACATCTCATTGCTTAAGGGTGGGCCAACACCTAAAGCTTTGAGGTTTCCAGACAGTCACCACATTTCACACTGTATAACATAGAATGTTGAAACTCAACGGCCCTCCATTTATATTCCAATGCTCTAAGACAGCTCACCAACCCCCACCACACCACCCATCTAAACTCTACTGGTTGAGTCTTGGAAGTGGTAGCCCCATGGTCATGTGTTTATGGCTGATTTCAGAGAGTGAACCTTTATTTCCTGAAAGCCAGCAGGTCCATCAAGAGCAGTAACCACCTGAGATCCAAATTCAAAAATGTCATCAGGTAGCCAAATTACCAAACCTATTCTGAGTTCTAAGTTCACCTGAGAACAAATACCCAAGATATTTGACAACTAGAACCTCTCAAGCTGCCGTGAACCCTTCCCTTTACAAGACCTTCCTTTCGACTTTTGATCACCAAATCCAATCAAAATTGATTTCAGTAGTAGTGAGAAAAGAGTCATACTAGACTTGAAATATTAACTTTGTCTCATTCTCCACAGCTGTTGCCAGACTGACTGAATTTCTATAGCATTGTCTGTGTTTATTTCAGAAGTAGGGATGTCTTACTGCAGTTGTACAGGGCTTTGATGAGACCACACCTTTGATGAGTATTGTATGTAGTTTTCATCTCTCCACCTAAGAAAGATTATATTTCTCATAGAGGGAATGCAGAGAAGGCTTATTAGGCTGATAGTGGGGATGACAGGACTATCTTATGAGGAGAGATTGATTCAGTTGGGCCTACGTTCACTAGAGTTTAGAAGGATGAGAGGCGACCTGATTGAAACATATAAACTTCTAACAGGACCGAACAGACTGCATGCAGAGGATGTTTTCGTGGGTGGGGGGAGTCCAGAAGCAGGAGACACAGTCTCAGGATACATGGTAAACCATTTAAGACTGGACTGGGAAAATATTTCTTCACTCAAGGGGGATGAATCTGTGGAATTCTCTACTACAGAAAGCTGTGGAGATCACGTCACTGAATATATTCAAGAAAGCATGGGTTATGGAGAGAAAGTGGGAATAGTGTGTTGAGACAGAGTGTCCGCCGTGACCATATTAAGTGGAATGGGGCAGGCCAAAGGAGCTGAATGGCCTATTTCTGCTTCTAGTTCCTATGTTTCCATTCAAGAAACCATAGCATGTCGCATGAGACACAGGAGGTCTTCAGTGAATGCCCAAATTGTCATCTCTAAAAATACAGTGACTTCATCTTTAACTGTGAGATGTTGTAATAAATAGAGGTGTGTGAGAGTAAATGGTTTAAAACTCTCAAAAACATCGAAGACCCCTCCCAGCCCAGCCATAATTTCTTCCAACCTCTTCTGTCAGGCAGAAGATACAAAAGCTTAAACACATGTGACAATAGGTTCAAGAACAGCTTCTTCCCTGCTGTTATTAACTCCTGAATGGACCTCTCAAATTTCAAATCTAATGTTGAGCTTGCCTTGTGGACCTTCCAGCCATAACTTTATATGCCTTGCTCTGTCTAAGCACCCTATGATCTCTATGTCCTTGTATGTTATGATCTGCCTGTAATGTTCACAAAACAAAACTTTTCACTGTACTTAGGTACATGCGCCAACAATAAGTCAAATCCAATCAAAAACTTGCCGCTCATTATTTAACTGGAATACAAAGTCTAAGGTTCAGAAAAAACACACCTTGCTGCATATAAAAGCTGCTGCACAGACCGTGTGAGAACACATACTTTCTGTCTGTGTCAGTATTGCTTTCAATACTGTTTTCATTTCAGGCACACGGAGTCATAGAGATATACAGCACGGAAACAGACCCTTTGGTCTAACTTTTCCTTGTTGCCCAGATATCCTAGATAAATCTAGCCCCATTTGCCAGGATTTGGCCCAGATCCCTCTAAACCCATCGTATTCATATACCCATCCAGATGCCTTTTAAATGTTGCAATTGTACCAGCCTCTACCACTTCCTCTGGCAGCTCATTCCATACACACACCACCCTCTGTGTGAAAAAGTTGCCCCTTAGATCCCTTTTAAATCTTTCCCCTCTCACCTTAAACCTATACCCTCTAGTCTATTTACCCCATCCATGCCCCTTGTAATTTTATAAGGTCACCCCTCAGCATATAACAGTCCTTTCCCCTGGAAATTGTGAATGCAGGGAGATCTTTATTTTGTTCTTCTTTAGCACCTCATGACAGGATGAAATTTGGAACTTCACTGGGTCAGTTTAATTTTTAGGTGGAATTGGCATCAGTGGAAATTTAACTCGAGTTTGGTGACGATATTTTTTAAAGTTTCTAAAGAACGAGAGGTCATCTCATTGAAGTGTATAAAATCCTCCGCAAGTTTGACAGAGTAGGTTAGGGGATCTAAAACTACGGGTCAGTCCCATCTTGGGAAAACGGGGTTGAGCATTCAGGACTGTGATGATAAGAAACACCTTCGGTTAGAGGGTTGTAAATATCTGGAATTTCTCCACACTAATAGGACTGTGAATGTTCAGTCAGTGAGTACTTTTCAGCCTCCGATTGATAGTTTTGTTTGCACTAAGAGTAAGGGATCTGGGAAAAGAACAAGAACTGAAGTTAAAAGATTAACCATGGCCTCACTGAAAGGGACAGTAGATTTGAGGGGCTGAACAGCTTACTCCTGCTTCGATTTCTTAAATTCTTCAATCGTGGCATGTTCCTCATAAAGATATTTGTGGTTGACAATGGGAAACACAAATATTCTCCTTCCTGTGATTGTCATTTTGTAGGCAAATATTTCCATGAATTAGCAATTATCTAATTATTGACAGGCCGTAAAAATCTGGGAGGTTATCCAAAAGTGTCTCAATTTCAGCAAAATCACAATTTGTTGTGGCTCCAGATTAGATAAAATTATATTTTGCCCTTTGTTGCTGAACACTATGGGTCCAGGATGTGGTTTTACAAAGGAGAGATTGTCGATTTAGGAATCTGTTTCAAACAGCATATTGAAATCATTTCAACAACTCCGAGAAGATGTTAATGTAAACAGTATTGATTTCTTTGAATTCCTTCAGCGTCTTAACTCAACGTAACAACTAATAACGAGGGTACCTATTCAGAAACATTTCCAGATGCACTCCTCACCTTTGTTTATCAAACTCCCAGCAACGACCACCAAATCCTTCATGTCTGCCTTCAGATATCTAAGAAAGCTTTCCTTTACACTCAAACCGTGTAGCTTCTCCTTTCCTGGGTTTTGAGGAACCAAATCACCGGTCAGCTAAGAGGTGAGCAAACTGTGACCTGGCTTTATTAGTCTTGTCTCACTCCAAACATTTCCACTGGTAAAGCACTTGACAGCTCCCTGAATGGGAAACATGTTGTCGGTCACCACTTGGGGGAGCCCTGTGCCAATGCACATGTTCGTTGTCCCCAGCAAACTGTGGGAACTCAAACCACCT
Organism: Rhincodon typus; assembly: GCF_021869965.1. Lineage (NCBI taxonomy): Eukaryota > Metazoa > Chordata > Chondrichthyes > Orectolobiformes > Rhincodontidae > Rhincodon > Rhincodon typus. The sequence goes on along the minus strand of NC_063340.1, from coordinate 3,515,444 downwards.
CTCACCTCATGGGCTTTAATATTTTCAGAATTTAACAGCTCAATGTTTTCCTGGCATTAATAGGTCAGACGGATTGATGTCTCTCTCTGTCTCATTGCCAATAAGGAAACAGAGTAGAAATGTAGGGAAGTTTTGCTAAAACTATACAAGGCACCGATCGGACCAAAGCTGGAATATTGTGAACAGTTTTGTGCCTCCTCCCCTTATCTAAGAGAAGATAGACTCGCATCGGAGGCAATGCAGAGAAGGTTTGCTCGGCTGATCGCGGGTATGGAGGTTACTGTCCTATGAGGAGAGGTTGAGTAGGTTGGGACTGTACTTGGTGGAAGTTTGAAGAACGAGAGGAGACCTTATCGAAACATTCAACATACAAGATGAGGTGGTACCCTTGACTGACTGATGGCTCTCCTAACTGACCACAGTCCCCCTTCGATCCACAAGAAAGCCTTTGGGCTTTCAGACGCAGCCATTCTGTGGGAGCATGTGCAGTGTGTTTGCCATAAACTGCTGGCACATTCTGCAGGTTTGGACATTGGTGTAGCAGGGTGCCATAGAGCCAACATGACTGTTCCCTTGACTGATGAGGGCTGGCAAACGTGGCAAGCTTCCTGGCTCTCTGTCTGTGCTAAATGTCAAGGTAGAATCACCGTGCACCTGTAAGATCTGAAGGAAACAGAAATGTGCAAGGCAGAGATTCTGTGAGTGTCCAAGTAAACCCAAAGGGAGTGAGCACTCAGAGACCGAGCGAAGGTCCTGAGATACTGCCTAATCTAATACACGAGTCAGGTACATTGAATGGTGCGCAATGTGGCCTAGCAGTAGCGTTGCTGTGAAAGGGGTGTTAGAAAGTTCCAAAGCGCAGTCTTGAAGTACTGAATTGTGTTATATGTTAATCTGAGATGGGAGGTGATGGCCTAGTGGTATTATTGCTGGACTGTTAGTCCAGAGACCCAGGTAATGTTCTGGGGACCCAGGTTCAAATCCTGCCACGGCAGATGGTAGAATTTGAATTCAATAAATGTCTGGAATTAAGAATATAACGATGACCGTGAATCCATTGTAGATTGTCAGGGAAAACCCATCTGGTTCATTAATGTCCTTTAGGGAAGGAAACTCCCATCCTTACCTGGTCTGGCCTACATGTGACTCCAGGCCCATAGCAATGTGGTTAACTCTCAAATACCCTCTGGAGCAATTAGGGATGGGCAATAAATACTACCCAGCCAGCAACAAATGTAAATGAATAAAGGATGAGGTGACAAGGCTGGTACTTTGCTGATGCCAGCTCCCATGCACCTAAGGCACTGCCCACAGAATGTGCCCTGAGATATTGTCAAGACAGATTCGCAGAGAAGGCACCACTTAATTGCAGCTGGCAGGTGCCCGCTCAGGCTAGGTGTTGGTGCTGTCTAGTTTCTCAGTGGTGCCTGGGAGAATGACTACCTGCATATAAATGGGTTGCGGTTAGCTGATGATATTGCATGCACACCAGGCCTCTGCCTCATTCTAGATTCTTATGCCACCGTTGTAACTTCAGGAAGAAAACTGGGCATTTTTTCTTGTGATGTTGAAAATCAAATTCCTTTCCTTCTTGCTTGTATTCTCTCAGCTTTCTCTCCATTGCTGAGATGCTGGGAAAATTCCACTCTCCTTTTGTTCCTGTTTAGTGGAGCTGGGAGAAGGTCAGTAGAAAGAGATGTGCAAGACCTCCAATGATAACCAATCGCTCATCCATGCCTTCTCTTCGAGATGCATTGGTGACGGCTTTGGCATTTGTTTACCTGGTCACCACCTCCTCAATCACCTTTTGAGATGGAATGTAGTGGAAAGTCAAAATTAAAACAAGGAGATATTGTTAAATAAAAAGATGCAAACATAACGCAAGACCATGAGGGGATTGATTGCAAACTGGAACTGTTGACCTTTTCTGGGACACCAAGTACTATTTGTAATAGGTACATAGCTGTGATTAATCTACTTATTGACATGATAATATACTCTGCACTGGCAATTGATCTTCTGTTAAACCTGAATCTTGACTGGTTTATGTGGTGCCTCAGTTTCATTACTGCAGCTTCCTTCCTCCTCCGCATGTCTGCTGTTCAGCCCTACAGCTTGCCTTGATAGATATCATTTTGCCTCGACTCAGTGACCTCCCTGGCGTTGAGAGAATCCACCTTTAAACTGAAACTGGAAAGGAACAAGGTCCGCTTTTGAAGGCAGAGCCTGAGTGTCAAAATCTCCCGATCAAAACCGACGCTAACATCTTCTGTGAACTATAAGCAGATTACAACAGTGCATGAAAAAAATGCATTGAAACCTGTTGACCTTCAAAATTGTTCCGATCTCATTTCTTTCTAACTTCACTGAAAACGACTCTGAAAGCAGATACATTGAATACCTCTTAGTTTTCAGAATGCCTGCTCTTAAATGACTACTTCTATTTCAGGTCGTGTCCTGTAAGATCCAAAAATTCTATTACATTCCAATTGTGTCTCTCTCACCCTTCAATCAATTTCTTCCTGCAGTTTTTGATGTATTATTGCAATAAAAGTTCCAAAATTACACGTGTAAAGGATTTAAATCTAAATTTGCAGCGTCACTGGAGAAACCCAGTGTTTGTTCCCTTCTTCCCCAGCTCCTGTCTGTGGCCACTAAGCAACAAATTGACTAGCAGAATGAATAAGTCTTGTTATCCAACACCAGCTAACACAAATACAGGTCAGGTAAGGTTATACATGGTCTTTCTGGCTCTGTATGGTTCAGTTCCATAATGAATGTGTACTGACCCAACCTGGAGATGGTTCTGTTTTGTGCTGAGATTCTCCTTTGATCATGACAAGGATTCTGAAATGGGCTCCATTGAACAGGTGATGGCCTAGTGGCATTATTACTGGACTGTTAATCCATAAAACCAGGTAATGTTTTGGGGAGATAGCGAGAGCTGCCGATGCTGGAGTCAGAGATAACACAGGGTGGAGTTGGAGAAACACAGCGGGCCAGGCAGCATCAGAGGAGCAGGAAAAGTTGACATTTCGGGTTAGGATCTGGTTTCAAACCCTGCCACATTGAATTCAATAAAAACCTGGAATTAAGAGACTAATGATGACTGTGAATCCATTGCTGATTGTTGGGAGAAACCCATCTGGTTCACTAATCCCCTTTAGGGAAACAAAGAACAAGAACAAAGAAAATTACAACACAGGAACAGGGCATTCGGCCCTCCAAGCCTGTGCCGATCCAGATCCTCTATCTAAACCTGTCGCCTATTTTCCAAGGATCTGTATTCCTCTGCCCCCTGCCCATTCATGTATCTGTCTAGATACATCTTAAATGAAGTAATCGTGCCCGCCTCTACCACCTCCGCTGGCAACACGTTCCAGGCACCCACCACCCTCTGCGTAAAGAACTTTCTACGCATATCTCCCTTAAACTTTTCCCCTCTCACCTTGAAATCGTGATCTCTAGTAATTGAGTCCCCCACTCTGGGGGAAAAAGCTTCTTGCTATCCACCCTGTCTATACCTTTCATGATTTTGTAGACCTCAATCAGGTCCCCCCTCAACCTCCGTCTTTCTAATGTAAATAATCCTAATCTACTCAACCTCTCTTCAAAGCTAGCGCCCTCCATACCAGGCAACATCCTGGTGAACCTCCTCTGCACCCTCTCCAAAGCATCCACATCCTTTTGGTAATGTGGCGACCGGAACTGTACGTAGTATTCCAAATGTGGCCGAACCAAAGTCCTATACAAGGAAGGAAACTGCCATCCCTTCCCTGGCCTGGCCTGCATGTGACTCCAGACCCACAGCAATGTGGTGAATCTTAACTGCCCTCCGGGCAATTAGGGACGGACAATAAATGCTGGCTAGCCAGCGATGCCCTCATCTGATGAATGAATTAAAAATACAAATCTGGGAACTGGATGGCCGGAGTTCACCCCCAGGTGGGCAAGGAGGTAGGATCGGGTGTACTGTTAGTGACCTCTCAAACTCATGATGGCCATTAGGCATCTGCTGGACTACAAAGAGAAATTGCTGGAGAAATTCAGCAGGTCTGGCAGCATCTGTAGAGAGAGAAACAGAGTTAACGCATCAAGTCCAGTTTAACTCTTTGTCAGAACTGCCTCGGACTGGAAGATTGTGTTTTTTTAAGCTATTGACACAGAGGGGCAGGAGGCACAGGTGGAGCAGGTGGTAAGGGTGCCCAGAGCAACAGCAGTGATAATGGTGGTCAAGGAGAGATAGAGATGTAAAATAGGTGTTAATATCAGCTGTGAAGGGGAGAAAATAAGTCTGTTCTACCAAGAACAAAGCCAACAAGTCACCAAAAATGTTATGGATGGGAGAGGGTAAGGGGATGTATGGAAACTGCAGGACAGAGATCGTCTTTTAAAGTTGTAGAACTCAATATTGAGTCCTAGAGGCTGTAAAGTGTCTAAACAGAAAACGAGGTGCTGTTCCTCCCGCTTCCCATGTCTGGCTCTGCTACCAGTCCAGTCCTTCCACTGTACACAGGTTTAACTTGTTCCTCTTTTCAGAAAAAGCTCTAACAAAGAGTCAGACTGGACTCGAGACGATAATTCTGTTTTTCTCTCCACAAAAATTGGTGGAGTCGCTGAGTTTCTCCATCACTTTCTGCGCTGATTTCTCTCATCTATTCAGCTGATCTTTGTAGGGCCACCTCCTCAACTAATCGATAACTGTGTCGTCTGGCACCAATTAGCCAACTGGACAAAAAAACAATGTTGGGATATTCGGTGCGCACCAAGTGTCCACGGCTGGGAAATGCTTGTGATCCCATGTCAGGTTCCTCACCTCAAATGGAAAGATCAAGCCCTAAAACGTTCCATCTCATACATTCACATTTATTTTTAATCAACCAGTCATGACATACCTCTGGGGCAGGTGGGACTTGGACTAGAGGTAGAGGCACAAGTAGAATCCCATCCCCATATTTAAATCTAAATTTATACTGATTTTTGCATTTTGTCTATTGAATATGGATGATTAAATTTTAATTATGCAAATATGTATATAACACATTTTATTTGTTATTTAAGCTTATGTGGAGGGAAATTGACTTCTGACAAATGTTTGGCAAAAGAAACAAATTTTAGTAACACTGAAAAGCAACTGCCATTGTATCTGCTCCCAGCTTTAATCTTGAAAAGGTTCCTTTTGTCCTCTTAAGCCTCCTTATTAAGGTTAATGTTAAGTGGGAAACTCTGTGGAGGTCATTTAGAACAGAAAGACCACCACAAATGAATCCTTTTAAACAGGACCAGTCGACAGAAGATGCAATTAAAATTAAAAAGCTCAGAGATGGATTACACTTTACAAAGCAAAAAGCCAAAATCTTTCGCAATCAAACTAAAATGGCAAATTCTTAGTGGAAACACCTGTAGAGTTTTTACCACACACATGCTCCAGAATATTCCAAGCACAGTTTCTGGTAAACAGTGGAATGTTACGCTCAAGAAAGAAAACATTCATTCCTGTTAAACTCTGGAAGTATAGAGCTGAGGATCGTTCAGTTTTACAGTGGTAACTCTAGCTAATAATAGTTTCTCATGCTGCAGGACATCTGTATAAATGGACCAGATTGTTTCACTTTTCACAGATGCTTCCTGACTTCTTATGTGTTCCCAGCATTTTTTGTCCTCATTTCAGGTTTCCAGCACACGGGTCATCTTTTTGTCTTTGTGTTTAATTCAGTCCCTCTTGCAGGTTAATCCACCTCAAAGAAATTCTCCCCTTTTCTCTTGATCGATTGGACCAATGGGCTGAGGAGTGGCAGATAGAGTTTAATTTGGATAAATGACAGGTGTTGCATTTTGGTAAAACAAACAAGGGCAGGACTTATATGAAGTCAGAAGTCACATAACACCAGATCATTGTCCAACAGGTTTATTTGAAATCACAAGCTTTCTGAGCACTGCTCCTGCATTACCTGACTTTGTCCATTCCAGTCTACTACCGGCACCTCCACATCAGGACTTATGCTGTTACAGGTAGGGCCCTGGTAGTGTTGTTGAACAGAGATGCTTAGGAGTTCAGGTACACAGCTCCTTGAAAGTTGCATCACAGATAAACAGGGTGGCTAAGCAGGCATTTAGCATGCTTCCCTTCATTGTTCAAACCATTGAGCATAGGAGTTGGGACGCAATGTTTGAGGTTGTACATGATGTTGGTGAGGCCACTTCTGGAGTACTGTGTGCAGTTCTGGTCACCCTGCTATAGAGAGGATATTATTAAATTGGAGATCGTTCAGAAGATATGCACCAGGATGTCGCTGGGAATGGAGGTTTTGAGCTTTGGTAAGGATCTGTAGCTTGGGTTGTGGGTGAGGTTGTTGACTTGCTTGCCGAACTGGAGGTTTTGAGGTATAAGGAGAGGTTGGATGGATCTTTTTCACTGGAGTATAGGAGGCTGGTCTTATAGGGGATTTATAAAATCATGAGGGGCATAGATAAGGTGAATAGCGAAGGTCTTTTCCCTAGGGTGGGGGTGTTCAAAACTAGAGGGTATAGGTTTAAGGTGAGAGGGGAAAGATTTAAAAGGGGCCTGAGGGGTAACGGTTTCACACACAGAGTGGCACGTATTTGGAATGAGCTGCCAGAGGAAGTGGTAGATGCAGGTACAGTACAACATTTAAAAGACATTTGGACAGGTACATGAATAGGAAAGGTTTAGAGGGATATGGGCCAAACACAGGCAAATGGGACTAGTTTGGTTTGGGAAACCTAGTCAGAATGGATAAGTTGGACCAAAGGGCCTGTTTCTGTGCTGGATGACTCTATGACTCTAAGTCTCTGAGTTGTTCCCATTCTAGTCGAAGGGTCATCAAGCTGAAATGTTAGTTTCTATTTCTAGTCACCTCCACAGAAGCTGCTTGACTCCTGCGAACTTGATAAAAAATATGAAAACAAGGGGCAGGAGAAGATCATTCGGCCCCTCAAACCATTTGATATGATCATGGCTGATCTGTGAGATTGACTTGAATTTCTCACCAGTGTCCCACATCCATTGACCCCTGTAAGAACCTAATATTACAACCAACATTTCTGTTGATTCCATAAGACCATAAGATATAGGAGTAGAAGTTGGCCACTTGGCTCACCAAGTCTGCTCCACTATTCAATCATGGCTGACATGTTTCTGAACCCCATTTTTCTGCCTTCTCCCTGTAACCCTTGATCCCCTTACTAATGCAGAAGCCATCTAATTTCTGTCTTAAAGACACTCAATGACTTGGCCTCCACAGCCCTCTGCATCAATGAGTTCCACAGATTCACATCCCTCTGGTTGAAGAAATTCTTCCTCCTCTCAGTTATAGAATCATTCTAAAGGTCATCCTTTCATTCTGAGGCTATGCCCTCAGCTCCTAGTCTCTTCTACTAGTGGAAACATCTTCTCCATGCCAATCCATCCAGGCCTCTCAGTATTCTATAAGTTTCAATCATATCCCCCTCATCCTTCTAAACTCCATTGAGTACAGACCCAGATTTCTCAACTGCTTCTCATAAAACAAATCCCCTCATCCCTGGGATCATTCTTGTAAACCTCTGGTGGATCCTCTTCAATACCAGCACATCCTTCCTTAGATACAGGGCCCAAATCTGTTCATGATATTCTAAATGCAGTCTGACCAGAGCCTTATACAGGTTAGCAGTACATCCCTGCTCTTGTATTCTAGCGGTCTTGAAATGAATGCTAACATTGCATTTGCCTTCCTAACTGCCATCTGAACCTGCATGTTAACCTTAAGAAAATCCTGAACTCGGACTCTCAAGTATCTTTGTGCTTCAGATTTCCGAAGCCTTTCCCCATTTAGAAAATGGTCTACATCTCTTCTTTCTACCAATGTGTATAACCTCACAATTTCCCACATTGTATCCCATCTGCCACATCTTTGCCCATTCTCCTAGCCTGTCCAAGTCCTCCCACAGCCTCCCCACTTCCTCAACACTACTTGTTCCTCCACTTATTTTTGTATCATCTGCAAACATAGCAACAATGCCCACAGTTCCTTCATCCAAATTATTAATGTATAACATGAATAGTTATGATTCCAACACTGACCCCTGCAAAACTTCACTAGTCACTAGCTGCCATCCTGAAAAAGACCCCTTTGTCCCCAATGTCTGCATTCTGCCAGTCAGCCAATCCTCTATCTGTGCCAGCACCTTGTCTCTAACACCATGCGCTCTTATCTTATTTACCAGTCTCCTGTGCGGCACCTTGTCAAAGACTTCTGGAAATCCAAATAGATCATGTCCATTGGCTCTCCTTTGTCTACCTTGCTCATTACTGCCTCAAAGAATTCTAACAGATTTGTCAGGCATTACCTTCCCTTGATGAATCTGTGCTGACTCAGCCCTATTTTACCATGCACTCCCAAGTACCCTACAATCTCATCCTAAATAATGAACTCTAAAATCTTACCAGGGGCCGAGGTCAAGATAACCTGCTTATAGTTCCCTGCCTTCTGCTTCCCTTCCCTCTTAAACAGGGGTGTTGCATTAACCATTTTCCAGTCCTTTGGGACCCTCCGTGACTCTAGTGATTCCTGAAAGATCACCACCAATGCATCTACAGTCTCCTCAGCTATCTCCTTCAGAACTCTGGGTGTAGTCCATCTGGTCCAGGTGATTTATTCATCTTCAGACCTTTCAGCTTCCCCAGCACCTTCTCCTTAGAATGGCCACTACACTCATCTCTGCATTGTGACTGTCTTGAAGTTCTGTTGTGCTGCTAGTATCTTCTACTGTGAAAGTTGATGCAAAATACCTATTCTATGCCTCTGCCATTTCTTTCTTCCCCATTGCTATTTCTCCAGCCTCATTTTCCAGCAGTCCAAAGTCCACGCTTACCTTTTGTATATCTAAAAAAAACTCTTGCAATCTTCTTTTATGTTACTAACTAGCTTACTCTCACTTTTCATCTCCTCCCCCTCATTGCTTTTTTAGTTGTTTGCTGGTTTTTAAAGGCTTCCCAATCCTTTTGCTTCCCACTAATCTTCACCAAATTGTATATTTTTTCTTTTGCTTTTATGCTGTCCCTGACTTCTCTTGTCAGCCATGATTGCCTAATCCTTCCCTCAGCAGGTTTCTTCTCCCTTGGGATGAACTTCTGCTGGGCTTCCCGAATTCCCCCAGAAACTCCTGCCATTGCCGCTCCACCATCTTCCCTGCAAGGCTCCCCTTCCTAGTAACACTGTCGTTACCTTTACTCAATTGTAATACCATTACACCTGAGTCCGGCTTCTCCCTCTCAAACTACAGGGTGAATTCTATCATATTATGGTCACTGACTCCTAATGGTTCCTTCACCTTCAGCTCCCCATTCCAGTCTGCCTCATTACACATCACCAAATCCAGAATTGCCTGTTCCCTAGTGGGGTCTATCACAAGCTGCTCCAAAAAAGTCCTTCTCGATATTCCAGAAATTCCTTTTCTTGAGATCTACTAACAATCTGATTTTCCCAGTCCACCTGCATTTTGAAGTCCCCCATGATTATTATAATAGTGCCTTTCTTACATGCCTTTTCTATCACCTGATTTATTTTCTTCCCCACATCCTGACTACTGCTAGGAGGCCTGTACACATCCCCCATCAGGGTCATTTCTACCTTTGTGGTTCCTCAACTCCACCCTCACAGATTCTAGGACTTCCGACTCTATGTCACTTCTTGCTATTGATTTAATTGCATTTCATACGAACAAGGGAGCCGTGCCCCCTCTGCCCATCAGCCTGTCCATTTGATAGGACGTGTATACTTGGATATTTAATTCCCAGCCCCGATCCCCTTGCAGCCACATCTCTGTGATGCCCACAGCATCGTACCTGCCAATTTCAATCTGTGCTACAAGCTCATTTACCTTGTTTCATGTACTGTGTGCATTTAAGTGCAACACCCTCATTACTGAGTTGACTATCCTCCCTTCTCATAGTTGTCCCCTTATCTGCTGTACCTGAATTTAGGCTTCTGACCCTTTCCATACTCTCTGTCCTATTATTTTTTCTGGAAACTTTAAGGTCTGCTCAGCCTACCCCCTTTCAACTTTTTCCATAATTTGCCATCCAACTGGACCCCCTCCCCCACCCTCAGTATTTAGTTTGAACACCTATGCACAGCCCGATTTCAGATTTCAGTTCCAGATTTTCCGCACTTTATTTTGCTTTCTTTTTAATGACATTCCGAGTGAGATTATATTGCCCTGCCCACTGTAAGGACTGGCATTGAAGATTTATGTTATCAGTGGACGATTAAATCCCAACGTTCATGCCACAGATATAGCAGGCTGAATGGCCTCCTTCTGTGTTGTAACCGTTCTATGTTTCTACAGTTTCTTCATTCTGTCCTAATCTGGAAGAGTGAGCACAGGCCTTGCATCGATATAATGCAAAAGAATCAAACATTCCAATGGACTGGAGACTTTGGCCTGAGCTCAGAACCTGAGCACAGCTTTCTCATTGATCTTACATACAGCTGCTGAATTTCCACTTCTCTCCTGCAGCTGAGCACAAGACCCTCTCACATTGTTTATTTTGTATCAGTCCAGTCGTTGTTCTAGGTGGTAGCATGTTTCTGAAATACAGAAATGTTTAAGAGTGTCAGTTACATCTCCCTCTCAGTTTATCCTGTCGACCATCCTGTTCTCTCATTCTCTCTTCGTTTTACATGTGGAATGACTCTGTTCTCCCTGCTGTGTGACTTTCGAAATTTCTCTGTAGATTGGTGTTGGTACAGCATCAACAGAATGAAAGCCTTCGATTCTCATTTTAATCCACGGGACAATGTTACAACTGACTGGGAAAAAGCAGCACTAACTCTGCACTGCAATTTAATTCCCTTCTTAATAGTTTCGGTTAACCATCAGTTAAATGGGCAGAAGGGAGATGAGTGCACAGGGAGCTTACCCAAGACAGAGTAGTCAAATTGAGGGCACGGTCGGCACCATTGCCCCACATTAGCATTGTGATGGAGAAAAACCTCATTGGTACCAGTTTTGCACAGCCCTTAAACAGGCAAGTAGCCTTATTACAACGTGTACAGCATAGAATAAACTCATTCAGTTTGAAATCGAGCTGGTCGGGTCCTAGAGGAGATAACTGCTAGACTGGGTCTGCAGCAGATGGTGAGGGAACCAACAAGAGGGAAAAACGTACTTGACCACATTCTCACCAATCTGTAGCAGCAGTGTGCACTGTCAACAAGATGCACAGCAGAAATTCACCAAGGTTCCTCAGACAGCACTTTCTAAACCCATGACTATTTCTGTCTCTAAGGACAAGGGCAACAGATACATGGGAACACCACCCCCTGCAAGTTCCCCTCCAAGCTGCTCACCATCCTGACTTGGAAATACATCCCCGTTCCATTGGTGTCACTGGGTCAAAATCCTAGAATTCCCTCCCTAAGGGCATTGTGGGACTATCTACAGCAGGTGGACTGCAGCAGTTCAAGAAGGCAGCTCACCACCTTCTTAGGGACAACTAGGGATGGGTAACAAAGGCTGGCCAACCCGCGACAATCCCCCACAAATGAATAAAAGAAAATCAGAGTGTGTTGGAGAAACTCAGCAGGTGTGGCATCCTCTGTGGAGAGCGAAACAGGGTTAATGCTTCGAGTCCCATGGCCCTTCACTGGGCCAGCCCTCAGATGTTTGTAATATTTTAGAGCTCCTCTTCCAGAATTTCACTACGTTCTCTCATTCACCCCCACCAGTGGTAAAATTGACTGGGTGAGTGTGCGGTCTGGAAAAACAGATCCTGAAAGGAGCTCACATTTATAAAGCCCTTTTTTCACATTTTCTGTACTTCCCAAAGAACCTCCAACCACAATGAAGCCCACTGGAATTTTGTTGCTGCGTCAATGTAATGGAAATGCAGCTACATTCACAGAGCAAAATCCCAGAAACAGCTAGGAAATCAATGATTGGCTAATCCGGGATAGTGACAATGATTGAGGGATAAATGTTGGCCAGGTTTCTGGAGAAAATGCCTCTGCTCTTTCTTCAACAGTGCGTTGGGATCTTTTTCTTTGTTTCAAAAGAATGAGGGGGATCTCATAGAGATCTATGAAATTCTAACAGGACTAGAGAGATAAGGCAGGAAGGATGTTCCCAATGACCAGGGAGTTCAGAACCAGGGGTCACAGTTTAAGGATACAGGGTAGGCCGTTTAGGTCTGAAATGAGGAGGAATTTCTTCATCCAGAGAATGAGGAGCCACAGAAAGTGGTTGAAGCCAAAATACTGAATGATTTCAAGAAGGAGTTAGATATAGTTCTTAGGGCCAAAGGGGAAGGGGAGAAAGCGAGAGCAAGGGACTGAGTTGGATGACCGTCATGATTGGAATGAGGTCAGCCAGGTAGACATTATAGAATATAAGTTCCCTGATTGTGGCTGTTAACCTAGTCCAATCAGGGAGTCTTGGCTGACAGACGTAAACAGGAATGTCAGAGATACTGAGCTAGCTGGGTCAGTGTCATGTACTATGCACCTGTAAATAAAGGCTGAATTGGTGATGGGATACCAACATTTGTGGAGGTATTTCAATGACCAGGTGAGTTCATATTGAAGGGCCAAATGGCCTACTCTCGCTCCTCTTTTCTATGTTTTATTTGAGAGAGCCAGCTGAAAGCTAACTCCTCCAACAGTGCAGCACTGCCTCCGTGCTGTACTCTATTGTCAGTCTGGATTGGGCACTCAAATCCTCAGAAGAGGGGATGCTGACTCAGAGGTAAGTGAGAGTATTCCCAGTGAATCCAAGGTAGCGTTTTGGAAGCAAATTGGTGAGGTCTGATATTTCAACATGTATGTAATCACAGAATCCCTACAGTGTGGAAACAGGCCCTTCGGCCCAACAAGTCCACACCAACCCTGGGAGCATCCCACCCAAACCCATTCCCCTATAACTCACCTAATCTACACATTCCTGAACACTCTGAACAATTTAGCACAGCCAATCCACCCTAACCTGCACATCTTTGGACTGTGGGAGGAAACTGGAGCACCCAGAGGAAACCCAAGCAGACATGGGGAGAATGTGCAAATTCCACACAGACAGTCGCCCGAGGGTGGAATTGAACCCAGGTACCTGGCGCCGTGAGGCAGCAGTGCTAACTACTGAGCCACCGTGCCACCCCCAGTGTGTGTTTCCATCGCTCAGTTTGTCTGTACAATGAATACCAGGAAGTCAACCAAAGCGATATGGAAGGTCCCAAGGATGATCCATCGTAGTTGTTTGGTCAGAAGATTGTAGCCAGTACCTATTGATCAGTGTTCTGAGTCAGGGCAAGGATTTAAATAACCAGCTACCTCAGTCCTCATTGCTGCTTAGGAACCCCTGATGTTGGCTGGCTTGCAAATGGGCATCTGGTTGAGTGTACCTGTGAAACATCATGTAGATAATAGCTGCTGCTCACTCAATTGGTTCACCTTAAGCACTGTTTGTCTAGGAGCCATTTTGAACGTCAGGAACAGGAGCAGGAGTTGGCTCTCTGGCCTGTTGAGTGTGCTCTGCCAATCAATATGATCATGGCTGACCTTTTTGTGGACTCAACATGACCATTAAATCCTTTACTGTTCAAAAATCAATCTTTGCCTTAAAAACATTCAATGAGGTAGCCTCAACTGCTTCACTGAGCAGGGAATTCCACAGATTCTCAACCCTTTGGTTGAAGAAATTCCTCCTCAGCTCAGTCCTAAATCTGCTTCCCCATATTTTGAGGCTATGTCCCCCAGTTCTAATTTCACCCACTGGTGGAAACAACCTCCCTGCACCTATCTTACTTATTTTCTTCATAATTCTACATGTTTATCTAAGATCCACCACCCCCCACCACCTCATTCTTCTACATTCCAATGAATATAGCACCAGTCTACTCAATCTCTCCACATAAGCCAACCCTCTGAACTCTGGAATCAACCCGGTGAACCTCCTCTGTACCCACTCCAGTCCCAGTATGTTCCTTGATAGTCGGTGTCCATGCACGAGTGAGTGTCTGCCTGCAGAGGGGTTTGGGGACGGGTGGGTTGTGAAAGGAGGGGATAATATGACAGGAGACTGAAGTTTCTGTTGAATAAAAAATAGATCTGTCTCTTTCAAATATTTCTTAACTTACATTATCTGCAAGTGAATGCTCTGCTCTGTAGAAAACTAAAATGTAAGCCTTGTGAGTCTCTGTTTCTTAGAGTTCAGGTCAAAACATTTGTCATTTTTTTTCCAGTTTTCTGAACTTCATTTTCTCTGCGATACACGAGGAGAGCAGGTTTGAACTATGAGTCATATAAGAAGGTGAGAAAGTAATAACTTTCTGTGGTTTTTACAAGCAGCGAGGGCCTGTGTGCCAACTACATCTCCTTTACACACACTCTCGAGGTTTCACTGATAATATACTCATAGCAAATGAGGTTAGAACCTTCACCTTCTAGCCTTTAGTGAAGTGCTTCGAAACTAGTTTTTTGTATTGTTTTAAAGGTCATCCCATTTGCTGTATGGTGAGAGTATTACAGCACACACCACCAGACTCTGCACTGAGCAGTAGTTCTCGTTGTTCCTGACAAATAGACTCTCGCCCGCCTTGAAATTGTTTAACAGCAGGATCAGAAACGTCCACCGCTATAATCTTTTGATTTCAGAATTAAATATTAACTGTGGCTGGTCGTGAATGGTGTTAACTATTCGAACTCCCTCCGAATGTGAGCCACTTCAACCTGGTCTGCTTCTTTCTGTCCTCTCTGTGGTTGCACGAAGATATTTCATTGGCTTGTAAGGCATTTTAAGGTGTCCTGAGGTTATGCAAGGCGCTATCTAAATGCAAGTCCCATCTTTTTTTTTAAATTAATGTTTTGATGCGGTCACCCATATGCATTTGTGTTTGTGCTCATACGCGTACGTTATGCCGCATGTATTTTTGGCTTTTCTGTTCAAACCACATCTTGAGTATTCTAAACTGCTCTGATTCCTAAAGCTGGGCATAATACATCAGACATGGGACCGAGTGGAGTATAGATTTACCAGAATGATACCTGGACTCCAACCTCTAACAGAGCAAAAGAGATCCCATAAATTAGGACGCATTCCCTAGAAATGAGAAGATTTTATTCTTGTGTGGGATGTGGGTGTCACTGGCAAGGTCAGCATTTGTTGCTCATCCCTAATTGCCCCTTGAACCAAAAAGGCTTGCTTGGTCACTTCAGCAGGCAAGTAAGAGTCAACCACATCACTGTGGGTCTGGATTCACATATAGGCCAGACCAGGTAAGGCCAATGGATTTCCTTCCCTAAAGTCTTTTCAGGGCCACTGTTGCTTTGATATGCTGCATCGTAGATTTCATTTATCTCTTTAAATTTCATCAGATGTTGGGGTGGGAATTGAACTCATGCACCTGAATATTGGCCTGGGCCTCTGGATGACACTACCATCTCCCTGTAGAATGTAAGAGGTGATTTGAACATAGTTTGTAAGTCTCTGTGATTGCAGAGCAGAGCTCTTGCCATTGAACCCAACCATTTTAATGGTCTCCACATCTGACATCGTGTGATTCTACTTGGGTCCATGCCCCTTGGCACTGGACTGTGAGGATAACTGTTAACAATACCCATAACGACTGTTTCCTGGCAACACAAATGCAGCTAATGCTTGTATGGCACGTGGCGTCTTTTTATCTCTGCATTTTTGATTGTGGACTGAAATGGAAATGGATTGTTTTTGAGGCAGGGACTGTAGAAGGGATTGCTGTAAAAAGAACAAGCCACCAGCCCTCATTGTAAGTGGTGCTTACACTGCTGTTCATTCAACCAGTGGATGAAGATGACTGTAGGCAAACTGGAGCAGGGAGCATGTACAAAGGGAGATTCACCTAGCAACAAGTAGCTGATTGGTCTGCTGAGTGATGACCAGTTGTCAATGACATCTGTCTGCCAACAGCTATGTGATTGGCTCTCAGGTTGCTAAGCAGATTGTGGGTATGAATTTTGTAGTCGAGAAGTCTTCACACTCTGAAAGGGACGGTACTGCCTTTCTCTCTGCAATTTATTAAAAAAGTCTGAAGCTTGAAGAAAGCCAGTTTATTTCACCTCACCAGATGCTGTAAGTTGTGGCTTTTAACCAATAATTCAGAGACTTTATAAATTGTGAACCAGTCACTCTGTGCCTCCTGGAAGTAAATGAAAGCATCTGGAGAAGAGAAATCAAGGAACATCAAGTTCTGACAAAATAAAAGGAGCATCTCAGTGAATCCTGTGAACAGGGGCCATTGAATGGTCCACCCTGTTTTCCCTTTGCCAATAACACCTATGTTTTCTTTTGTTTCTGTCTGTGTCTGTCTGCATGTGTGTATATGAAGGATTTGTAAGATGTTTATAAGGAGGTTTACCTAGAACAGCTGTATGTTGACAGCCCAGGAATCTTAGGGAAATGTGGGGCTTCAGTAACATCAGTTAATCTGAGGAGCATGGAGATGTCAAGCAGGTGCCTGATGCTTTATTTGCTGGAGCAAGGACCTTCATCATATTCCCTGTGAACTGGTAACAGCATGGAAGTTCTCTGTTCTGTTATTAAAAAATGGTAGACCCTCCCAAACTTAGAGATATCCACCTAACCCTATGGCATCATTTCAGCACAGAAACAGGCCCTTTAGCCCAACTTATCAATGCTGTCGTTCACATGCCACACAAGTTTTCCAGCTCTCTTCATAATAATGGTGTAGAAACCTAGGCACAAAACAAATAGGATATTGATGAACCACAAGGATCGCATCGCAACTTACCTGTAACCTTCAGCACAGGATTATACCAAGAACATTTATGACCAAGTAAGGAGGGAGAATTGACTCCTCTCTCTACATCCCACCTCAGTTGTTTGTAACAAATTTTCATTTTAGCGTGTAACTCTCTCAATTCAGTTAAATATAGTTTGCTCGAAAATGAATGAGCCAAATATGAAATTCTTAAGTGAAAGAAAATGAAATTTAATTGCCTGCTGATTCCTAAACTAAAATAATGAAACACATGCACACACAAATGTAGGTAATAAGTTTAATATGGAGACTGTGATACAGACAGGCAGAATAAAAGTATGCAGTTTAACATTTCTCATAATCTTTGAGGTGTGAGAGTGGGACATGAGTTCACGGCTGTTTGATTGTTGTCTGGTTTCTCCAGCAGTAATTACATTTAAATTAAATTTTCTTCACTCTACTGTCTTTCCCATCTGCAAACTCCACAGGCAGCCATTGATCTCCCAAGAAAGATAGTAGGAACTGCCGATGCTGGAGAATCTGAGATAACAAGAATGGGTGTAGAGCTGGATGAACACAGCAGGCCAAGCAGCATCAGAGGAGCAGGAAAGCTGACGTTTCGGGTCTGGACCCTTCTTCAGAAATTTCTGAAGAAGGGTCCCAACCTGAAACATCAGCTTTCCTGCTCCTCTGATGCTGCCTGGCCTGCTGCATTCATCCAGCTCTACACCCATTCATCTCCCAATTTGTGAATATATCGAGCAAGTGTGAAGTGAACAGGATTCAAACTTCACATCTGACTGAGTCGTCCGGTCTCACTGTTTTTGGATGAAATGGTAATTTCAATGCAGCCTATTTTGTGTTATTCCAACTGGGTTCCTTGGACTTGCCTCAGTCTGTGTCCAGTGGATCACAGCAGCTATTTCAATGAGCGTCTATCCTCTTCATAAAATCACTTCAGCTCCTGAAAACCTCAGGTATTAAAAGCAGGCAATGGAAGTTGAATCAACAGTCCAAGTTATCATGACAGACCTCATGAGAAACTATGAAATTAAACATTATTTCCACACACACGTGTGGCGTGATCCTCACCCCCTCAGCCTTTACCCCTCAGTGACAAGCTGAAGAAAGATATCCACAGCTATCCCGGCTGCTGTAAGCTGGTGAAGAGGTAAGTTACACCTGATAAAGGAGCATGTGGAGGACAGGACTGACTGTGCATTTGGAAATGCTTCTGTATTTCTGCAGTCCCCCATCATCTTCACCTTGCGAAACGAGGAGACTGCAAAATCAGTCAGTTCACTGAGATTTGTTGGACCTTTGAACCACATGGCTTCACTCCTGACTGTTATGGCCGATAAATAGCTACAAGAAGTGAATAAAATGTTCAGCTGTAATTTCCTGAAGCACAGGTAGTGCCAGTGAAGTGCAATTATGTGACCGAAGAAAAGATATTAACTAGCCCAGTGCAAACTAGGAGAGTGTTACAGGCCCTTGACGGCTATAAGGGCCATGTCAATGTGAGAGCTACCATAGTTGTATCGTACGGAAACTGAAAGAATTCAAAACAAACATTACCCCCAAGTTCTTCCACCGCCCAGGAGAGGGAGAACAAAGTGAATACATAAAAGCTAGCAAATGTTTTTCTCTTACCCTGTCGCTCAAAACCATGGAATTGTTACATGACACAAGGTCATTCAGCCCATCTTGTCAGCGTTGATCCTCCTTGCTCTTATGTTCTTAACAGCGTGGGTTCAGTTCCCACACCAGCTGAGGTTACCATGAAGGACTCTCCTCCACCTCTCCCCTTGCTGAGGCATGATAACCCTCAGGTTAATCTACCACCAGTCGTCTTTCTCTCTAATGAGAGAGTGGGACTATAGTGACTTTAACTTTACTCCGTACAGCCTTGCAGCACGCTACAAATCTTTTCTAAAGAAGAAGCAACCTTGGTGAACAGCCATTTAGATTACCTGTCCATAGAATCCCTCCAGTATGGAAACAGGCCATTTGGCCCAACAAGTACACACTGACTCCCTGAAGTGCATCTAACCCAGACCCACCCTGCTACTTTACCCCTGTATTTCCTACGGCTAGCCCACCTAGCATCCCTGGACAGTAGGGAGTAATTTAGCATGGCCAATCCATTCTAAGCTGCACACCTTTGGACTGTGGGAGGAAACCCATGCAGAATGTGCAAATGCCACATAACAGTCACCTGAGGCTGGAATTGAACCCAGGTGCCTGGCGCTGTGAGGCAGCACTGCTAACTGCTGAGCCACTCCATAAGTCCTGCATAAAATGCTCCCCATTGAGTGTCACAGTAATAGCTCAACACGTTGCAGAGTGTGAAGGGTTGAGTTAGTCTTAGCGTCTGAACGCTACATGTAACTCGTGATGTCATTTCTGCATCAGGCACAGTGAAGCTATGAGTCTGGAAAGAGGCCAAAATTTAATGGAGATAAAGTGAACCCAGCATTCCACCAATCTACCAACCACTTTCCTTTCCATGATGTAATATTCCCTTACGGAAAGACTCCCTGCCCAAATTGGAAACATTGCAAACTTATTTCAAATCATTAGAAATCATTAAGGTACCCTTAACTTGCAGCTGAAATCTTCATCACTAACAATTGTGACCACTTTGTATCAAAATGCTTCTTTTTACGAATATCCTTCCACAGTTTTATTGGTGCCAATGAACTTGCAAATTGATTGCCACTATATTTTGGTATGTACGGTAGTTATATATTAACCACTGTCTTTCTCAAACTGGTTTTCCCATGGAACTTATCTTTTCAATATTTTAGACACTGTCCTCTATTTATTCCAGTTTATAACTTGTGTGGTACCTTCCCATGGTTGTGTGGGAAAGTCATTTTAGACACCAACAAGCAGCCACAGTTTAAACTGCACAAAGATATAAGAAAGGTCAACAATTTCGTACAGTAATATATCTTCAACGCAGAGGGAAGTTTCAGCGAAATGGCCTGGTTATATATTTAGCTGCTATTGATTAGAGATAGCAGGGCACTTAATTCAACAAAACCATTCTCACTTTTACATAACTGAAAGTATTTTTATTGATGGGCCAGTTTAGAAATACCTGAGGCTAGTTTACTGCCCGTTATCCCTGGAGTGCTGGTGGTGAGAGCACCGTGAGGAAAATCAATGGAATCATAGATTGTTAAAACTGGGAAGGAGGCCATTTGGCCCATTTGTGTCCGTGCTGCCTCTTTAAAAAGGGTTATCCAATTAATTCTAATCCCATGTTGTTTCCCCCATGATAATGGAAGTTTACTTGGTGTATATTGTTACAATATGATGTGATACCGAGGCACCATCAGTGGGGGCCTATGGTCAAGGTGGAGTGCTGCCCACCTCCCTATGCCAGTCTAAGGGGCTACTCAGTCATCTGTGGTAGAGTATGGACCACAAATCAGTCTCAGCAGTACAGGATCTTATCTCAGGATGCAGATTGTTATGTGCTTGTACTTAGAAACATGTGGCATGAACTCCGAGGCAGATTAGCTTATACCAACACTTTGTACATATGTCTCCGTGAAGGAAATCTGCTATCTCTCTGAACTGCCTGATAGTTGTGTTATGGATTGGAATGGGCAAAGTTTTAGCTTCTGTCTTTTGTTAAGCCTTCCATATCTGTTAAGATGGGTTGCCACACTATCTACAATACAACAATGACTTTTACTTCCTCTTTATTCTCTCATGGAACATGGGCATTGCTGGCAAGGCCGATATTCATTGCCCATCCTTAATTACCTTTGAACTGAGGGACATGTGAAGCCATTTCGAAGAGAACGTAATCATGAGCCAATTGCCCTGGGTCTGGAGTCACATGTAGGCCAGACCAGGTAAGGATGGCAGATGAAGGACCTTAATGAAGCAGTCAGGTTTTTATAGCTATTGGTAACAGTTGGTGAGACTAGCTCTAGATTACCAGATCCATTTGCTGAATTCAAATTTCAGCAGTTGCTTTAATGGGATTTGAACCCATGTCAGAGCCTCTGGATTATTATCTGGTGACATTATCCCTGCACTCCTGAAACTCCCACTACTCTTCAAAAAGAACTGTACTGCATGTGAAGCACTTTGAGACAACTGGTAGTGATGAAAAATGTTATGTCCATTTTCACGTTTTCCTTCCTAATGGCCTTGCAAAATGCATCCTTTTCCCAATATTTATTCAGTTGCCATTTGAAAAGGATTGTTGAATTGGTTTCATTCATTTCAGGCAGTGTGTTTCACTTCTGCCCTAAAAATATCCAATAACCTCGCCCCCAACCTCCCACCCTTGTCTTCTGAAACAGAGAGTTCAAGATAGAATATAGGAGTTGGGAGGCCATGTTTTGGCTGTACAGGACATTGGGTAGGCCCATTTTGGAACAGCGCATGCAATTCTGGGCTTCCTGCTATAGGAAAGATGTTGTGAAACTTGAAAGGGTTCAGAAAAAATTTACAAGGATGTTGCCAGGGTTGGAGGGTTTTGGTTATAGGGAGAGGCTGAATAGTCTGGGATTATTTTCCCTGGAGCATCGGAGGCTGAGGGGTGACCTTATAGAGTTTTATAAAATCATGAGGGGCATGGACAGGGTGAATAGTCAGATTCTTTTCCCAGGGGTGAGGGAGTCCAAAACTAGAGGGCATAGGCTTAAGGCAAGAGGCGAAAGATTTAAAACAGACCTAAGGGGCAACCTTTTCATACAGAGGGTGGTGTGTGTATGGAATTAGCTGCCAGAGGAATTGGTGGAGGCTGGTACAATTACAACGTTTAAAAGACATCTGGATAGTTACATGAATAGAAAGGGTTTAGAGGGATAAGGGCCAAATACTTACGAACGGGACTAGATTAATTTAGGATATCTTGTCAGCATGGATGAGTTGGACCAAAGGGTCTGTTTCTGTGCTGTACAAATCTATGGCAACACTGGCATGGTAGGTGGTGTTCGGGCTCAGGCCGTTCACTGCAAGCTGGCTGCATCGTTATTCCCTCTCTCCTTTTCAACATTTTTCTTCCTCTTTTTCTTTTCTTTGTCTTGCTGATGTCACAGGGAGGCCGGAGCAGTGTCGGCGGTGACTCCTGGCTGCGCAGGCCTGGAGTCTGGACTCATGGAATGGCCGCAGGAAGTCGGCTGTAGTACTGGTCGATCCGGGAGTCCTGGCTGGGGTAGGCCTGGAGTTAGGACCTTGCAGAGACCTTGCACAAGTCCTGCAGCCGTGTTTGGGATCCCAGCCAATGAAGCTGAACTCTAAGTACCTTTTATCTTTTTGCACCTTAAAATGGCGCCAGACTGTGCCAACTGGATATTTATAACTGTATCTCCCTAGATATATGTGACAGTAAATCATTCATTCATTCATTCAAAGTTGCCCAGCACTCCAAGAGAAAGAAAATTCCCCTCGTCTCTCTCCTAAAAGGGTGTTTTTCACACACAAACGGTGGTGTGTGTATAGAATGAGCTGCCAGAAGAAATGGTGCAGGTGTGTACAATTACAACATTTAAAAGACATTTGGACAGGTACATGGATAGGAAAGGTTTAGAGGGATATGGGCCAAACACAGGCAAATGGGACTAGTTCAGCTTAGGAAACCTGGTCGGCATGGATGAGATGGACCGAAGGGTCTGTTTCCATGCTGTATGTCTCTGTCATTCCCTAATTTTAGAGTAGTGGACTGTTCTGGACTCACTCACAAGAAAAAACATCCTTTTCGCATTCGCTTTATCAAGATCATTCAGGATCTTATACACTTTAATCAAGTCACCTCTCATTCTCCTAAACGAGTCCAGTCTGTCCAACTTGTCCTCATAAGAGAACCTACTTCGTCCAGATTTTAATCCAGTAAACTGTACACAGTGTCATAAAAGCAGAAATTGCTGGAGAAACTCAGCAGGTTTGGCAGCATCTATGGAGAAAGAAGCAGAGTTAACACTGAGTCCAGTGACCCTTCTTCAGAGGATTCGAGATGTTAATTCCATTTCTTTCTTTTCACAGATGCTGCCAGACCTGCTGAGTTTCTCAGAGGATCTGGTGCCTTTGAATATATGAATGAATGATTTACTGTTGCATATATCTAAGGAGGTACAGTGGACAGTGTTCTGTGTCCTTTTTTGTTTCTCCAGCAATTTCTATTTTAGTTTCAGATCTTCAGCATCTGCAGTGTACACAGTGTTAGCACGCCATGCTTCAAGTGGCTCCAGTTAAGATGGAGACTGAGACCATTTTATCATCGGGCCACATGCTATGATAATCTACCGTAATGATATCATAAGCACATCAGTTAAAGATATGCTGGATACTAGCGAGCTGTGATATGTAACAGAACAGATTACAACATCAGTGTTAGCTATGGGAAGAGAAACAGTTAACAGAGCATCTCCACAGATGCTGACAGACCTGCTGAACTTCTCCAGCACAATCTGCGCTTGTTTCAGATTTCCATCATCAGCAATGTTTGATTTTATTCAGTATTTCATTTCATTAGGCTTCACGAGTACCCTGTCCTCTCTTCATTAGCAAGCTTAGAATGAGAAACACATCCTGTTGATAAGCACAGCAAAAGCCGGCTCCAAATCACTGAATTATTAAATATGACAAATACAACAAAAAGGAATTCATTACTGGACAGTCTTAATTGTTAAAACAAAGAATAATTGCATTATTTATTCATAATGGTTTGCTTTATCAATTGGAAAGAACTTTCAAAATGTAAACTCAATCAACAGGCATTCAATAAACACAACACTTCTGTTAAAAGATGATTGAATTGTTCAGATTTTGATTGGACTCCCATCACACAGATGCTAAAATGTGCAGAATAAGGTGATTCCTATGAGGGGTTATTGGCACCAAATCATGGCACAGTACTGTCAGTGACAGATAAGCAACTGATAAAAGATTGTATCAGGTCAACAGATGACGTGATGAATTTTTTGGGAAAGTGTGAGTTTGTGCAAAAGCCAAGCTTTCTATCTGCAGTGTATTTATCAATGGTGACACCTGACAATGACTAACGCCTGTCTATTTACAGGCACTGCCTGCTGAGGCCTCTATCAGTGACACTAGGGTTATTTACAAAGAAAAGAATCTATCTGTTACAAGGACATGACATTAGCAGTGTCAGATAACAAAAGAGGTAATCTTCTTCCAGTCTGAATGAAAGATATACAATCAACAAAGAATCTCTGGTTCTAAAGAGGATGCAGTGCACTGGGCCTTGTTGGCACAGTACCTGGTATCTCCTGCCTTATTGTCTTTACCCCACTGATTAGATTAGGAATTATTAATGGGCCGTATAGAGTGTAGCCAGGGTCACTTAAAGTTTAATTCTTTTCTCGTTTAACTTAATTTTTGGCTGATGTGATTGTTATTTCTTGTGTCTTATGTATTTTAAAGAGACGCAAATCTCATTCCTAGTGATGTAGCCATAACATTCTTAGGACGAGAGCTGCTGATTTCATTTTATGGTCAGCCAGGCTTTCAATGTTTCAGAAGGTCACCACTGTTTGTACCACAGCAAACGTGGGATGGCGGGAGGTTTCGTTGTGTTGGAGCTGAGCCTTGGCAAACTGCTTCTGTCTCCCGTATCATACCTGTGTTGCGATTTGTCATCTGTGGAGTCTTTGCAGAAGCTATTGCTGCCTGTGTTAAAACTGCTGGGAGTTTGCCTCACCAATGCCCACACATGTATCATATGAACATACGTACAAACATTGGAATGATAAGCAGCTAAAGAACATTCTGCCCCTTGGGCCTGTTCCTCCATTCCATGAGGCTGCAGCTGATCTGATTTCCACATTCTTGCTTACCTTCCATAACCTTTGACCCCCTCATTGGTCAAGAATCTATCAACCACCGTCTTAAAAATATTTAAAGAGCCTCCCCAACACCCCACCTCCCCCCACACCCCCTTCACAGCTCTCAGGGAATGAGAGTTCAAAAGAATCCCGGAGATCTGAGAGAAAATAGTTCTCCTTCTCTCTATTTAAATGATGCCCTTTTAATTTTAAATTGTGTCCCCCTGGTCTTGTCCTCCCTGCAAGAGGATACATTGTCTCACAATCTTAAATATTTGCATAAGATCACCTCTCATTCTCCCAAACACCAATGGACACAGGTCTACCCTGTATTGTTGTATTGGGCAATTTTTGGTGGCTCGCTGTTGGGGGAGAGAGTTCCCACCAATCCTCTAATTATCAGTGGTAGAGGAACCACTGGAGAGTCTTAACAAGAAGAGGCACTTTCCTCATATGACAAGGCACAGTTTATTGGTCAATGGCAATAGAGACAACAAACATCGATTAAACAGGCATAATTACAACTATCTGGAGCTAACGATGACACCTCTGTTTACCCAAAGACTGTGTTACATCATCAGATTGGGTGGAGCTATTGCAACTTTAACATCACCTTCTTCAGAACCATTATGCAAAAAATTCAACTTTTCCTCTTCAAATAACCCTCACATCATCCAACACAGCAATCAAATGAACCTTCAATGAACTGTTTCTAATGCATTCACAACCTTTCTTAAACAAGGAGCCCAATACTGTCCACAATGCTCCAAATATGGTCTCACCAGTGCTTGGTACAACTGTAGTGAAACATACCGACTTTTATATTCCATTCTCCATGAAATAAATGAATGTTGTGGTTGTTGGAGGTCAGTCATCTCAGCTCCAGGATATCTCTGCAGGAGTTCCTCAGCTTAGTGTCCTAGGCCCAACCGTCTTCAGCTGCTTCATCAATGACCTTCCCTCCAATATAAAGTCAGAAGTGGGGATGTTCACTAATGATTGCACAATGTCCAGCACCATTTCTGACTCCTCAGATACTGAAGCAGTCCATGTCTAAATGCAACAAAACCTGGATGATATTCAGACTTTGCTGACAATTGGCAAGTAACATTGTGTCACACAAGTGCCAGGTAATGACTATCCCCAGAAAGGGACAATCCAATCATTGCCCCTTGGCATTCAATGGCATATGATTGCTGAACCCCCCCCACTGTTAATGCAATTGACCAGAAACTGAACTGGACTAGCCACATAAACACAGTGGCTACAACAGCAGGCCAGACACTAGGAATATTGCAGTGAATAACTCACCTCCTAACTCTACAAACCTGCCCACCATCTACAAGGCACAAGTCAGGAGTGTGATGGAATACTCCCCACTTGTCTGAATGAGTGCAGCCCCAACAACACTCAAGAAGATTGACACTGCTCATTTGATTGGCACCATATCTACAAACATCAACTCTGTTCGCCTCAGTAACAGCAGGGTATGCCATCTACAAGATGCACTCTATAAATTGACCAACACTCCTTAAACAGCACCTTCCGAATCCAGGTTTACCTCCATCCAATTCCAGCATGGACTGAGACTCCCGGCCTCATTATAGACTCGAACTCCAGGTCTCAGCGTGGACTCAAAGTCCTGACCTCGGCGTGGACTCAGACTCCCGGCCTCAGCGTGGGCTGTCTCTCCCGGCCTCAGCGTGGACTCGAACTCCTGGCCTCAGCGTGGGCTCGAACTCCCGGCATCAGCGTGGACTCAAAATCCCGGCCTCAGCGTGGACTCAAAATCCCGGCCTCAGCGTGGGCTTGAACTCCCGGCATCAACGTGGACTCAAACTCCCAACATCAGCGTGGACTCGAACTCCCGGCCTCAGCGTGGACTGTCTCTCCTGAACTCAGTGTGGACTCAGACTCCGGGCTTCAGTGTGGACTCGAACTCCCGGCCTCAGCATGGGTTTGAACTCCCGGCCTCAGCGTGGACTCGAACTCCCGGCCTCAGTGAGGACTCGAACTCCCGGCCTCAGCGTGGGCTCAAACTCCTGGTCTCAGCAAGGGCTCGAACTCCCGGCCTCAGCGTGGGCTCAAACTCCCGGCCTCAGCGTGGGCTCGAACACCCGGCCTCAGCGTGGGCTCAAACTCCCGGCCTCAGTGTGGACTTGGACTCCAGGTTTTGAGGTGAAGCCCAGTATGGTCTGGTGGAAGGACTACTATTCCAAACTCTGATTTCTCTATTTTTCTAATTTATTGCTGAATTTTTTACTTCTTTATCTTTCTACTCTTTTTTCCTAAGAACATGTACTTGAGAATTTGTACAAGGTACCTTGGTACCTAAGATGACATTGAAAGTGGTGACTTTTCACTGCAAACTTTTCACTGTACTCACGTGAGAACCTAATTCTATACTAACGCTAATCTAAAAGGAGAAGGGCAGCAGAACACCACCCTCTGCAAGTTCCCCTTCAAGCCACTCACCATCCTGAGTTGGAAATATATTGTCATTCCTTCAGTGTCACTGGATCAAAATCGTGGAATTCCATCCCTAAGAGTATTGTGGGTCTCCCTACAGCACATGTACTGCAGCAGTTCAGGAAGGCAGCTCACCCCCACCTTTTCAATAAGCAGTAAATGCAGGCCTAGCCAATGGCACCCACAATGCATAAATGCATTAAAAAAATGTTCCAGCTCCATTCCTAATCACTTGCTGTTCCTGCAGCCTAACTTTTGTGATTCATGCACCAGGACACCTAGATCCCTCTGTATCCCAGAGCTCTGTGGTCTCTCTCCATGAAAATAATTTGCTGCTTTTCTATTCTATAATGCAAACCAGATGATACATTTTGCTGGTTAGATGCTATTATCTGTGGTGCACTATCCTGAAAGCTGGAAATCAATAACATTAGAGAAAATTAGTTCAGAAAGAAGCAATTAAAAACACACAGCTGCACATGTTATGAAAAGATGCTGTACTGTGTGCAATGTACTTCCATTTATTAAAGCTTTGCCTGCTCTCAGTGACTGATGTCGATCATTAATTGATAATACTCCACAACATCTATTGATTTTCTGTTCTGACAATTATTTATCCTGCTCCTGCTTTAGAGAGTTATCACTAACAGCCATATCGTGCATTAAGACTGTACCAGGGATAATTTGGAGAAGTTTCTGGACTGGGTTCATTTATTGAGTGCCTGAAAATAGGTTGGACAGTTGGGTTTTGATTATACTGTACATATATATTTTTCAAAACAAAACTAACGATGCAGTTCCCCTGATGTTTAAATCCATTTTATGGTAAACATTGAGGTAGACAGGCATACTAATATATGCTTTGATCCATATTAACGTGCTGAGCCTTATTTTGCATTGATCATTTTGCAAGCTTGACGTTTCCTTTAAGACCAATGTTTCTAATGCTCCCCCTGACATGAAAAATAATCATTTACAATTTCCTCAACATATGCTGTTCCACCTTTTTCTGTTTTTCTACACCCGTCTCCCAACACACTTGAACTCTCAACGACCTCATCTTCATTTGAAAATCCTGTCACAGCACAATCCTTCCAACTTCTGGATTGTCTCCAGCTCTAAGCTCTATTTTAATCCTCCACTCTTCCAGTCATTTCACTCCCCATCGCTGCGCTGTCATCAATGTCAGAGACTTCAACCATCTTCAATATACCCTCCACAACTCCCTGTGTCTGACTTCACATTACTCCTCATTTGCAAAGGTCTCCTCATGATCTAGCTCACCAACTATCGTTGTTCCTACTGCTACCCTGACACCCTCTCTGAATTGCTCTTTGTTAAATGTGTTTTTTTTTAGTTTTTTTTCCCAAAATTGAACAGAAATGGCAATGCATTTGGACTATCCTTCCCCCAGAATACAAATTGCGCCTCACTGAGTATAAGATAACAGGGTGTAGAGCTGGATGAACACAGCAGGCCAAGCAGCATCAGAGGAGCAGGAAAGCTGACGTTTCGGGCCT
>NC_063340.1:3444090-3486491 GCF_021869965.1 Rhincodon typus | reverse complement strand
ATTTCTGAAGAAGGGTCTAGGCCCGAAACGTCAACTTTCCTGCTCCTGTGATGCTGCTTGGCCGGCTGTGTTCATCCAGCTCTACACCTTGTTATCTCAGATTCTCCAGCATCTGCAGTTCCTACTACCCCTCACTGAGTACGAACTGGACAATATGGGCGGAGTTACACCAAATCAGACTATAAACTGCATCATAGCACATGACAAAGATTCATTATTCCTTATCTAGTACAACCATTTCAGAAGGCAGTTAACGGTCATATGTAGGCCAGACCAGGCAAGGATGGCAGATTGCCTTCCCTAAAGGACATTAATGAACCAGATGGGCTTTTCCTGACAATCAGAAGCAGTTTCATGGTCATCTATTTCCAAATTATTATTGAATGTAAATTCCATCATCTGCTGTGGAGGGACTTTATCTGAATCTCTGCATTAATAGTGATAATACTACGAAGCCACCACCTTCCCTATGTTTATGGCAGTGACTGTCAGACAGATGATGGTTCAAATCCCTTTTGATGGAGATTATCATTTCCTGGCTTTTGTATGGATATTACTCGCCACTTGTCAGGCCAAAACTGGATACTGCTTCAGCCTGTTCTTCAGTGTACGGAATCGCCAATAGTAAGGACATAAAACTTAAGCTAATATCTCACTTCAAAGATAACACCCCTTGACAATACAGTACACCCTCAATGCCATGATGGAGTTTCAGCTCGGGGTGTATATGGTTTTTTTTGAGAGGATGAGGCACTGACAGGCATATACCTGTGCACTCAGTCAGTAATGAGACATACACATATTATTACACCTGTCACACTGGAAGTATGGCACCAGCTACCTCAAGCTTTGTCAAGCATTGCAGAAATGGCTGCTGGTAATAAAATTGTCAGCCTGTGAAACAGCAAAATAGAAATGTCTTTTTATCAAATAGAAATTACAGAATGATGCAGAAGTTTATTAAAAGAACCCATTGGTACTGGTACTGCAATGAACTGACATTGTGGATCTTACTTATTCATGGGATGTGGGCATCACTGGATAATCCAGCATTTATTTGCCTGTCCCTAGTCACCCTTGAGAAGTTTTTTTTTTCCTTATTTTTTTCCTTTATTCATTCACGGGATGAGGGTGTCGCTGGCCAGGCAGCATTTATTGCCCATCCATAATTGTGCCAAAAGCAGTTAAGAGTCAACCACATTGCTGTGTGTCTGGAGTCAGTTGTAGGCCAGACCAGGTAAGGATGGCAGTTTCCTTCCCTAAAGGACATTAGTAAACCAGATGGGTGTTTCCCAACAATCGACCATGGATTCATGGTCATCATTAGATCCTTAATTCCAGATTTTTTTTTTAAATTGAATTCAAATTCCATCATCTGCCATGGCAGGATTTGAACCTGGGTCCCCATTATCTGGGTCCCTGGATTAATAGTCCAGTGATAATACCACTAGGCCAACGCCTCGCCCAGAGTTGGTGGTGAGCTGCCTTTTTGAATCGTTGCAGTCCATGTGCTGTAGGGAAGCAGTTCCCGGATTTTGAACCAGCGTCACTGAAGGTAAGGCAATATATTTCCAAGGCAAGTTGGTGAGCTTACAAAGGGTGGTGTTACCGAGCATCTGCTGCCCTTGTCCTTCTGGTTTGTGGTGTTGACCATTGTGCTCCCTTTAAAATTAAACTTTTCTAGTATTTCCTGTATTGTATTATTTATCTCTTTCAGTAATAACTAGCCTCCTCCAGACATTAACATATTCCTAAATAAAAACCAAAAGAACATGTGGATGCTATAAATCAGAAACAAAAACAGAAATTGCTGGAAAAGCTCAGCAGGTCTGGCAGCATTTGTGGAGAGAAATCAAAGTTAACGTTTCGGGTTGAATGACCCTTCCTGGGAACTGATGGTAGCTGGGAAAATGTTGGTTCATTTGCAGAAGCTAGGGTGGGGGGAAGGGGGGAAGGAGTAAACGATAGGTGGGGATAGAGCCCAAAGAGAGAGAAGAACAGCTGGACAGACAAAGGAGTGGACAACGATCTGGCTGTGAGGGTGAATAGTTGTTAATGGGGACTGTTATTGGCTAACAATGGGTTTGTGTGTAATAGCAGACTATGTGATAATAAGGCCTGGTGTGTGGGAGTTGGTGTAAGGCCATGGGAAAGCTCAACCTTAAAGTTGTTGAACTCAATATTGAGTCCAGAGGGCTGCTGGGTCCCCAAGCTGAAAATGAGGTGATGTTCTTCCAGCTTGCGCTGAGCTTCGCTGGAACACTGCAGCAAGCCCGAGACAGAGATGTTGGTTAGGGAACAGGGTGGTGTGTTGAAGTAGCATGCAACTGGGATCTGAAGGTCTTTTTTGCGGATAGAACATATTCCTAGTGCATAAAAAGAAAGCAAAGTGGAAGAAAAGGTTAGAGAATCATTGGGATCACCAAGATGTTCCATTGAACTGACATCAAAGATTTAGGGCTGGAGTCATGCCTACTCTCTTATTATTGCAGTGTTTGGGAAAATCTGAGGAATTAGAGACTTTGCTATGCTTTCTTGACTGTCGCTTCGATGTGGATGCAACTGCAGATACTGGAAATATGAAAGAAAAGACAAACAGAAATCACTGACAGCACAAAGCAGGCAACATCCTACAGATAAAAGAGACAATTCCTGATGTCGCCTCCTCATCAAAGTTTCCACAGTGAGAAACACAAAGTACTTGGTGCTGTCTGCTAATGAGGTCTGACTAATGAGTGCCCCCAGTATTTTCCCACAGAGAGTTGCACTGAGATCCCAAAACTGGAGGGGGGGGGGGTGGTCTTTAGAAGGGAGAGAGGGAAGACAAAACACATAATTCCATACATATGACATATGAATTAGGCGCAGTGGTAGACCATTCAGCCCTTGGAAATCACTGTGATTTCAATAAGACCATAGATAGACCTTTTGGATTTGAAATTCCACACTCCCACCTATTCCCAACTACCTTTGATTCACCTGCTGACCAAGAATCCATCTAGCTCGACCTTAAAGATATTCAATGACACTGCCTCCACCACCTACAGAGGCACACCGTCCTCTGACAAAAAAAATCCACTCATCTCTGTCCTAAAAAAGTGAATGCTATTTTTTTTAAACAGTGTCCCCTGGTTCTGGATCCCACCACAAGAGGAAACATCCTTTCCACGTCCATCTTCTCAAGACCATTCCAGATGTTAGACACATAAATCAAATCACCCCTCAGTCTTTGAAACAGTAGGACACTGGGCAGGCTTCCCTGGTCTGGGTCCTAGTGACTGATGACCCAATGGGATGAACAACATTTCACTGTAGTCAGTGTTTGATGGAGATGCATGAGGCTATCTTTAGCTTCACTTTATTTTTTCTTCATTACATTTCAGTACGCAGTTTATCTGGAGACACACTAGAGATACTACTGAGACACCATGGATTGGCTCATGATGAAGAGGCAATTTGGTAAGTGGTAGACTACAACTAATATCAAAATGTTGATTTATGACAATAATTAAGCATTCAATCTGCAATCACAGCTGTAAAGCACGTTCAGCTGTCTCAGCCACTGCTCAAAGTCTAGCATCTTATCACACTGTGAAATCAAAGACAATGAAAGGGAATGAGTTGGACAGCATCTTTCTAATTGTTTTCACTGCTTTTTGCATTAAAACCGGTGAGAGGGACAGTAGGGGAATTGATGCACATCCATGTACCCTGTGCCCCAGGATCAGAGGAGTGACTTAACCCTTTATCTGCTGAGGTTCCCAAGGCTGTTTCTGATTGAAGATTTAAACCCAAGCAGGAACAAACTAAACACGTCTGGGATGTCCTGGTGACTGAAGAGAGGTCTCAAATGCTGAATAAAACCTCAACAAGCGCTAAACACTGTGGTCACTGGAAATCTGAAATGAGAACAGAAAATGCTGGAAAGAATCAATACGTCAGGTGGTGTCCTTGGGAGAGAAACAGGGGGAGATAGGTAGAAATTAATGCCAGCACCCCTCCTCACCCAGTGCTGAATTTTGGGGTGAAGGATTTTAATTGAGCAGGATTGCCTCAGGGCAGCAATGGCCCAGTCGTGTAGCATAGAATGTTAATCCAGCGACCCAGGTAATTTCCTGGGGACCCAGGTTTGAATCCTGCCGATGGTGGAATTTGAATCCAATCAAAATCTGGAATTAAGAGCCCAAGAAGCAGTTGTCAGGAGAAAAAAAACTCAGCTGATTCACTAATACCCTTCAGGGAAGGAAACTGCCATCCTTACCTGGTCTGACTCCGGGCCCACAACAATGTGGTTGATGCCTATCTGCCTAAGGGCAGTTAGGGATGGACAATAAATGTTGGCCTGGCCAGTGATGCTCACATCCTGTGAAAGAAGTTAAAAAAAGTTTACTTCTCCATCTAATTAAGTCCTCCCAGCTTTCCCACTCGGACCTAATTGAGGATTTAGACTCGGAAAGTAATGTTTACTTCAGGGCTGTCATTACCCTTTGACGTGGTAGAGTTCTCAGGTTTGGGAAGTGCTGTCACAGGAGCCTTGGTGAGTTGTTGCAGTGTATCTTGTAGATGCCACTGTACATAGCTGATAAGGAAAGTGAATGTTCCAGGTAGTGAATAGGGTGCCAATTAACGGGCTGCTTCATCCTGGATGGTGTCAAGCTTCTTGAGTGTTGTTGGAACTGCATCCATCCAGGCAAGTGGGGAGTATTCCATCGTGCTCCTGACTTATGACTTGTAGATGGTGGAGTGGCACGGTGGCTCAGTGGTTAGATCTGCTGCCTCACAGCACCAGGGACCCGGGTTCAACTCCACACTTGGGCGACTGTCTGTGTGGAATTTGCATGTTCTCCCTGTGTCTGCATGGGTTTCCTCTGGGTGCTCCAGTTTCTTCCAACAGTCCAAAGATGTGCAGCCTAGATGGACTGGCCATGCTAAATTGCCCATGATGTCCAGGAATGTGTAGGCTAAATGAGTTAGCCATGAGAAATGCAGGGTTACAGGGACAGGTTAGGGGAGTGGGTCTGGGTGGGATGTTCTTTGGAGGGTTGATGTGGACTCAAGGAGCTGAATGGCCTGTTTCCGCACTGTAGGGATTCTATGATGGTTGACAGAGCTCCAAGAGTGAGGAGGTAAGTAACTTACCATAGAATTCCAGCCCTTGTTCTTGTAGCCATTGTACTTATATGGCTAGCCCAGTTCAGTTTTTGGTCAATTATAACCCCAGGATGTTGATAGTGAGTGATTCAGTGATAGTGATCCCATTGCATGTCAAGGGGCAATGGTTAGATTCTCTCCTGTTGGAGATGGTCATTTCCTAGGTCAACTTGTCAAACAATGTGCCCCCTTTTCTCATCCATTGTAAATTATTAATATAGCAAGGAATTCACCAGGAGATTGGCGTTAATGGATTATTTAAAATAATATTTAAGTGACGGAAGGTGTCATCAACAGTGCTATCTAACAGCACCTACTCAGCAATAACCTGCTCAGTGACACCCAGTTTGGGTTCCGCCAGGGCCATTCAGCTCGCATTACAGCCTTGGTTCAAACATGGACAAAAGGGCTGAATTCCAGAGGTGAGGTGAGAGTGACAACCCTTGATATCAAGGCTGCATTCGACTTGGTGTGTCATCAAGGAGCCTTAGCAAAACTGGAATCAATAGGTATCAAGGGGCAAACTCTGCGCTGGTTGGAGTCATACCTGACACATAGGAAGATGGTTGTTGTTGTTGGAGGTCAATCATCTCAGCTCCAGGACATCACTGCAGGAGTTCCTCAGGGTAGTGTCCTCGGCCCAACCATCTTCAGCTGCTTCATCAATGACCCTCCCTCCACCATAAGGTCAGAAGTGGGGATGTTCGCTGATGATTGCACAATATTCATCACCATTCGTGACTCCTCAGATACTGAAGCAGTCCGTGTTCAAATGCACCAAGACCAGGCTTGGGCTGACAAGTGGCAAGTGACATTCACGCCACACAATGCCAGACTATGACCATCACCAATAAGAGACAATCTAACCATTACCCCTTGACATTCAATGCTGTTACCATCACTGAATCACTATCAACATCCTGGGGGTTATCATTGACCAGAAACTCAACTGGACTCACCACATAAACACAGTGAAGCTAGGAATACTGCAATGAGTAACTCACCTCCTGACTCCCCAAAGCCTGTCCACCATCTACAAGGCACAAGTCAGGATTGTGATGGAATACTCCCCACTTGCCTGGATGAGTACAGCCCCAACAACACTCAAGAAGCTCGACACCATCCAGGACAAAGCAGCCCTCACTTGTTTGGGACCACATCCACAAACACCCACTCCCTCCACCACCGATGCTCAGTCACAGCAGTGTGTACCATCTACAAAATGCAATGCAGAAATTCACCAAAGATCCTCAGACAGCACCTTCCAAACCCACAACCACTTTCATCTAGAAGGACAAAGGCATCAGACATATGGGAACACCACCAACTGCAAGCTCCCCTCCAAGCCACTCACCATCCTGACTTGGAAATATATTGCCGTTCCTTCACTGTCGCTGGGTCAAAATCCTAAATTCCCTCCCTAACAGCATTTTGGGTCAACCTACAGCAGGAGGACTGCAGCTGTTCAAGAAGGCAGCTCACCACCACCTTTTCAAGGGGCAACTAGGGACAGGGAAGAAATGCTGGGCCCAGCCAGCAATGCCCATGTCCCACAAATGAATAGAGAAAAAAAATTAACTGACTGGGTAGATATTAAAGGTGAACAGTTGGGGCCCTCTTGTGATGCAGTGGTGTGTCCCTACCCCTGGAGTAGAAGGCCTGGGTTCAAGTCCCACATTCTCCAGGAGGTGTGTCATAACATCTCTGAACAGGTTGATGAAGAAAATAGGTTATTTTTTAAAAAATGTATAAAAGGTGAACAGAAGGCTCCTGTGGTAGTGTTCCTAACTCTAGACCAGGAGGCATTGGCTTCAAGTCCCACCTGCTCCGGTGATGTGTCATAACGTCTCTGGCTGGGTTGTTTAAAACTATAAGGGTGGGACCGGTGTGTGGAAGGATTGTAAGACTGAGTAGTTAATAAATTCTACCCATAAAAGAAGGTGTTTTGGTTTCTGTCTCACTGATTGGTTTTGCATCCAGATTGACATAAATTGTTGCTGCATTTGAGATTTGGCATTCTTGCATCAGTCCTGATGAATGCTAGTGAAAAAAAAAACCCTTTAACAATGTATCTCTTCTTTGTACAACTCAGCAACCATTCCAAATAACAAAAATGAATTTGTACGGTTATGCTATACGGTGAGCACAAAATTTGAATGACTACAACTTTTTAATATTTCTAAATTATAGCCTGTTTATACGGAGATAGAAGGATTTTAAGACTATTGACACTTTGGTATTGCACTGTAGTGTACCTGTGTGCCTTTCCAAGAGTAGGAGTGAATGAAAATCAGAATCTAAGGGAAAAAAATAAGAAGAAAACATGAGGCATTCAATGCAAAAGTCTTCCTGTTGCTCTCTGTGTTACTTGCGTTAAAAAATGGGTCTTAATAAACCCTATAAAAATGTTCTGTACCCTACATGTGGAAAGCTTTTGCTCAACAGTAGCAATTAAATCATTTGGAACAAGCTCTGTTTCCATCACATTGATGGCCACGATGACGTTGTGTCAAATTAAAATGACAAATTGTACGTGTGAGAATAAAAATAAATTCCACAACACATAGTCAAGACTACCGCTATTTTCGGAGCAATCTCGGCATGCAGTTAAATCACTGCCCACATTCTTACTTGTTTGCGAGTTGACATAGCTCCACACTAATCAACCATACCTCAACCATCAAAGTCTCTGCAAACCAACTGTCTGAGCCTCCATAACTATCATTTAGCTGTCAATGCTTAGTTGGGCTTTTTCCCCCTTGGCATTGGAAGCGATGACTTTCATTGAGTGCACTGATAGCCTTGAATGTGCTGGTGTTGAAGAGAAGGGCATGTTGCAGTTTGGAGATGATCTCATGGACGGGGTGCGCTGTTGGATGTTGTGGGATGGGGGTTTGCAAAAATGCCGAAGTTGCGAATTAGGACTGTTCTGATCATTTTTAAACAGAATGATAACAAATCAAATCCAAAGGACTACCAGCTCCATGGCATGTGGAATGCCCAGTCAGAGCCAACATCATGGCAATGTGGTTGGTCTAACCTCTTGGGGAGGGATCTGGGGGAGGAAGAAGTGTGCTAGGGCAATGGTGGTCGGAGGATACATCACTGAGAGGAGTTGACTGACACTTTTCCAGGCGTAGAGCTGAACCCAGGGTGGGGTGCTGCCTCCTAGATAACTCCGCTGCCCCCCACCTCCACCAACCCAGGGTCAGAGATGCCAATGTGCAGCTGTAGGGAATTCTGAAGGAGGAGGATAAACAGCCAGAGGTTGTGGTTCATGTTGGGACGCAGGAAGAAAGAGGAGTGAAGTCCTGCAAGCAGACTTTAGGTAGCTTGGGAGGGCATTGAAAAGCAGCACTTCAAAGGGAGCAATCTTCAGATTACTCCCTGTGCCAGGCAGTAATAAATATCGGAATAGGAGGATAGACCAGATGGAGGTGTGGCTGGAGAAATGGTGAAGGGCAGAGGGATTTAGATTCCTGAGGGGTTAGAACCATTCCTGGGGGGGGGGGGGTCTTGGAACAAATTGGGTGGGTTACATCTGAACAGGAATGGAACTAACATCCTTGTGGGGAGGCTGGCTAATGTTGTTGGAACAGATTTGAATGAGATTGGCAGAGGGATGAGATCCTGACAGGTAGTTCAAAGAGGAGAGAATCTGAGATACAATTAGAACTTAAAACATGAATCTAGAAGACGAGGGAACAATGGCTAGATAAGAAAGAAGTGAGTTTATCAAAATTAATATATTTTAGTACAAGGAGCCTGAGGAATAAGACAGATGGGTTGAGGGCTCAGATGGGAGTATGATAAAATAGCTATGACCAAGGCTTGGCTGAAAAATGGGCAGAATTGGCACCTCATCATTCCTGGTTATTGGCCATTCAGATGAGAGGAAGAGAGAGAAAGAGAGAGATAAGGAGGAAGGTCACAATATTGAATAAGGAATCAATTAAAGCAATGAGGAAGAATGATATCTTGAATACCAAAAGGGACCATATGGGTGATGTTACAAACTATTGGCCCCAGATAGTCAGGGGGAGATAGAGGATCAAATGTGTAAACCAATTTTAGGGAAATGTAAGAATAACAAGACAGTAAGAGGCTGGGATTTTAACTACCCAAATATTAACGAGGGATAGTTTTAGTGTGCAAGGTAGGTAGCAAAACTCTTAAATTGTATCCAGAAGAACCTTTTTAGCTAGTACTTACAAAGCTCAACAAGAGAGGGGTCAGTCCTGGACCTAACATTCGGAAATGAGCCCAAACGAGTGTAGGGTATATTAGTGAGGGAGCATTTTCGAAGGTAGTGAATGAAAGAAAACCCAAAAGTTTTTTTCTTAATATATGAAGACCAAGAGAATAACTAGAGAAAGGGTAGGGCCTACTAGGAAGCATAGAGGTAACCTGTGTGTGGAACCAGAAGACATGGACACAGCCCTCAATGAATACCTTATATTAATCTCCACACTGAAAAAGGATAGTGCAGGAATAGAAATCAGAGTGGAGGACTGTGAAATGCCAGCAGAAATTAACAAACAGAGAGAGAGGACGTACTAATAGGTTTAGCAGATTTAAAATTGGATAAACCCACAGGCCTGGATGAGGTGTATCCCAGGCTGTTGAGGGAGGAGGTATTAGGGCCCTACCAGTAATTTTCAAATCCTCTCTGATCACTGGAACTATCCACAGGTGAGTTCCTAGAGGACTCGAGAACTGCTAACATCGTCCTGTTATTAAAAAGAAGGGAAGGAAGGAATAGACTAAGAAATGACAGGCTAGTCTGTCTAACCTCAATCATGGGCAAATTATTAGAAAGCATTTCTGCGGGACAGAATATGACTGCACTTGGAGAGTTATGATTTATCAAGGACAGTCAGAATGGATTTTTTAAGGAATATTTGAGGTTGACAAATTTGATGGAATTTTTTGAGGAGCTAACCAGGAGTGTTAATGAGGGTAGTGCATTTGATGGACTGTAGCGAGGCTTTTGATAGGCTCCCTCATGGCAGACTGGTGAAGAAAGTAATAGGCCATGGGATCCAAGGCAAAGTGGCACATTGGATCCAAAACTGGCTGAGAGGCAGGAAGCAGAGGGTGATGGTACGGGGATGTTTCTGTGACTGGAATTCTGTTTCCAGTGGGCTCAGTGCTGGGGCTCTTGCTGTTTGTGGTGTACATTAATGATTTGGATAGAAATGTAAGGAGATATGATCAAGAATTTTGCAGCTGACAGGAAAAATGATGAGGGTTAAATATTTAGGAGGGCAGTTGCAAACTACAGGAGGATATTGATGGACTGGTCAGTTGGGCAGGACAGTGGCAAATGGAATTCAACCAGGAAATGTGAGAGATCCCTTGGGGAAGGCTAACAAGGCAAGGGATTACACTCTGAATGGTAGGAACCTGGGAAATCCTGAAGATTAGAGGGACCTTTGCGTCTATATCCACAGACCCCTGAAGGTAGCAGGGCAGATAGATAAAGGTGGTTAACAAGACATATGGCACACTTGGCTTTATTAGATGAGATGTGAAATACAAGAGCAGGGAGATTATGCTGGAACTATATAAAACACTGGTTAGGACACAACTGGAGTACTGTGTGTAATTCAGATCACCACATTATAGGAAGGATGCGATTGCATCCAAGAAGATGCAGAGGATATTTACCAGGATATTGCCTGGGCTGGAGGGTCTTTGCTATGAAAAAAGATTGGATAGACTGGGGTTATTTTTCTTGGAGCAGTGAAGGTTGAGAGCAGACTTGATAGAGCTGTGTAAGATTATGAGGAGCATAGATGATGAATAAGAAGTTACTTTTTCCATTAGTAGAGGGGTCAGGAGAGACTGTAGATGGGCATAGATTGATGGTATGAGATAGAAGGCTAAGAGTAGGGTTGAAGGAAGTTTTTTTTTATTAACCCAGAGGCCAGTGGGAGTCTGGAACTCACTGTTTGAGAGTGTGGTTGTGTCAGAAACTCTCATTACATTTAAGCAGGACTTAGATATTCACTTGCTGTGCCAAAACCTCCAGGGCTATGGGCCAAGAGCTGGAAAATGGGGTGAGTGAAGTCAGATCTTTGTCAAGCAGTGCAGACACGATGGGCCGAATAGACTGTTTCTGTGCTGTTAACATTTACGAGTCTACCAATGGCAGGACTCCACTGAAATTGAGATTGCCATTTAGTTCTTGCAATGTCCCTCAGACCTCAACTCGCTTTGTTCCATAACAAACCAGGCTGAAGTTCTTCCAGAAATAAAGTGCACCTGTTTCATCCTTGAGAAATATTACCCACTTCAACTGTGCAAAACATTTGGGGAATTCTCATGAAAATGCTGCATTAGGCCTTAAAGAGTTCAAATCACGAAGGTGCCTCACCCAGAGCTACTCTCTACACAGGGAATTGGTAATGATGGAGTACGGAGAAACAGGAAACATATTAACCTGCAGTTGGTGATTGGTCTGTACACTGCAAGCATTGCACAGTGTCAATAATATAATCATCAGGTGGGACATCACAGCCAGAATGCAAAAATGTGTGGAGTTTTATTTTGTGTCAGATTTGTATTTTCTTTTTGGTTTTGTAACCCAACCATTTAATATCGCAGGCTTTCATTTTTCAGTTTATTGGTTGGGCAATAACAGCAAAATTATGTTCTGTACTTATGATGTCTCTCTATGGTAAATTTATGATGATACTGTAATTTTCCTCCATTACCTCGTTACCAGCGCACATTATTATGCGACTGTCTCACCGTTTACCCACAGGAGAAACAGTGCCATTAAAAAGTGTGCAATTCATTCTCTAAGGTTCCGAATTAACAATAAAATTCTACCTCTGCTCTCGTGAACAGATGTAGTCTTGCGCTCATCCAGTCTAAAAACTGCTACACTTAACTACAGTTACTGAGCCGTGACCTTCAGCCTAAGGCTAGTGGCAATAAAATTTTCATGCAACCATATGGAAGAATATTTGTAATAGAGATTTACTGTCAGCAACAGTCCCAGAGGAGAAAATAAGGAAGCTGTAACATATTGCTTATTGTAAATCACTAAGACTTCAACGGAGAAATGAAGTCTCCTCTAGGAAAGGCTACCCTACCTCAACCCTTTAAGTATTGGGCACGCAGCTTATCAAGAATATATATAGTAAGGCGGATATGCTGTTTTGCTAAGTATGTCAGATGTTGTTCCAGTAAATCCTGCAATTAGTTTCTACAGTGATTAATCATCATTACTGTAATTCCCTATTAGAGGGGCGCCTTGTACAGAAAAGCATTAAACTGCAATATTGGTTTATTTATTTTTGCGTGGATAATGTAATATGGCTGCACTGTTATTTATTTGATTGCGTTTATTTTTCAACCCAACACGATTAAACATCAGGAGCGAAATAAGAAAAGTGTAATATCTGCGTTGGGTAAAGTACACAAGGACTTGGTCCTTCAATTCAGCCAAATTACACATGTCACTACATGCAGGCATTGGAATGATGCCTGGAGCACAGTCCTTCGAAATGCATTGTGTTTTCATTAAATCATGAGTTTGTCACAGTGAATCACAGCTGCCAGGAAGCTATGTTAAATTATGAACAGAGGCGTTCCTCGCAAAACAAATTGTCAACATGCCTACTTTCAAGGTAATATTTAGCTAAGTGCTTATTTCAAACATAACCTTGACAAACTGGATCCACTGAAAACCAGAAATTTGACTCCAACTTGACTTTGTTACAGGATGGCCGCTGAAGTCCCTTGACCTCTGATTTTTACTTTAGAGGATGCCCGAGCTTATCGTATTTTGGCTAGCTTTTTATAAGTCAAAGGTGTTCCCTCTTACAGCGAGGTTTATGAATAGGAGCATTGGAATTTTATTTTTCCAGATTGTTGTAATTACTGGGAACCATCTTACCCAAATGTAGAAATGACATGGATTTTCTCAGTAATTATAATTGAGGAACTCGCAAGATTGATGTAACATTCATAGACACACTGTCAAAGGTCAGTTCAGGTTCCAACCATAGCTTTTCCTGGGCTAACTTTCTGGGCGAGTAAAAGTTTCTGGCTTCGAGAGGTAGTCTTGACATTTCCCTCTGCGAGTATATTTTAATCTTTAACAAAGCTCTTTCTAGTGTTGACTGGAGAGCAACAGAGTTAACATTTCAAGTCTGTGGTTTTTCACTGTTTTCTGAAAATTTATTTCCCTCTCCATAGGTACTGCCAGACCTGTTGCATATTTCCAACACTTGTAGTTTTGATTTCAGAATCCTGGCATCTGCAACATTTTGATGATGTTTATTTCTCATGGTAGTAATACCAAGGTGCAACTTAGTGAGCTTCAGTCTCCAGGGGTTGCGGGTTCGTGTCCCACTTTAGAGATTTAAGCACAAAAATCCAGGCTCACACTGGTGGCGATGGTATGGCACTGTCAGATATGGCGCTTTGTGGATAAAATGTTA
The DNA here is from genome assembly GCF_021869965.1 of Rhincodon typus. Lineage (NCBI taxonomy): Eukaryota > Metazoa > Chordata > Chondrichthyes > Orectolobiformes > Rhincodontidae > Rhincodon > Rhincodon typus. Next base: position 3,472,884 of record NC_063340.1, on the reverse strand, counting down.
AACTTCTCTCTCTAAGGTGGATCTAAAAGACCATGTAGCACTATTTCAAAGAAGAGACAATTATCTCCAATGTCCTGACCAATATTCATCCTCAATCAATTGCAAATAAATTATCTGGGCCTCATTACATTGCCATCTGTGGGAGGTGGCTGTGAGCAAATTGGTTAATGCATTCCCTATGTACAACAATGATTACACTTCAGAAGTGTTTGATTGGCTTTGCAAAGTCCTAAAATTTATGAAAGGTGCTATGGACCTTTGTTGTTTTTTTGTGTATAGTTTCTAACCTTAGAGTCAAAGAGTCATAGAGCTGTACAGCATGGGAACAGAACCTTTGGTCCAACTCGTCCATGCTGAGCAGATATCCGAAATTAATCTAGTCCCATTTGCCAGCATTTGGCCCAGATATTCTGTATCAAAGGATAGGGGATAGTGTGGGAAAATGGCATCAAGGTAGATGATCAGTTGGATAGTACAACAGACTCGAGGCGCCAGATAACTTGTTACTGATGCTATTTCCCCAAGTCTCTAAGCACCTTCTTGTAAAGCCTCAATTTTGGCTCTCATCACTGCTAATATTGCTGTGATTCCCAAATACTGCATTGCTGCAATGCTGCGGTTATATAGTGCAAATACTGATGATGCTGGTCTAAAACCCACTTGACAATGGACCGTTTCAGAGGAGACAATGTTACTCCACTTCACTTCAAAGTTGGTGCTCAGGCATTCAAAGCAGACTCACACACAGGAACAGAAACCCCTGCAGTGACAGAAGATAAAGAAGCTGGAGCAAGCCATTCAGCCCAACTGTGCCATCAAATTGTGTCTGATTTTCTATCGAATGTTCCTGCCTTCGAAGTCTTCTTTATTGCATGTGGATTTTCTTTATTGTGCTGTGTGGATCACTTCAGATTGCACCCTGTACAGTTTAGAGGGAGCATTGGTTGTACCATGTTTCCCGTTTTGTACCTGTGCTGAAAGCCTTATTAGATACATCATTATCATTTTTCGAAGTTGGATTTTAAAACAGAGGTGGAAGGATTTTGGTCAGTTCTGTGAAGAGTTTCTTTTCCAGTGGGGTCAGAAAGCCTTTCTGGAACAGTGACCTAAGCATATCGCCACTAAGAAAACTTGTGACGCAATCAACTGTAAATGAATAACATATTTATACTGTTGACTTTATGACCTTATAACAAACTAAAACCATTAGTTTTGTTTTTATTTCAGAGAAGAAGGCATAATGAGGATCAGGAGAGGCAAGATACAGTTCAGTTCAGAAGAACCAAACATTTCAACAGAGGTTTTTTCTAGTTTGTGGAGATTCTAAGCTCAGAGAGTTTGGATAGGGGTCTTCAAATTGTTAGAACGTGGAAGTTTAGGCCATCTGAATTGAAGAAGTTTCATACCCAGGAATCATACAATGGTCTCTACTGTTCAAAAATAAAGAAACTGGAACATGTCAAGGAAGTAAAGTTATTAAAAGCTGAGACAGAAGTGATATTTCTCATGGCTTACATCTCTGTAATGGATGCAGTTGGGAATCAGATAGCACCTTCCAAATACATGACTACTTCCATCTTGAAGGACTAGAGCAGCAGATACATGGGAACATTACCACCTGCAAGTTCTCTTCCAAGTCACTTCCCATCCTGACTTGGAAATAGATTGCCTTTCCTTCACTGTTGCTGGGTCAAGACCCTGGCAATTATTGGTCTACCTACAGCACATGGTCTGCAGCAGTTCAAGAAAGCAGCTCCCTACCACCTTCTGAAGGGCAACTTGTGACGGGGCAATAAGTGCTAGCACCCACATCATTTGAGTGATGAAAAGAAGAAGGGTTTAAACTTTAAAAACCAAAAGAACTGCGGATGCTGTAAATCAGGAACAAAAACAAAGTTGCTGGAAAAGCTCAGCAGGTCTGGCAGCATCTGAATTTCTGAGGAAGGGTCACCGGACCCGAAACGTTAAATCTGATTTCTCCTCCACGGATGCTGCCAGACCTGCTGAGCGTTTCCAGCAACTTTGTTTTTGTTCAGGGTTTAAACTTTGTTTTGCTGTTTGTGTTAAGATCTTTCTAGTTGTTTTATATAAGATCTTTTATATAGGCTTTTTTTTTTCTTTTGTGCAATAAACTTACGTTCTGTTCTCAAAGAACGTTTACAGCCTCTTGTGAGCAACGTTCCTCTCATGCAGCTATTCAGAGGGTCAGTGCACATCAATCGGTGCATGACCACATTAATGTCCGGTTCTTGAAGTCACTGCTATGCACAGCCCTCTGAGGTCATGCAGTGTTAGGAAAAATGAGAGGGGATGTAACTTGTGAATATGTCTCAGTGACTAACCACCATGTTAAAATTAACCATATGATCCCTCAAGTTATGTTTCACACCTCCCTTGACTCCGTTAAAGTCAAAAAATCGGAGCCTTGAAACATAATGACTGAATAATTACAGCTCTCTGGGCTAGACAATCCCAAAGATTTATAACCCTTTAAGTGAAGAAATCTGAATACATAATATAAGGGCACCCTTCGTGTCTGAGTTAATGTTGGTGGGGCTTACAGATGTAGTGTCAGTGTACAGTCTGAGTTCCCATATGTATTCCCCACAGCAAGCAAGGCTTGATAAGCATTTAACAAGTTAGCTGGGAGCTGTTAGACAAGAATAAAGATTACCAGATAAAGATAGCCACACTGGGAAATCTTTCTCTCACTGCCCCGTTTAATCATTCATTTGGACCAATTCAATGGTAACAAAGAAAACACCTAACAAAAACAAATTTTATACAGAAAAAATGAAAGATCTGAAATGCACTTCAATTTCCAAAGGGTCATTCGGGAGGCCATTAATCATGGAAAAGAGGACAAGCAGGGAGCTTTTTTTTTAAAAAACTTAGTTCTAAAACTTGACTCAGTCAGACACGTTGAAATTCAGGCGAGGCTCGTTTATTTCTAGACCATAGATGCTGCAAATGCCTTCTCTAGGTGATGTGGAGAGCACACATATATGACATAGTGTCCAACATCATTCTAAAGTGACAGAGAGCAGGAGCCTGTCTCAAAGATGTACTAACGGAGGTTCCAGGTGACTAATAGTAGGAGGTGAAATAACTCCATCGAGGCTGGTATCCCATCACCACGTCACCCTTTATCCACACGTGCAGAATACATGACACTGTCCCAGCTAGCTCACAGCTAACACCTAGAGTCAGCAGAACCTCCAACACTCCTGTTTCTGACTGTCAGCCAGGGCTGCCTGATTGGATCAGGTTAACAGCCCCAACCATGGAACTCATATTCTATGAGGTATACCTGGCTGACCCCATTCCAATCACTATGTTGGGGGAGGTGTCAGATTATGAGGCCATTCTCAGGCTTGGCCAGCGGTGGGATCCCCATCAGCGGCACAGCTCCTGCAGATGCCCTTGGGCAGCTAACAACCTGGTCCAGCAGGAGGCGAGGGTGAGCAGCAGGTTGCGTGGTTTGAGGGAGAAGGGGGAGTGAAAGGGCTGTGACGCATAAGGTGCTCTGGGGTGAAACAGGCACCTTGTTGGAATTATGGATAATCACTCCTCTACTTTTAATTGAAGGTAGTTGGTAAAAGGCTGAAGCCAGGGCTTTTGGGACAATGATTAAAAACGGCAACAGGAAACAGTGATCAGCTAATGTCAACATTAGATTTTACAAACCTCTACGCTATAAGGAGAAAGAAAGTCTTAATGAGAGAAGCTTCCAATCAACCTGTTCAGAGATGTTATGAGCCACCTCTGAATCAGGTGGGTCTTGAACCCAGGCCTCCTGGCTGAGAGGTAAAGACACTACCACTGCAGCACGAGAGCCCCAAGTGTTAATAGTACCTTTCCTCTGGGTACAGGCACTGATCATCTGCAGAAAGAATTATGTTTAATTTTTATCTGGTCCCTTGTTACTGAGGCCTAGTCAGTGCAGCTCCAAGTAAGGCATTCTCCCTTACCCTTGCCTGTGTGCAGTAATGCTCAATAAATCTTGTTGCAGTTCCCCACAGGTATGGAACTCACATTACTCCAGATGGATTGATGGAGGGAGAGATAGTAGGAACTGCAGATGCTGGAGAATCTGAGATAACAAGGTGTAGAGCTGGATGAACACAGCAGGCCAAGCAGCATCAGAGGAGCAGGAAGGCCCGAAACCTCAGCCTTCCTGCTCTTCTGACGCTGCTTGGCCTGCTGGATTGATGGAGGCTCAGGTTCTGGGGAACACTGACTGGGGAGATTATCTGGTTAACTGGTTGTCACAGGTTATCTGTTCATTATTACATTACTGTGTGTGGAAATTGGCGGAACACAGTTTGGATGCTATGATTCCTACATTACAACAGCGACTACACATCCAGTTAAAGCACTTTCTGGAGATATTGAAACAGGCTATATGAAGGCAAGGCTTTCTCATTTTTTAAATATGCTTTTTGGTTGGTGGGGGGCAGCTCTGTTTATAAACTTACATCTTGACTTCAAGTTGTTGATAAGGTGACAACCTCCCTGGAGATCAGTACTGTCAACCAGGGGTTTCACATGACAGAAAAGAAAGTTACATTTGGAAATTTTGCTTACAGATAGAAACTAGTTTTCTGAAGATCTTTCCTAAATGTTTAAGATTTAATACATCAAAGTGCGTGGGAATCAACAGTAGGTATTCTGCTTGAATTCTACTTGTGACAATGGATTTCTTCAGTCTCAGGAGGTGAATAATCTTCAAAACTGGACATTAATGCCAAACCCTGTCAATACTGCTCTGCGAATTCCTGGAAAACAGGACACATGTCATGTCATCTCAGTTGATACAAAGGTTATCAGATTTCGAATGCAGATGGGTCTTGCGGTGAAATAGTAGTGTCCTTTTCCTGAGCCGGGAGGGCTCACATTCAAGTCTGGAGGTGTGTAATAACATTTGCAAACAGTTTGATTTGGGGGAAAATATTTCAGATATTAAGTCAGATCCACAATGGGACAGAAACAAGACAGATAACCGAAACCTGATGGTGGCAGTAGTTTGCAGTCTATGACGATACAATCTTCCCATTCCAATCAACAATTCAGCTTTTAGAAACACAGAGACATTTAACAGTATCTCACAGGTAGGTCAATTACTTCTCAACAGAATATTGACAACTTATTGCAGATACAAGTTGCTGGGAACTCAGAGGGTATATCAGAGAAACAGGGCAAAGTGCTATGGCCACTGTTTAATGATGTATGAAAAATCAGCTAGCAAAGTGCACCATTAAGAATAGCTAAATCTACTGCATCACAAAGACTTGATGAAATATTTATGCCATTTTGGACAATTTTGTTGCTGCTCAGTTGCAAACAGCCAGCAGAGTCAGACTCCCTCAAGAGTCGAAAACCAAGGGGGAGCTGACAAAAGCAAAGGCAGAATTCTGCAAACAATTGAACGTTCGCTTTCAACTGAAGGTTGAAAGATGTTGTCATTAATTGCACATTGCATATAAACATTGCCTGTCTCGTGCCCAGCCTTGCTTCCAGACATGAAAGGCCCCTTCTGATTTTCCAGCATTGTTAAAGGAATTTTGAACATCAGAAAGTGGTAACAGCAGCGTTAAGATTGTCATGTTTTAATTGGGCAGTGGGCAACCTAACACAATTGAGGAAGTCTTGCAACACAGAAGTAATGTTCACATCTGCAAATATGATGGTATCAGTCACTGGAGTATAACCCTGTGAGTATGATTTCATTGACATTTTAGTTACAATCCATCACATCCCCTCTCTTACAACTTTTGCTATCATAACATGAGCTATCTCACTTGTTGTCATCTTCTTTCGTTTACTTCAGCATTTCAAATTCATTTTAACCCCTCATTCCACATGGAACTAAATTCTTACCACTTTAATATCTCATTAAACGCTCTATTTGCATCTGCTGGAGAAAACATTCGATCATTTTCTTTTCGAAACTATGAATTAGGAGTAGGCCACTCAGCCCATCGAGCCTGCTCCTCCTTTCCAGAAGATCATGGCTGATCTGGTTTTGGCCTCAAACCTCACAGGATTTTAACTGGACATTAAATCAGTGCAATCCATAAAAGGTGCTGTCTATCTGGAACTTGCAAAATCCATTGTGTCACTTTTCACATGTTCTCACAGACCACACCCAACTTGATTTACCACCCCTTCCCAGCCTCCACTAACTGTCAGATCGCTTCTCTGAAATTTTGCATTGAGCATTTCCTCGATTTGAATATTGACAAAACTAAAGCTGTCTTCCGCAGTCTGTCCCACAAACTTTATTGCTTGCAACCAGCACTGTCCTCTCCTTTTACACCAAACCAGGCTATTCACAAACTTGCCACCGCGCCTGACCCCCCAAGAGGAATGATCCAACCACAATCTCAAAACGACCGACTTCCTCTTTAATAACCTCACCTGTCTCAGTCCCTGCCTCCGTGAAAAGGAGCAGGTTAAGACAGTTAAGGAACTGAGCAGGAGACTGGGCTTCATGAAGGGGGCTATTGAATGGGTGGCACGGTGGCTCAGTGGTTGGCACTGCTGCCTCACAGTGCCAGGGACCTGGGTTCGATTCCACCCTCGGGCGACTGTCTGTGTGGAGTTTGCACATTCTCCCTGTGTCTGCGTGGGTTTGCTCCGGTTTCCTCCCACAGTCCAAAAATGTGCAGACTAGGTGGATTGGCCATGCTAAATTGCCCGTAGTATTCAGGGATGTGTAGATCAGGTGAATGGGTTTATAGGAGGATGGGTCTGGGTGGAATGCTTGGAGAGTCAGTGTGAGCTTGTGGGCCGAAGGGCCTGTTTCCACACTGTAGGCAGTCTATTCTATAACTGACTGAATGCAATAATAAGGAGGGCCCACAAGAACATGACAAACCCTTAGTTAGGAGTCACAGGGCAATGTCAGAGCAGCAACAGAGTTATGTTGTCATGCCACAGGTACAATAGGAACATTGGAGTGTAAGTAGGCCATTCCTAACAAGAGGAGGTGGTGGTGTAGTGGTCATGTCACCAGTTACAGAATAGCCACTGTTCTGGAGTGCAAGTTTAAATCCCATCTCCCAGATGGTCTGAAAATCTGATCTAATGGCAACCATTGTTATAAAAGCTCATTACGGAAAGAAATCTGCTGTCCTAACCTGATCTAGCTGATATGTAACTCCTGACCCACAACAATGTGCTTCACTCTTAACTTCCCTCTGGGCGACATGCAAATGCCATGAACAGATAATAAAACTTGAGTCCCTCGAGCCTGCTCCACCATTCTCAACCATATCAGATTGTCTCCCTCAATGCCCTTTTCCCACACCATCTTCATATCCCTTATTATGACCTATCCCCCTCTTGAACTTACTGAAACACTGATCTCCCACAGCTAGGCAGAGATTTCTAATGAAGTGAAAGAATTCCTCCCATCTCAGTCCTTATGGACCTGCCTTTTATTCTGAGATTGTATCTCCAGAGCCAGGGGAAACAGCCTTCTGCATCTATTTTGTTAAGAATTTTGCAAGTTTCTATGAGATTACCTCTCATTTTACTGAATTCTGGAGGATACAGAACCAGTCTCCTCAATCTCTCCACAAGGGACAACCTCTCCATTCCAGGAATCAATCTGGTGAACCTCCACCGCACTCCCTCAATGATAAGTCTATCCTGCCTTAGGTAAGGGGTCCAGAACTGCGCACAATACTTCTAATACAATATTGTCAGTGTTCCATACAGTTGAAGCAACACTTCCTTACTGTGCCCAAATCACCTTGTGATAAAGGTTAATGTAATGTTTACCTTCGGAATTGCTTGCTGCACCAGCTAGCTAGCTTTCAGTGACTTATGCACAAAGACCCCTGGGTCCTTCTGGACATTAACACTTTCTAATCTCACATCCTTTCAGAAATACACTGTACTTTCTTTCACCCTCCTACAAAAAATAGATATCCTCACACTTATCCACATTACATTCCACTTGCCCATGCTCCTGCTCACTTACACTGTCTAAATCCCCTTGAAGCCTCTTTGCATCCTCGTCACAACCTACATTTCCAACCAGTCATTAATTCTTTAAATAATATCCATTGTCTATCTGCTATCAAGCCTTGTAATGTATTTTTCCAATCCACTATAGCCCAACATCCTCCTCATACCTTCCTAATTGCCCTTGTCTACATTTAAGACCTTAGTTTCAGACTTAAAAACATTGTTTTCTAACCTAATAGAAAATTCTATCATATTATGATCACTATTCCCCAAAGGTTCCTAGGAAGGCTGTCATGGCTTTGGGTACAAAGAGGTTTTACCAGGGTGATGCCAGGTATGAGAGGGTTCAATTCTGCTTTTAGAAGCTGGGAGGATGTTTCCTTTTATGGGGAAAAATAAAATTCAGGAACACAATTAAAGAATAAGAGGAACTCCTGTTAAGTTGAAGATGAAGAAAATACCTTTTCTCTTGGAGAACCATTGCTCTGTGGAATTCTCTTCCTCAGAGAGCTGAGGAGGCTGGCTCATTGAATGTATCCATGGCTAAATGAGAGAATTTTTGAACAATGATGGAGTTGAGAGTTGGAGGAAACGGGTAGGAAAGTGAAGATGAGACCCCCTTCCTGATCAACTGTGGGCTTATTAAATGATGGAGCAAGCTGAAAGGGATGAATGGCCATCTTCTGCTTCTAATTTTAATGTTCCTATCTTCTCCTTAGAAGAAGGGAGGGAGATCTAATTGATGTGCCTGAAGGGTTTTTGATGGAGAAGATAGGAAGAAACTTTGCCCTTGACAAGTTAGTCCGTGATGTAAAATAATTTGCAGAAGAACTAATGGGGAAATGAGGAGACATTTCTTCAGAGAAGGATTGCTAACATCTGGAATGTTCCAAATGAAAAGGCAGTGGAATCAAATTCCATAGGAACTTTCAAAAGGCTGTTGCACATGTATCACAGAGAACTAATTTTTAGGGTTGTAGGGTGAAAACCAGACGGTGAGATTAAACCGGACTACTTTTTCAAAGAGCTGGTTAGGGGTCGATGGGCCAAATGGTTTCCTCCCGTGTTTTACAAATCTCTGTTTCAGTAAATCGAGATCAACAGCATTTCGTAAAAATGTAACATGGAGTTGCACTGGTTAAATCTAAAGAAGTTCGAACACAGAAGAATATAACTCACTTTACAATGTTCTCTCCATCAACTTTTTGACATATTATTCCTTGTTTGCAATTGAGTTCAACACAGCATTGGTGCAATGTAATGACCCATGGCGAATGCTATTGAAGGCAATAGTTGCAGAATAGTGGCCCAAGGGTTACAGCAGTAAAAAGCAATGCATCATCATATTAAAAAAATTAAGGGCTGCATTGTCCTGGCAAAGCTGGCATGGATGGTGGGTGACTGTATAGGGGCCAGAGGTAAAGTCACTGTCATTGTCAGTGTCATTCCTGTTTTTACAGCTTTCCAGCCATCAAAGGGGGCCTACTCCATTCACACTCTTCATTCATCGAGCAATTCCCTTTCTGTTGAAAGAGCAGTGCAGACCGTTTGAAATAATTATGCCACTTATGACCTTGTCAGTTTTTGCATATTCTCTCAACTTTTCTCTTATAAACAGTGTGTCCCTGTGCGTCAGTGAAGATTAATTAACGTTGACAGTAGAAATAATGGAACAATGGGAAACTCCCGGACTTTATCTTTCTGGGAGCAGCTCCCTGACCTGCTCTGCCTGAATGATTACGTCTTTATGGTGGAGCTCATAGTGAGGTTTAAAGGGTGCAATTCCACTCATTGGTAGTATCCGATAGCTTGAGAAGCTAAGTACACAATGGTTGTGGGTGCATTATGGCTGGTGAGGAAGTGAACTGACACGAGACTGTCTCTATTGTGAACCTCAAGCTGCTTTTCAAAATGAAATTCACTTTTAAGTCACTGACTTACACATCTATTGACGGAAAACATGTGCTCGGAATATCCAAACCACATTTGACATGTAGTCACCAATGTGGTGCATTGACGAATGCATTGTGCATTTGTCCTCTTGAAGCTACCGTACAGTCATGGGCCAGCAGAGGGAGAGAAAAGAGTTCAAAAGGAATCCACATTTTAGCTACCTGCTCAACAGTACTGTTTTTACTGAACGGTACTGAATCTTTCTGTTTCTGTCCTAACAATGTCACACTAATGTAACTTCCATATCAGTCAATATCACATTTTAATCCAATGATACCTGCCAGCTCCTCCACTCTCCACAGTCCAATGAGGCCTTGGTCCCAACAACATCACTCCTATGGTTGGAAATATTGTCAACTCTGGAATTTCTTTCATTCATCAGGAGACAATTTGGCCCATCAAGCCCATGCTAGCTCCCTGAAAACACGTTTCTTAGGCAGTTCCATATCCCTATCACCCCTCTATGCTAGCATTTACTTGGGAAGCATTATAACAAACCAATATTATTGTTTGACTTGTCACTGTTGAGTTGGTACACCAATGACCAAGAAAGTTTTGAAGTTTGATTTCTTTTTACACAAGGTAACAAGCATATGTGTGCTCCAGGACATCAAGGACCACAGATCTCAGATTTTCCTTCTAATCTCCAATTAGTAATAGTTCATGAATTGCAAAACATTATTATGGAGGTACAGCAAGTAATCGGGAAAACTACTAGAATGTTATCGTTTATTGGAAAGGGAATTGAATACTAAAGTTATGCTTCAGTTTTACACAGCATTGGTGAGATCACACCGAGCTCTGGGGACAAGATTTCTCTCGTTATTTGAAGAAGGATGTGAATCCATTGGAAGCAGTTCAGAGAATGTTAACGTCATTAATATCTGGTTTGGGGGTGCTCCCCGAGAGGAAAGGTTAGACAGGCTCGGCTTGCATCCAAGAAGAGAAAGATGCAATTTGATTGAAACATATAAGGTCTCCCAGAGTCTTGACAGGATGGATGCGGAAAGAATGCTTCCTTCTAGGGAGCAATCTAAAACCAGTTCTGAGAAATGGTCACTGGACCCGAAACATCAACTCTGCTTTCTCTCCACAGATGCTACCAGACCTGCTGAAATTTTCCAGAATTTCTGTTTCTGTTTCTGATTTCCAGCATCCACAGTTTCTTTTATTTTCTTTAATTTAGTGTTTAACTCATTGCCACATCTCTTCCAGGCATGACCACCTTGAGGAAGGTCTGCTCCTCTCTCTGACAGACCTCTGAAGAACAGTCACTGAACCTGAAGCATTAACTCTGCTTTCTCTCCACAGATGTTACCAGACCTACTGAGCTTTTCCAGTAAAGTCTGTTTTAGAATCTAAAACTAGGGGTCTTTTTTTAAAAAGAAAGCGGATGTTGCCATTTAAACACAGAAATTAGGAGAAATCTTTTCTCTGTCCAAGGATTGTAAATCTTTTGAACTGTCTTCCTCAAAAGGTGGCAGAGGGTGAAACTTTATTTTTAAAGCAGAGGGTGAGACTTTCTTAATAAGGAAGGAGGTTAAAGGTTATCAGAAGTAAATAGGAATGCAGAGTAATCAGATAGCTTTCTCTTTGAGCAGCAGGGAGCAGGCTAGAGGGGCTGACCACTCCACTTCAGCTCCTAATCCATATCACGATTTGTGTGTTCATGTGTTCAAATCTATGCTGGCAGGTGATGGAAATCCAATTACCAAAAGAAATCTGGAATATCGAGACAGTCATTCGCAAGTGATGATAACCGTGAAACTACCAGTCATCAATTGTCGTAAAAACCCATCTGGTTCTCTAATGTCCTTTAAGGAAGGAAATCTTCCATCCTTACCTGGTCTGGCTTACATGTGACTCTAGACCAACAGTGATGGAATTGAATTCTAACTGCCCTCTGAAATGGCCCAGCAAGCCCCTCAGTTCAAGGAATGGGCAACAAATGTTGGCCTTGCCAGTGATGCCACATCACGGTGGCTCAGTGGTTAGCACTGCTGTCTCACGGCACCAGGAGCCCAGGTTCGATTCCAGCCTCGGGCGACTGTCTGTGTGGAATTTGCACATTCTTCCCGTGTCTGCGTGGGTTTCCTTCGGGTGCTCCAGTTTCCTCCCACAGTGCAAAGATGTGCAGGCTAGGTGGATTGGCTGTGCTAAATTGCCCATAGTGTTCAGGGATGTGTAGATTAGGTGGGTTATAGGGGGATGGGGCTGGGTGGGATGCTCTGAGGGTCGGTGTGGACTTGTTGGGCCGAAGGGCCTGTTTCCACACTGTAGGGATTCTATGATCTTCTATGATCTATGACATGCCGCAAAGAGAGAAATACAAAGAAGGCTAGTGTTGTACTGTATGTTGGAAAATAAATATTTTTTGAGACGAAGTCTCTTCCTTGAAGACAATTAACCAGCAGTCAATGTAACTTCACAGCAACCCATTGCTATCCAAGCAATGACAATACTGTACAATGCAAGATTAAACTATTTCTGTGAGTATAGCAGAAAATAGTTTAAGAAAATGAAGGCCAACAAAAAAATACATGTGTTACATACTGTGTTAAACCTGATATATATTTTATATACAATACAGATACTGTGCTATATTTGAGTCTGGAGGATTACCTTGTCTGGCATCTGCATTTTATTCTTCTGATAAAAGACATTCTCCATGAAGGAGAATGCCATTATCACCAGGAATGACAATTGTGCATTTTTATTCTGTTGGAGTTATGATTGAGCCAAATATGAAATCTGCAGACACAGATATTCTGACAAAATGCTTAGTGCAAAGTTACATTTTTCGAAATAAAATGTACCTCTTTTGTTCTCCACCTTGTTTTCCTCTTGCCCACATGATTCTTGATCATATACCACTCTTAATTAGCTTGCAGCCTAGTTTTTGTAAGATGTAAAAATTGAACTCTCTGGTATGGTGAGGCAGGGCAATGTTCACAGTGACTGTGTGGCTCCATCACAGCGGTTCAGGGATAATTGTTCATTATAATATTGCAATTTTGTTGCTTGTATTGCCCGCTGTCACCTCATTTAAAAGGTGCATGAATTATTTTCCAAGAAGCCCATTATTGCTTAGTTACGATGATCATTATGATTGTCAATGGCTTGGCTTTTTAGTTTCCCTGACAAGCACCTCAAAGTGAAATTCACCTTTCTGTGCAGTCTGCTTGAGATATTGTCTCAGAAAGTGACATTTGAATTGAGGCAAGGAAGCAGATACCCATGGTGATGAAGGGATATCACATGCGTCAGTAATGATACTTGGTCTGAGAATTAGTTCAGTTACTTAAATATGACTAATCACATAGTTTAATGTAATCTGTCTTCCTCTGAAATGCCCTTAATCTTTGAAACAATTCTGGCATGCAGTATATCAGATATTTGACAGGTACATTTTGGACTTTGTATGATTTATTTCATTGCAGTCATAATGGATCAACCCACACAATTTATAGACAAACTGAACAACTTGGTATAATAATATGCATTATATCTGCTACTTTATTAATTAAGATGCCCTGCAGCAATTCGCTAAGGCTCCTTCGACAGCACCTTCCAAACCCATGACCTCTGCCCGTGAGAAGGACAAGGGTAGCAGATACATGGGAAAACCACCTCCTCCAAGTGCCCCTCCAAGCCACTCACCACCCTGACTTGGAAATATATCACCGTTCCTTCAGTGTCACTGGGGCAATATCCTTGAATTCCTTCCCTAACAACATTGTGGGTCTACCTACAGCACATGGACTGCAACAGTTCAAGAAAGCAGCTCACTCCCACCTTCTCATGGCCATCTAGAGAAGGGTAATAAATGCTGGCCCAGCCAACGACAGCCTGAACCCACGAATGAACTAAAGCAAATGAAAAATTTCAAAACCTTCATTCTACCTCCTTATGATTGGCATGAAAACCTGTAATGGTAAAACCAATCTGTGATGGAGATGTTAAAGCACTAACCACAAATTTGTTCAAAAAACCCGAAAGAACTGCGGATGCTGGAAATCAAAAACAAAAACAGAGATTTCTGGTAAAACTCAGCAGGTCTGGCAGCATCTGTGGAGAGAAATCAAAGTTCACCTTTTGAGTCCAGTGATCCTTCTTCAGAATGGGTCTGGACCGAAATTGTTCAGTCAGTTTTAAAGCACAGTAACCAACTATCTCTCCCCTTACCTCATTCAGCTCTACAGAAATCTAACATTCCCCGCACTTTCCAACTCTGGTCTCTTGCTCCTCCCTGATTGTAATTGCCCACACCGTTCTCAACCCTGCCATCTGCTTCCTCAGTGCCAACATCTCAAAACCCACCTCTCGCGGCATTCCTACATTTTCAGCCAAGTTTTGGATCATCTCTCCTGATGTCTATCTGGGTGGCTGGGTGGTATTGAAAATCTCAGAAATGTTTGTTTTTCAGTCAATACTTCTCTTTGATAATCATTGTGGTTTATTTTACTGCATCAAAAAGGTGCAATGTGAATTTAAGTTGTTAGTATTGTTGGCGTAAGGCTCCTTGCACAGAATCTTTTTTGAACTTTCTGCCCGAAACAAACCGAGTTTTCTGACACCGAGAGGGACAAAGAAATTGTCAAAATTAGTTAATTTTCTGATTGCTGACCACCATTTTTAAAAACTTATTCGCAGAAATCAATAATTTACACAGATTATAGACTGAAAATTCAATTGTAGAGAGACCTGGAATTGAATAGAGAGATGGTGCAAGGAAAGAAAGACAATCCATCTCAGAACTCTGCCCCTTCCTCTTTAAATGAAATATCAAGTGTGAATAAGTCAATTTTTTTTTAACTTGTAGTTGGGATAGGCAGAGGACCTGCCCTTGGCAAGAAACAGTTCTCTGGTCACTGAACATAACTAATGACTTGGATTGAAAGCTGGTGAGTGTCATGGTAAATGTGTTGGCTGAGTGGCAGGGAACATTGTGAGATGGGCAACTGGGGAGCCTGGATTTTTCATCCCAACAAGCAGCTTTACGAAAGAATGCTACCAAACAGCAGAAAGAAGCCCTGAGCTATTCACAGACACTGCCATTCGCATCTGTCAGTTAGAATTCTTCTTCTTTCTTTGACAGCCAAGGGGCATGATACATTTTAATAATCTCATCACTTCCTTTTTAAAAGATGCGTCACGAAATTACAAATAGGTCAGTATGAAGAAAATACTGATAGCTATTTATCTTTGAAAATTTACATCGGTTTTTTCCCTTCCTTGACATATTATTTGAACTCTACAGAGTATGAGTTAAATTTTTGAAAGTCAGAGCATTAATATTTACAATGCAAAATCAGAATGTGCTCTTTCATCGTTGAATCCTGCCCTAGATTAGTCTTTGATTGGAAGCGGTATCAACAGTATTCTCTCTGTCTTGTGAATTTGGCACGCTGTCTTTGACTTTCCCCTTACAAAAAATAAATATAACTTGCATTTATATAGTACCTACAAGGTAATGAAAGATCCCCAAAGCACTCCCTCCACAGAAGCACGAGGGGTTGGGCACTTTGTCCATATGCCCAACACAAGACCCGCCAAGCTCCAAAATGGCAGGCAAGGCCCAGGTGGACAGAGGAAGTGCTTCATTGATCCACTCAAGGCCTCACTGGTGAAGTGTGACATTCCCACTGGGAATCACTGGGCCAAGACCGTCCAAAGTGGAGGAGGAGCATCTGGGAAGGCATTGAGCACCTTGACACCTGCCATCAGGAAAAGGTGGAAGCCAGGGGAAAAACAGTGTAAGGAGCGTGCTGCCACATCAATACCCCACCCACCCACTTCCTGTGATCACCTTCTGCCCCAAGTGTAACAGAACCTGCTGTAACCCCATCGGACTGTACAGCCCCCTACAGACTCACCCTGAGAGTGGGACAGAATCATCCTCATCTGTGAGGGACCGCCGATGATAATGACGAGTGAAGTAAAATTCGACACCAAATCACTTAGGGGCAAATGACCCAAGGCTTGATTGGATATGTAGGTTTTGAGAAGTATGTGAAAAAAGGAGAGAGAGTGGCAGAGAGTTTTAGGGAGGAAAGTCCAGATCTTGGGGCCCAAGCAGCTGAAGACACTGTCACCAAACGGGAAGCAATTAAAACCAGTGATGTTCAAGAGGCCAGAATTTGAAGACAATAAGGATCACAGTGAGATGTCGGGCTAGTGATGGGTTACATTGGCGGATTAGAGCAAGGGTCATCGAGGGATGTGATAAAGATGGAGGAATGTGAATGTCATTGACCTGAGATCCAAACTGCATCACGGCACTTTTGTAGCGACGTTAAATCAAGAAATTTGCATTGGTAGCCAAAGAAATCTTAATGCTTGGAATTTCCTGGAAAATCACGGTCTAACTACAGGACAAGAATAGAATTGTGCCATTTTGATTTCTGAAAAAATTTGCTTCTAGCTGTTTTACTGAAAAACATATTGATGCACAAATTTCCTTCATCATTTACATCATTTCCTGAACCCACTTGCTGATTAATATAGCCCCATGAACATATGTAGAAGTGTATTTCCTACATTTAATCCATTCTTAATGGTTATAAAGGAATACTGAAGATATTAAGTACTGCAAAGCTATGAGTTCCATTTGTATTTTCTCATGATTTTCCAGCGCAATTTTGAAAAGCTATCTTTCCCTACTGTATTTTAAATATCTTTCTAAGGGTCAAATAAGTGAAAATGTACTAAAATCGCACTTTGGTTTTAAGCATGTTGTGCATGAATGATAAGTTTGATGGTTTCAAACTTTAATTTTTACCAAAGCAAAATGCAGCAGATACTGGAGATCTGAAACAAAAACAGAAATTGCAAGAGAAACTCAGCAAGTCTGGCAGTGTCTTCGGAGAGAGAAACAGAGTTAACGTTATGAGTCCAGTCACCCTTCTTCAGAAAACTGAAAGAACTGCAGGTGCTGTAAATCAGAAACAAAAATAGAAATTGCTGGGAAAGCTCAGCAGGTCTGGCAGCATCACTGGAGAGAAACCAGAGTTAACGTTTCTGGTTTGGTGAGGTGTGTTCTGAGGAAGGGACGTTCAATCCAAAACGTCAACTCTGATTTCTCTTCACAGATGCTGCCAGACCTGCTGAGCTTTTTCCAGCAATTTCTGTTTTTGTTTGTGACCCTTCTTCAGAACTGTTCTGGTCAAAATTAATATTGGACATGAAGTGTTAACTCTGTTTCTCTCTCCACAAATCCTGCTGGATCTGCTGAGTTTCTCCTGCAATTGCTGTGACTTGTTTTCATTTTTACAGTGACATTAACTAGAAGAGGGATTTCTGTTACACAAGGTACATGCTTTCCTTAATACTTAATTGCTTTGGTAATCCATATTTGAGGGTTTACTGATGAGATTCTCGAAGAATTTTGGCATAGGTTACAGTCAGTAAGACCAGCATAGAAAGTAGTGCAATTTCACCAAACGTAAGCTATGTTGAGGGGATTGGGTCCTAGAATGAAACTTTTTTTTTATGAGATGTGGGCATCACTGACTGGGTCAGCATTTATTGCCCATCTCTAGTTGCCCCTGAGAAGGTGGTAGCGGTGAACTGCCTTCTTGACCCGCTGCAGTCCATGTGCAAGTATAAAGCATGAACAAGTGGTGTAACAACAGACAGTACATCACAATACTACACTCTAGTCATTCTGTCCAAAGTTAAGGTCTGGATGAAAGTGCTGAGCCTGTGGAATTCTCTGCCACAGAAAGCAATTGAGGCCAGAACATTGAATGTTTTTAAGAAGGAGTTAGGTGTAGTTTTTAGGCCTAAAGGGATCAATGGGTATGGGGAGAAAGTGGGAACATGAGACTGAGTTGGATGATCAGCCATGATCGTATTGAATGGCAGAGCAGGCTTGAACGGCTGAATGGCCTATTTCTTCCCTGTTTGCTATGTTTCCAAGTTTCAAGACTTCAAAAGCCAGCAAAGATGGTCATGTATTGGCAATGCCACTGGGCTAGAATCCAGTAAGCCAAAGAAAATGTGCTGGAGATGTGGGGTTTGAATCCCTCCACTACAGCAGCTAATGGAATTTAAATTCAATTCATAAAATTAGGAACTGAATAAAAAAACTTTAATAATGGTGACCTTGAAACTGCCATCAATTGGTTTCACTCATGTCTTTAAGGGAAGGAAGCCTGCCATCTTTCCCTGGTCTGGCCTACATGTGTCTCCAGGTCCAGAGAAATGGGGTTGACCTTTAACTGCCCTCTGAAACGGCTGAGCAAGCCCCTCAGTTTAGGAGGCAATTGGGGATGGACAACAAACAGTGGCTTCATCAGTGATGGCCACATCCCATAAAAATATAAACAAATTATTGCTCATATTAAAAGCCAATAAAAAGTGATCTCTGCTGAACCAACGTAACTTCAGGGTTTCACTGAGATTTTCACAAGATTTGATAGAATATATCACTTCATTATTGCTGAACATTAGTAACATTTAATGCACTGTTTAACTGCAATGAAATAATTCCTTCGCTCCATTACGAAAAGATTTCAAGGACAACAAAAGCAAAATGAATTATCTTGATCAAACAAACTAAGCCTGTTACCTGAGTAGGTAAGGTCTTGCCAACATTTCACTGTGTTTGCCTGCAGGCTAGCACTTAAAAGACAAGATACTGCAACAACGAAAGACATTTTTTTAAGGCAATATGTTCACCGACCAGCTCTGGGTGCTGACATTTGCAGCCATTTTCCTCATTCCAAAAATGTTTAATTGCTGGTTCTTAGAAGACTGCGAGCAAATCGAAGAGTCTTTATTTAAACAAACAGTGAACTGTGGAGCTGCTGGACTTGTTTAGCTCTAAGTCATTATGTAAAATGTTGCTGCTTTTGCCCTCCTTCTATTGTGTTGACATTGAAGTTTGCCAGGTTTGAACAAGGGAATCTATTTTTCCATTTTAGTTTGGCACAGGCGCCATTTGGCTGCATAGATTCAGGTCAAAAACAACATTAGACTTTCTCACATTATCCTGACAGCTCAATCGAGTCACTAATCTACAGAACCCCACTGTGGTGCCATGCAGTTTCTCAGAGCTCCTGGCAGGCCAGAAGCAGAGACAGCTGTAATTTCGATGAACTTGGGCCTGATTTCAACCCTGTGCAAGCAGCGGATTGATTTTGAGTGTGTTAAAATCTCACCTAAAATTTGTGTCAAGTGATGACTAATTCGAGACCGTCCAAAACCATCTAAGACAGGATTCTGTAATCAGTGTTTGGGTTACTCCTAAGTGACCGCAGATTTGATTCAGAGCATTGTGCTTCTGTATGACTCAATAATGTGGCCCTACCTGATGCTGAATCATAGACCAAACCACCCTGAAATTCAATAAATTATGCAAGGCTTATTCAAATAAATGATAAGTCACGCAATGCAAGTGGTCAGAACTAATGATGCAGACACTGAAAGATAAGGGACAAGTAGTCACTAGAGAATTGAATCGAGCAGGAACTTGCCTTCATAATGTCGTAGAGATGTACAGCACGGAAAAAGACCCTTCGGTCTAACTCATCCATGCTGACCAGATATCCTAAATTAATCTAGTCCCATTGGCCAACATTTAGCCCATATCCTTCTAGGGACTAGTTTATTTGGAATTATGTTTGGCATGGACTGGTTGGACCAAAAGGTCTGTTTCTGTGCTGTATGGCCATATGAACTCCATATATTACCACTAATAGGCATGTTAATTTGGATCAGTTACCCTGTAGAGTTTTCCGTTACATTCCACTGAATTCACTATCGAACCTTAATAGGTTGCCATGCTTTGAAATATAGGAATAGAATGAGGCTATTCAGCCCATCATGTCTCAATCACCATCTAATGAAATTATTTGATTTCAATCCAAACTCCGTGCTATGCACTGGTAAGTCCTACATTTCCGGAGTCTCTTTTGCGCTATCAGGACATACCAAAGCTCTTTGCAGCTAATAAAGTACTTTGAGGTGCAGTCACTTGTTGCAATATCAGGAAAGTCAGCAGCCAAGTTTTGTACAAAAGTCTCCCACACTCAGGAATGTAATAATTGAATAGATCATATACTTTGCCAGTGACTACAGTCTACACTTGTAGATTACAGGTTTCTAGGATTCCATTCAGCTGGATTTGAAACAAGTCATCCTGGATCCCAAGGGAGCTCCTGTAAATAAAGAGATGTATCGAGTATAATGTGAGAGCTAGGGTTGAAACAAGACAGAGTTAGTATAGGAATATGTGTACTACCTACAAGATACACTGCAGAAATTCACCAAAGATCCTCAGTCAGCACCTTCCAAACCCACAACCACTTCCATCTAGAAGGACAAGGGCAGCAGACATATGGGAACACCACCACCTCCAAGTTCCCCTCCAAGTCACTCATCATCCTGACTTGGAAATATATTGCCATTCCTTCACTATCGCTGGCTCAAAATCCTGGAATTTGCTCCCTAATAGCATTGTGGGTCAGCAGGAGGAATGCAGTGGTTCAAGAAGGCAGCTCACCACCACTTTCTCAAGGGCAACTAGGGATGGGCAAGAAATGCTGGCCTGGTGCTCTGAGTTTAGGAGAATGAGAGGAGATCTAATTGAAACATACAAGATTCTTAGGGCACGTGACAGAGTAGATGCAGAAAGTTTGTTTCCCCTTGTGGGAGAGCCTAGGACCAGAGGGCAGCATCTCAAGATAAGATAGAGATGAGGAGGAATTTCTTCACTCAAAGGGTAAAGAATCCATGGATTTCTCTATCATAGAGAGCTATTGAGGCTGGGTCTTTCAGTGTATTCAAAGCGGAGATAGATTTTTTTTTAATTAGTAAGCCATGATGTGTAGATACCAGTGTTGGACAAGGTCAGAAGTGACATGACACCAGGTTATAGTACACGAAGGAGGAGCACTCTGAAAGCCAATGATTTTAAATAAACCTGTTGGAATGTGACCTGATGTTGTGTGACTTCTGTCTTTGTCCACCCCAGGGAAGTGGAGTTGAGGATGATCAGATCAGCCAATGATCTCATTGAATGGGGGAGCAGACTCGATGGGCTGAATAGTCTACTTCTGCTGCTCTGTCTTGTGATCTTATAGACTGGTACTGAAGCTTACACAATCATCGGCGAACATCCCACTTCTGACCTAATGCTGAGGTCTGGTTCACGTCACAGGGCAGTTCATTGTTAGACTTTCAGATCTTACTTAACTGAATTAGCAGGTCCAGGAGCACAAGAGTGCCTTCTGCAAAATGGCAGGGTGTTTAATGTAACATCTGGCACAACTGAATCCAAGTGGCAGAACTGAAATCAATGCAGGAGTTAACTTTTCTTCAATAAAAGAGGGGGAAAACCCAAGAGAGAATAATAGATGTGTAGTGATGAGCTACAGAGAGGAGCAGATCATTTGGGATCTGTTATAATGCTACCGTGCACATCTTGAAAAACCAGCCAGAAAAGAAAGCAGTGCAATGTTCCACTGTAACTTTTATTAGCCATCAACTATACCATTCCAGCCTAACAGTAAGCACATTATAATGGCCATAAAATAAAAATGGACACAATTTTAAAATGCAATAAATAATAGGCACATTTGCAGCAGATTAATCTCAGGGTTCTGTAGATATTCGTAAAATATTCACTTAGGATTTATGATAATAAGGAAGAAAACGTTGAGTGGCCCATTGTGTTTTACTACATGCCATCTTTATGGCATAATACACCACAGTCAGGAGCAAATGCTTATCTGGAGCATGAGCTAACTGCTCAGTCCTAATTGCACCATTTTTTTTATGGTGTGGAGATACCGGAGTTGGACTGGGGTGGACAAGGTCAGAAGCGCATGATAACCAGGTCATGGTCCAACAGCTTTATTTGAAATCACTAGCTTTCAGAGCCCTGCTCCTTAGTCAGGTAATCACCATCCCGCCTGCCTTCCCCAGCCCCATCCCCCACCTCTCTATTTATTTCTGAGCTCCCTATCCTCTCCCCATTTCTGAAAAGGGTCCTGACCCGAAACATCAACTTTCCTACTCCTCTGATGCTGCCTGTGTTCCTCCAGCTCCACACTGTGTTATCTCTGATTCCAAATAAACCTATTGGACTATAACCTGGCATTGTGTGACTTCTTAACTCATCTTTTTATGATTTAACATGTGTCACTTTCTGGTTTTACCATCTCCCTCTATCATTGGAGTAACCACTGGTAACAGTTCCACAAAATCAATGAGATTTCAAGGCCCAGAATTTGCGATCAAAATTAACAGTGAGGCCAGAAATGCCAAAGGAGATGGAGGTAGATGCTTGGCTGATCTCTGGAAATCGGAAAGATAGCTGTATTGGTTGTAACATTCTGTTGTTACCTTGGTGCAAACAACATCTAACTGTTTGGCTCCCGATTCAACTTCATTGCATTCTATAAAATTGTCATATTTATGCAGTAGATATGAGATAAGTTCACCACATTTTAACAATGTTGTTGTTAATTATAGTCAATGAAAAACTGAAAATGAACTATCGTTAGTATGAGCTCTCATTCCTTCAGATAGCAATCATTGTTGGAGATTTTAAACAGTGTATTTATTTTTCACTTTTCATGTCTTCTTTCTCCCCTGAACAAATTTCAATTCCCTTTTTATATTTTTGTTTCTGTGTCTGATTCTACAATGAATTCACTGAGACAAATGTTACAATTCCTTCTCAGTCCTCGTACTGTTGATTTCACAATCTTTCATAATTTGATCAATGAGGAAATGGATTTGGTTGCCTGGTTCGCTTATAAAGTCCTAGAGTCATACAGCACAGAAACAGACGCTTCAGGCCAACCAATCCATACCGACCATCATCCCAAACTAAACTAGTCTCATCTGCCTGTGCTTGGCCCATATCTCTCCAAACCTTTCCTATTTATGAACTTATCTAAATGTCTTTTAGATGCTGTAATTGCGCCCGCATCCATCATTTCCTCTGGTAGTTCATTCCACGCACAAACTACTCTCTGTGTAAAGAAATTGCCCCTTATGTCTTTTTCAAATCTTTCTCCTCTCACCTTAAAAATATAGCCCCTAGTTTTGAAACCCCCAGGATTGAAAAGAAACCAGCCATTCATCTTATCTATACCCCTCATTATTTTATAAACCCTGATAAAGTTACCCCTCAACTTCCTACGTTCCAGTGAAATAAAGTCCAAACCTATCCAGCCTCTCCCCATAACTCAAACCCTTCTGTTTCCGGCAACATCCCGGAAAATCTCTTCCAAACCCTCTCCATCTTAATAATATCCTTCCCATAGCAGGGTGACCAGAACTGGACACAGTATTCCAGAAGAGGCCTCACCAATGTCCTGTACAACCTCAACATGATGTCCCAACTCCTGTACTCAAAGGTCTGAGCATCAAGTGCTCAGTTTCCCCTGCTTGTGACCCTCTTCGCTCGCACTTTTAGGAACCTCCCAAATGAAAAAAATTAAAATCTGGGGCATGCAAGGCTATGTTTTACCTGAGATACCACGGGATTCCCTGTCACAGCAAAATCTGACACAGAGCAACAGGATTGACATGGTTCAGAAGGAGGTTTTGACCCATCGTGTCTGTACCGACTCCCAAACAGGCACCTCACTTGGTGTTACTCTTCCTGTGAGCCAAGTGTTGTTTCTCTTCCAAAAACCATCTAATTCCAATCAGAATGCTTTCAATTTCCCTGCCTCCTCTGCAGTCTCGCACAGTGCATTTCAGAACCTAACTGTATGAAAAGCATTTCCTTCACTTCACCTTTGCCTCTGTTATTAATTGCATTAAACCTGCACTGTCTCAGCCTTGATCTGCTCACAAGTATGAAGAGTTTCTAATCAGGTCCTGCAGACTGAGAAACAGAGTTAACATTTCAAGTTCGATATGACTCTGCTTCAGAGGCTCCGAAGAAGTAATAGCCATACTCGAAACATTAACTCTGTTTCTCACTCCACTGATGCTGCCAGAACTGTTGTGTTTCTCCAGCTTTCTCTATGTTTGTTTCAGATCTCCGGCATCCGCAGTATTTTGCCTTTATTACCGGAACATTTTCTCCCCATTTGGAGATCTCTGCAGACCTCTCGTAATTTTGATCATGATCTTGATCACATCGGATCTTCGATCAGATCTCCTCCCAGCCTTCCAGTCTCCCAGCTTTCACCTTCATACGTGAAATTCCTCATTGCTGTCCGAAGGTCTTAGAATCATAGAGTCATAGAGTTGTACAGCACAGAAACAGACCCTTCATTCCAACTCGTCCACGCCGACCAGATATCCTAAATTAATCTAGCCCCATTTGCCAGCATTTGGCCCTTGTCCTCTCAACCCTTCCTATTCATCTTGTGACAGAAACAATCAGGTACAAAACCAATGATGTGAAACGACAATTCAAAACGAGTGGAAGTTAAGATGGCCAATCCTCCTCTGCAGCAGTGGGGAGCTTTGTTTCTGCTGTTTAACGAGGGACTAGGAAAGTGGGTCACCGACTCAGCAAAGCAACCGTGCCCTCCAGAGAAAGACAATATGGGAGCTATTTCGACAATTACCAGATCAGAGGCCTGGTACCAATAAATGTGATTTAGTAGGAAATCACGTGAAGAAAAGAAAACAATCACAATTAATTTAAAAAGACAAATGATCAAATCCCTGCAATACGCTACAATGTGGTTAAAAAATGATAAATAATAGCGTGAAACTCTATGCATTATGAAACAGATAATGATTTTCATGAAGGGTGCATGGTATATAGTGAGATTTTGTTCTGATCAATTGCAGCATGTCCAAATTAAATCAGTATAACCGAATGATTATTGTAAGAGTGCATACTCAATACTTGCTGCTGTACTCCTGAACTCAGTGGAGCAGAATTAACACTAAATAACGATCATACAGTAAGTTGTGAAACATTGCAACACAAATGGTGTAAATACTTATGATACCCACTTTCTGAGTTCCTAGGCTCACACATATTTCCAAATTTGTGGAAAAAAGATTCTGAAAGTTGCTTAGATTGTTTGGCAATTTTTAGTGAATGGCATTTCAAGGGAGAATAAAACAGCTCCTAATTGTTGCTATCACTCGTTTCCTAAATCTCCACAGCTTTCATTGTAGATAGACCTAATTTTATCTTAGCTTAGCCTAATTTTAGCTTTGCAGAATAGAATCTTGATTCACTCAGACGCATAGACAATTACATCACAGAAAGGAGGCCATTTGGCCCTTTGTGCCCATGCTTGGCAATGAAGATCCCGTTTTCCAGTTCTTGGCTCATAGCCCTGGAGGCAATAACGGTCAGTATCTAAATAAAGCTTCAACTGATATGGGAGGTTCTGACTCAATCATACTTTCAAGCAGTGAGTGCCTGATTTCCATCCCTCAGTGAGCGAAAGAAATGCATTCCAGCTCTCCTCTTCACCTTCCATGTCTTACCTTATGTCGATGCCCTCTGATTGTTGATCCCTTCCTATCCGTCCCATCCAAGCCCCTCATAATCTTACACATCTCTATCAAGTCCCCTCTCAACCTTCACTGCTCCAAGGAAAGTAATCCCAGTTTATCCAAACTTTCCTCACAGTTCAGAGCATGCAGCCCAGGCAGCATCTTGGTAAATCTCCTCTCTACTCTCTCGAATACACTCACACCCTTCCTATAATGTGGTGATCAGGACTGCACACTGTACTTTAGTTGTGATCTAACCCTGTGTTTTACAGTTCCAGCGAACTGCAGATCTACATCAGATCATAAGGACAGATCAGAACATGCAGTAGGTATATTTATTAATATAACTGGATAGAATGGCATAAGACAAGGAACGTTAGCATCAGCAGAATTTCAAACTGTCCGACCTGAACTGGAAAGTGGGGCTCTGGTCTTCATTGACATGCAAGCAACTCAAAACCGAATCTGAACTTCACATTAGGTTGCCCTGTTATCTTTTTGGTTCAATTGCCCAATAAGCGACAATGATGCACCGCAGAATTTTACAGACAAGTTTCATCCAACTGAATTTCTGTGATCTTTTGCGATAGTTTTTTTAAAAAATCACCTTAATAGACTTGCTCCATCCACAGATCTGGCCAGGCCTCTGAAAGGAATTCTTTGCTAGTGCAAGTTTCCATTAATTACACTTGTTCTGCAAGTCTTTGAGGAGATTCCAAAAGTTTAGCAGGATTTTTTGGGTGCAAGGAAACATAGGAACTTTTTGACGGATTGTGATTTTCCTAAGAAAGTGATCCAGAATGACCGGAAAATTTTAACACCTTTAACGGAAAATTTGATTTCAGTCTTCTAAAATCAGGTAACATCAGGGTGGATCAGGGATTTATTAATAGAATTTCAAAATGCGTAATGTTTGATTTTCACCAATTTCCAACTGTGCTAATTAAACATTATCTTGTTACTGCTCTTAAATACATCAAGGAGGGATTTTGCTTTTAAATGTCTTTAGAGTCATGGAGATGTACATCATGGAAACAAACCCTTCAGTCCAACTCATTCATGTTGACAAAATATTCTATGTTAGTCTAATCCCATTTGCCAGCATTTGGCCCATTTTCCTCTAAATCCTTCCTCATCATATACCCATCAAGATGCCTTTTAAATGTTCTAACTGTACCAGCCTCCACCACTTCCTCTGGCAGCAAGTTCTGTACATGCACCGTCCTCTGTGTGAAAAAGTTGCACCTCATGTCTTTTTTAAATCTCACCTTTAGTTTTGGAATCCTCTACCCTTGGCTATTCACTGTATCCATGCCTCTCATGATTATATAAACCTCTATAAGGTCACCCCTCAGCCTCTGATGCTCCAGGGAAAATAGCCCCAGCCTTTTCAGCCTCTCCCTATAGCTCAAACCCTCCAACTCTGACAACATTCTTGTAAATCTTTTCTGCACCCTTTTGAGTTTCACAACTTTCTTGAGTTTTTTTTTGAGACACAAACGTTGGTTGATGGCAGATTTTATGTTTGTGCATTTTATGATTTTATGCATGTAGGTTTGAGCAGATACGTGGAAGAGAAACTTAACAAAACGAAAGTATTTTTGGGCTCAATTTGCGTCACAATCTCACATTTCATCCAGACCAAAAACTCCTACCCCCTAATTCTAAACAGACACTGCCTTCAGTCACCACTGCATGCTGAACAGAAGCAGGACAGCCCTTGGCTTCTCCAGTAGAAGGCAGTCAGTGAAATCCCCTTCCAGTGAGTTGATCCAATTTCTGCACTGGATCGTTGTCATTCTATACCTGGTCATCACTCCAAACACACTTCCAAATCCTCGTTCATCTTCCAACCTTCAGCGGAGCAGGGCCTCCAAGCCGTTGGGTCAGGCCTTAAATGTCTCTTAAACAAATTTTACAGTTTGATTCTTCAGAATTTAGCCATCTGGAAACAAAATTGTCTGCAGGTGCTTCATTTACAGAAATATCTGGCCTGGAGCATCTCCAGCAGCACAGTTTCCTGTTCGAAACTTATCTGAATAGTTTTGAGCTACAGCCACCTGAAAGTGATTGCACCCACGACAAATCTTTCTCCAAAAATTTTTTTTTAAAAGAATAGTTAGAAGACTGTTTCCCTTTTATACATTTCTGGAAACCAGCTGACCAACATTTATCATTCATTTATTTCCAATGTCAAAAGTTTGAATTGTTACATGTTGTGGAGTATTAAGTGGCTGCATTATCCATCATACAAGAGCAGATTCTGTTTTCGAAACGTTTGGGGATTTTCCATGTGTGTTTAGCATTGACAGCTGCCAAGCAAAATAAAAGCAATTCAGAAACAAACACAGCACTGAGATGCACTGAAAAAGAAACACACTTTTTAAATAAAGCTCATTCACTAGATGAAAGCAAATATTTATTGCCAATCCTTGATTGCCCTTGAGAATGGGTTGGTGACCCAGAAAACTCTTAGGGATTTTCCAGATTTTGATCTGACAATAGTGAAGGAGCGGTGATCTTGTTGCATCTTAGGATAGTGTCTGACTTGAAAGAAACTTGCAGATGGTGTATTTCTATGTTGTACTGCGATTAAAGGTGAAAAAAATCATAGTAATTGTACATTATTTGTAAAACCACAGCACAATTTCAAGTTGAAAGTGCTTCCTCTCTTCTGCTTTCTTAAACATGCAGGGGGCAAAAATATATTGATTGATGTGTTGAAGTTATTTTTGTTTTTAAAAATATAAATAGAAAAGAAATTGAACAATCCCACAAAAGTTAAGAGGACAGTTTGAGTTTGTAATGCATAAATCTGAGGAATGAAGATCGTGCTTTGTAAAAAGCAATGATGAACACTAAAGTGACTACGAAGAATTCTGCAGAACATTACAAATGAAGAGAAAAGGAGCTTTAGCTTGAGGACTTTCACATCAACCCTGTGTAATCATTAACTGACACCAATAGGCTTGAACGCTGAATACAATCGAAAAGGATTTAAATATTTTCCACTTGATAACCAGCCAAAAAGAAAATCCTGTTTAAAAATAAGAAAACAGGGCCAATGAAATGAAATATCTCCATCTAACGAAACACAGTCATTAATCATAAAGTTTTAAACTGGAGCCCAACAATTTTTATAAAAAGGACTAAAACTTCGATGTTCTCAATGCTGAGTGGCTTCCAACAGGTACGTAAGGCATCTATATTTGTGCAGTGATAGGAATTAAATATAGAATCTCAAAAAAAGCACTGGTTAATTTTCAGGCAAATCCCAATTAACCTTGTATCAATAGTGGAGTCTTAAAGAAAAAAAAGTACCCCCAGAGTCTAAGACAACAAGGTGCAGAGCTGGATGAACACAGCAGGCCAAGCAGCATCATAGGAGCAGAAAGGCTGACGTTTCGGGCCTAGACCCTTCATCAGAAA
>NC_063340.1:3425569-3443690 GCF_021869965.1 Rhincodon typus | reverse complement strand
GATGTGGAAAGTCTTCTTGGGGCCTGGGATGGGGGTGAGGGAGGAGGTATGGGGGCAGGTGTAGCACTTCCTGCAGTTGCAGGGAAAAGTGCCGGGTTTGGTGGGGCTGGAGGCGAGTGTGGAGCGGACAAGGGAGTCACGGAGAGAATGGTCCCTCCGGAAAGCAGATAAGGGTGGGGAGGGAAAGATGTCTTTGGTGGTGGGGTCGGATTGCAGATGGCGGAAGTGTCGGAGGATGATGCGTTGGATCCGGAGGTTGGTGGGGTGGTACGTGAGGATGAGGGGGATTCTTTTTTGGTTCTTATTGTGGGGATGGGGTGTGAGGGATGAGTTGTGGGAAATGTGGGAGACACGGTTGAGGGCGTTCTCGACCACTGAGGGGGGGAAGTTGCAGTCCTTGAAAAACGAGGACAACTGAGATGTACGGGAGTGGAATGCCTCATCCTGGGAGCAGATGCGGCGGAGGCGAAGGAATTGGGAATAGGCGATGGCATTTTTGCAAGAAGGTGGGTGGGAGGAGGTGTATTCTAGGTAGCTGTGGGAGTCGGTGTGCTTGAAATGGATATCGGTTTCTAGGCGGTTGCCCAAGATGGAGACAGAGAGGTCCAGGAAGGAGAGAGAGGTATTAGAGATGGTCCAGGTCAACTTAAGGTTGGGGTGGAAGGTGTTGGTGAAGTGGATGAACTGTTCGAGCTCCTCGTGGGAGCACGAGGCGGCGCCGATACAGTCATCAATGTAACGGAGGAAGAGGTGGGGTTTAGGGCCAGTGCAGAGTCTACTTAGGCCAAATCATGAGGTGGTTAAGTAACTATGATTGATGGAATAGTAGCTTATCTATATGTCCCTTAGCTTTCCTACAGTTATTGGAATACCACAAGAAATCTCAGGTAAGGAACAAAAACGCGTGTGAATTTGAAATAAAAGCAGAAAATACTTAGGGTAGGTGAAAAAATCAGCTTGGGAGAGGGTAAGAGAGTTAGTATTTCAGGTTAATGACCTTCGATCAGACCTGGAAACTGATTGGAAATGGAATATGCATAAGTACAGAGCCAATGAAAAGGAGAAATGAAAAGAAAATAAAAGGCCTGAGATAGTGTGGAATACAGGGGAGATAAACAAATGAAAGTCAATCTGTTCTGACCTCAGAATCTGAACATGGTATCTGCAACTTCACCTTATTTAATATAAAATGGTACAAATGCAGGTTGTGACAATGGGAGAAGATGAACACCCAACAGATTTGAGATTAAG
Source organism: Rhincodon typus (assembly GCF_021869965.1). Classification (NCBI taxonomy): domain Eukaryota; kingdom Metazoa; phylum Chordata; class Chondrichthyes; order Orectolobiformes; family Rhincodontidae; genus Rhincodon; species Rhincodon typus. The sequence continues at coordinate 3,442,439 of NC_063340.1, read as the reverse complement.
GACAACACAGCATCCAGTTGAGGATGAGAATTGGAGCTGGAAATTGTGTTTGTAAGTGTGAAATATAGACAATTCACAGACTGGATGTGATGAAAGGTGTTTATAGAAGCATGTGGGAATGGGTCCAGTTTTTTGATACAGTTAACAATTAACCAAGTCAGTTTTTCCAGGATCATGGTTTTAAACCAGCAAGTGCCTCCTGGAGACTTAATGGAAATTTGTTGATATTGTAGAGATTTACAACAGAAAAGAAAATGCTGAAAAGAATTTGCTTGCTTTTGGGTTTAAGTTGAATAGAGCCTAGAAAAACACAGGGATTGGAAAGCTTTTAGGCAGTTGGAAGACCAAGTTAGATATTAGTAGTTGTCTTTTCTAGAAAAAGGAGCCATGGCAGATGGTAGAATTTGAATTCAATAAAAATTTTGATGAATGATGGCCATGAATCCACTGTCGGATAAAAACCCATCTGATTCACTAATACCTTCACCTGCTCTGGCCTAGATGTGACTCCAAATCCATTGCAATGGGGTTGACTCTTAACTGCCCTCTGGGATGGGCAATAAATGATGGCCTGGCCAGCGATGTCCCATGAATGGATACAGTTATAGAAATAAGCTACCACAGTGAAAAGTGTGCAGTTTGTGAAGCTTCCAGATTAGGAACATTTGGTTAGAAATCGGTTTTGGTTATTCAAAGCTGAGAAAATTTAAGCTCTCAGTGGTACAAGGATTCAAGGCAAATACTTCATAGTGGAGACAGGAATTAAGAACAAAAGCAGTGAAGTCAAACCTATAGGCTGGATAAGGAGAGAAAATTTCTCTGGGTTTTGATTAACTATAAGGTGATGGTGTTAGGAAATAAATGTTTGTTTCTTCACTGGGTTTTGTAATCTTTCAAACTATCATATGTAGATACATCAGTTTGGTTTACTTTATTTTTATATCCTTTGTGCGATAAAATTGTTTTGTTGTTAAAATCAAATCTTCAGCCTTGCCGATGTGGCAGTGAAAGATCACTATGTTAACTTAATAAAAAAGACAATGTCTGATCAAGCCAGATTTTACCTGGCATGTGACTTGTCCAGCAATAACATCAACTGGAATCATAAACATAAAGCTAACTTATTAAACAAACCACAAACCATTATGTTTTGGGATTAAACACGTTTTCCTTGAAGCTGTTGGCAAAGGTCACCTTTATATGAACAGGAAGAGGCCGTTCAGCCCCTTGAGCCTGTTCCATCATTCAGTAAGATTAAGGCTGATCAGTATCTTAATTCCAATGACAGTTTTGAAACTCAGTTTACCCTCAGGATCCCACAAGGAGAGAGTTTCACATTCCCACTGCTGAACATGCTTAATTTCCAGTCTACACCCCCTGGTTCCGGTCTCATCCCATGAGAGACTATATTTTCTACCTGTCCTACTGTCTCTTTAATGATCTTAAATATCGTAATTAGCTCACCCTTCAATCATATATTCTCAAGTGAATAAAGGTCTGGGCTATGCAAACTGTCCTCATTGTTTAACCCTTTCACTTTGTTTTATTCTGGTGAATGTCATAGAGTATTACAGCACAGGCAGAGGCCCTTCAGTTCATCGTCCATGCTGGTCATCATGCACATTTTTTTTTCTAATCCCATTTCCCAGCAATTGGCCCACGTGTTTAAATGAGTCCTATTTTAAGTGAGGAGAGTAGACAACTTTAATTACACCATGAAATTTTCAGTAAAACTCAGTAGGTCTGGCAGTATCTTTGGAAAGAAACCAGAGTTAATGTTGGGTTTGATGAACAGCCACTGGACTCAAACTGTAACTCTGCTTTCTTCCTCCAGAAGCTGCCAGACCTGCTGAGTTTCTCCAGTAATTTCTGTCTTTGTTTCAGGTGTCCAGCATCCACGGTTTTTGTTTTATTTTATTATACCATATCTAGTAGCCTATTAGGGATCAAATGGAAACACTAGTTACTGTCATCAACTCATTACATGCATCACAAGGCTTCTGGATGTTCTCTCAAACCTTGGTTTGGTGGGAAATTACAGGCCATTTGATTTGATTCGATTTATTATTGTCACATGTACCTAGGTACAGGGAAAAGTTTTGTTTTGTGTGCAGTACAGGCAGATCATACCTTACAAAGATCATAGGGTAATTGAACAGAGCTGGGAACACAAAGTTACAGCTACAAAGAAGGTGAACAAAGAACAAGATCAACTTTAGATTTGAAATTTGAGAGGTCCATTCAGTAGTTTAATACTAGCAGGGAAGAAGCTGTTTGTGAACCTGTTGGTATGTGTGTTTAAGCTTTTGTATCTTCTGCCTGACGGAAAAGGTTGCAAGAGGGGGCTTCGATGATGTTGGTTGCCTTCCCAAGGCAGTGAGAAGTGCAGATGGAGTCAATGGATGGATTTGGCTTGCGTGATGGACTGGGCTGTGTCCACAACCCTGTGGTTTCTTGCGGTCCTGGGCAGAGCAGTTGCCGTACCAAGCTGTGATGCATCCAGATGGAATGCTTTCTATGGTGCATCAATAAAAGTTGGCTAGGGTCTTTATGGACATACCACAAATATACAAAACATACCTATCCTTCACAATAAATGCTGCTTCCACTGTGTCGAAGTTTACAGCAGAATTGGACCTGACAATATCCTTTAATAATGAGTTAGTGCCGTAAAATTCACATTCTTCCAGCTACTGTTTGTAGCCTAGAGAAGTGAAAATGCACCGATGGCACCAAACACAAACCACTGCTCATCTCATGACGGCTGCAAGTCTCTGATCTAAGGAATGCAGGACTGAGGACGCATGATCCATTCAGCTCTTGGAGCCTGTTCTTTCATTCAATAAGATCATTGCTGACCTGGCTGCTAGTCGGAAACCTTAGACACATCCTCCTTGTCTAAAAACAATTTAACAGCCTTGAAAAAATTTTAGGACACAAACTCCAATACATTCTTGGGAAACAAATTATATACTCTACTGAGCTAATGAAAGAAAACAAAATCTCATGTGACTTGAAAAGCAGATAACTTATTCACACAATGTGTCCCCCAGTTCTAGTTGCCCTTACAAGAGGTAACATTCTCTGGGCATTCAGTGCCCCATTATCGAACAAAGAGCCAAACGATACAGTAGGACTGGTGACCAAAATCTTGGTCAATAAAGTTTCTTTGTTCCTTCTCTCAGCTCCCCACAAAGGATGGTCTTAAAGGATAGATGGAGACACAGTCAAGTTTAGGGAGAAAATTCCAGATAGCTGAAGGTACAGTCGTCAACATTTGAGTCAAAGGGAATGCAGAATGCATAGGAGCCCAGAGTTGTAGAGGTGTATTTAGAGGGCTGGAAGATGTTATAGTCATGAGGGAGTGAAACCTAGGAGAGAATTGAACATAAGAATGCTCATTTTTTAAAGTGACGCACTATCGGATCTGGCGTGATACAAGGGTGATGGATGAGTGAGATACAGTGTGGGATGGAATAGCAGCTAAAACTTGGATGAATTCAAACTTATGGAGAATGGAAAATGGGAGACCAACCAACAGTGCATATAAATAGTCAAATCTAAAGGAACAAAAGTGTGGAAGAGAGTTTCATGAGTAGATAACTTGAGAAACAGCAAGTGACATACAATGTCACACAAGTGTAAGTAGCTGGTCTTTGCAATGTCGAGGGCTTGGAGTCAGAAGCCCAGCTCATGGTCAAGTTGGATAATGAGGTTGTGCAATTGGGTTTAGTCCAACAATAGCCAGGGAAGGGAATGGAATGAATGACTAGGAAAATGCTATTTGGAGCAGACGCCAAAGATTAATGCTTTGAATTTCACAATGCTTATATGAACAGTCGTAATGCCACAGAGGCAGACAATACTGTGCATCAGGTCCACGCTGATTCTCTGTAGTAGAACCCAGTCAGTCCCATTTCCCACTCTATACCTGTAAGCCTGCAAGTTTATTTCCATCAATTTCCTTTTGAAATCATTGCTCATCTCTGGATCTATCACCCTAGTAAGCAGTGACTCGCACATCATTACCAATGGCAGTGTAAAAAGTATTCTTCTTCATAAATATTGTGCCTCATCTGGGACTGCACGTCTGTCTACTAACCTGACATCTACCACACAAACATACTGGTGAGGTAAGGTAGAACATGTAGCTGTAAAATAAGATCAGGTGTACAATGGCTCTTTCAGGGACCTCCAGATGTAACAGAGCAGGGTGACAAAAGATGACACTGCAGAAATTCTCTGACTCCATTCGGATAAGTACGTGTGGAACCAGATGAGGAGAGTTCCACTCAACTAGACAAGAGAGGGGTTTGGAGGAGGATGTAATGGGATAGATCACTACACAAATCAGTAATTTGTGACGTTGATTAGGCCATTTTGGAGCAGTGTCAGGGGTGATAAACTGAGTGGACCAGTTTAAACAGGTAACTGCAAGAAACTTGGCTAGAGATTTGCGAAAAGACAACTCTTTCAAGGATTTGAGAGGAATAGGAGGTTGGAAATAGGAGAAAATAGTTTGCAACAGGAAAGTCAAAGGGTGGGAATTGTTTTGAGCGGTGATGTGTACTGCAGTTTCAAAATGGGGTTTGTGGGGAGAACATTATTTGAACATGAATGATTTACAATATCAGCTGGTTTAGGGGCTCAAGAGGAAACTGGGCAGTGGTAGTCTACAGGGAACAAATACCAGGGAGCAGAAGGTGGAACCAATGTACTTTCTAAGCTCTCTGAGCATGTGAATGCAATGCAGTTCAAAAGATTCGAGCATAGGCCTTTCTTTTCAGTACTTAGCTCATGTTCAGACTGTGCAAAGGAAAACTTAAAGGAACCACCTTTGACAAAAACAGTCTGTAAATTACTACATTTTAAAAGGGATATTAGGTGAAACTTGTGATAGGATTAGTGCTGGAGTTAGCTGTGTTTGTAATAAACAGATTCTTGATTTTTGAAGTGATGTATTACGATTTTTCTGAAATTTCAAATTTAAGGCAACTTAAAACTGAACCTTTTCTTTAAAAAGAAAGTATGCCTCTAGACAGGAATAGGAAGTGTACTGCACCCTTGGCATAACATCACCACTGCTTTACAGTCGCTATACCTTTATCATGCACTCAACCAAATACAGAAACTTAACTGGATTATTCCCTGAAGAATAGTAATGGAATTACATGAGAAGAATCCAACATACATTAGTTAGTCATTTTATAATACCAAATGAGTCCTTCAATTCTTTTTAATTAGACGTCTAGACACTGGTTAAAAAGCACCAGGTATATATAAACACTTACATATGTACAGTTGCCAAAGTATTACAGAATGTACATAGGCCAATAGAAACAACCTAAAAATAGTAAGGGTACAGATTCAGACTGATGTTATTCAACTCCATGTCATTTTAAGATCTGGTTTTCTAACATTAACAGTGTAGTGCAAACATCTTAAGCAAAATAACATTAAAATTTTCCTACAAAGGTGTGCTATATAATATCTGATAAGTACATCATCAGAAAGCAGTAACTGTCAACTGAACTGCAAAGCAACAACTGGCTAGAATCAAGAAAAATGTTCAAGTTCTGAGGTAGGTTAGAAAAAAAAATAGAAAACAGTTTATACAGCAAAATCTTGATTTGGCAAAGTTACTAAATCTAAGCCACATTGTGTAACAAAGACAGAATTAAAATGTCACAAGAGCTTCATTCGTGTGGCATCCTGAAACTAAATTAAACACTTTCCCAAGTCTGCATAACAGCACAGAGCCTTCAGTAAGCTCAGTTGCAAATTAAGTATAATAGAAAGAGTTTAACTTTCCAGCAGTGGACAACAATTGACACATTAGCAAAAATCCAGAACAAAGACATAGCGTTATTGCATGATCCGTCAAGGTATACCTTTGGGCCAATAATGGGTTAATGGCAACATTCAAATGGTGTACAAGGCAATGTTTGGGTTCTATTCATTTGCATGAGGAACATGAATCCAAGGTAGTTTAAAACATAACAATTGCCAAAAGTAAATACACATTTACTGAAGACTTTGTCTTGCACTCTTCAGGGCATTTCACAAGAAATATAAATGCAAAGGGCAATAACATTTTATATATAGAATAAGAAGAGAGTCTAAGAAGAGAGTCCTGATTGTCTGGAAAGTAGACTCTTTCCAACCAATCAGCATGCTCTTTTCATACAGTATAAAACGTTACTCTGTTTTACATTCTTGCGAATGGTTCTGATGAGTACAAGCCAACAAACTTTGACAAAATGTGTCTTTTTTCAGCAATGTTCAAATTTTGTACTACCAAACCAAAAGTTTAAAAGCAAAAACAAAATTTGCAAGGCAAACTTAAAGAAATTAAAACCAGTACAAAGCATTAGCATTTTTTACAATAAGAATCCCTTTTATTATAACAAGTCGCTTGTTTGCAAAGAAACAGAAATTTGCATTAGACTATTTTAATGATGTTTGTAGAAGCTGTCAATTGTTGAATTAAAGAGTGGCAGAGGATTCCAATGACTGGTTATAATTCTATGAGAACATACCCAAGGGTTTCATTCGTACTTCAAGCAAAATGGTTCTCGAAAGTTTTCAGATAGTACCTTTGGTGATTCAGCCACAATCGTCAAGGTAGTGTCAGCTTCAATCCAGAGGCTTTATGAAACTAGCTTATCTCAAGTGGGTGGCAATAAGGCTCTAAAATCCTCACAGTAAAAGGGGAAAATATCCAGGGTTCCCTTCCCTAACCAGTGGTGAGCCCCACTCCTGATGGAACTGCATGTATTGGTCTCAGACTAGTTTGGGATCAGATGAAATGCTCTTCACAGTCCAACAATCACAAGGCAAACACAACAAGGATCAAAGTCTCGAACTGAGGCAAAGGGGAGTGAAAAGAAAAAGTGGGACTAAAAACGCAAAGACTTTTAAGTCATGATATTCGAAACACACCAGTGGGATAAATATTGTAATGTACTTTTTTAATAACTTAATTATAATGTAAACACATATGCTTTTTCATAAGTCAACACAACCCTCCATTCATTTGTCCAGCTACACTGCAGAGAAGAAAATGCAGAGCTGATTCTCTGGGAAGAAAATGTATACTCTTTCAGCCAAGTGCGACTTTGTTCATCACATTCCTATAATAACCAGTCACCCTTTGGATCTGCAAAGTCACGTAAATGATGAACGAGCATCGCTGGCTTGCATTTTCATCTTCCTCCGAGCTAACGCTGCCAATTTCTTCTGTTCAATCTCTTGCAATGAGCATTTTGCTACTGGCTTCTCCATAACTGCACAAATGGAAAGCATAGCAAGAAATATCCTTTGGGACAATAGCATAAATGTATAATTTGCATTTCATATACCAGTTATATAAAAGGTCATATAAAAGTTAAGTTTAGCAGACAGAATTTTGAAATGATGAGCTGACATAGATCCCAGCCGTGCCTATTCCACCACTGGAAAACTGTACAATCCACTGTACAGAAGTTACTAAGAATTATATTCACCTGTCAAGTACCACCTTCCAGAACCTTAAAGAGCGGGTCCTTAATTTTGTCACCTCTGTAGAGCACTCCAATATCCTCAACCAGTCAGCCACCTCAACACAGTCCAATAGCAAACTGCATTCCATGCTATGTTGAATCCAACTTGCTCAATATTCTCACCTCATCCTCGTGATTTAGGCTAGTTACCTATGCCTCCATGGTATCATATTTAATTTAAAAACCCTGCCCTCACACCTTCCTCATCCTAACTTCATGAATCTCCTTCAGCTTTGCTGCCTCATTCGCCATAGTCCCATGTGTCACCTCGGAGACACTTGACTTTCTCCATAACTACTTTCAAAATGACTGGCCTCAGTTATTATGTCCCCCTTTTTAAAAGCAGGCATGTTTTACTGATCATCTACATTAAAAATGCCAGCACATGAACGGCATGTTTTCGGTGGCAACAGTGAATTCCTATTACTACAGTCACAATATCCAGACACATCCATGTGCCTTCAATGACTGAAGGATTAATTGCAATACTGGAAACTAATTAATGAGGAACTTTTTTAAACTATTGACCATAGATCAAAAGAAATTCGCAAAGTCTCAGGAGATTATCTTTCCTCATTTTGCGTCCCATTCAGGAATTCTTAGTGCCTGGGAGCACACATCCAAAATTCAGGCACACAACCCAATCTGAGTGGTTAGGCTCCTCAACGTGCAAATTCAGAAAATTATCACAACTCTAATAGTGTCTATCTGAAAATATTGTAGTGCTGCAAAACAAAACATTAGTTATCACAGATGTAACATAACAGGTCGAGTAACATTTTACCAGAATTGCACGCAAAATGTTGAGAACACTGTCTCACCTTTGGTCTGTAAAGAAGAATCAGAAAAATGTCTCTTTAGAGGTGCTGCTGGATATTGTGCTGCTGTGGAAAATGTACTTGACTGAACATTTCTTTCCATAGGGCTTTTCACATGATCTTTGTTGCCAGAAGTTTTTGCCCTTTGCATTATATGACTGCTGGTGTTTCCCAGAGTACCCATCACAGAAGAATTTGTAATTTTAGTGAAGTTAAACTGTGGAGTCCTGGGAGTGCCAGCAGTATGTTGTGATTTGGCAGCTGTGTGATTCACGGTTATAGTACATGTAGAAAGTTTGTGGCTATGGCCAAGGTTTGTACTGACTGAAGCCTGAAGCAAATTGGAAATGCCAGCACCAGTTCTAGAGCCAGGCACAAATTTGGATCTATTCAAATTCACTGCACACATGGTGGTAGTGCTTAACGAAGAACTATCCTGGAAACTGCTTAGGGAATTCAAATGATGGCTTTGCGTAGGGATTGTAGCTGCAGAACACACCAAGCATGTCAAATCTGTGGGCCTTAGCAAATGCTTCGTGGAAGGTGCATTACTTTGTTTTGCTAACTGTCCTCTAGAGACTTTGCTTTCTGATACGAGAGCAGACTGATCATAATTTAAATGCTTTTGCTGTCCCTCCAACCTTTCAGTAAACTGATTTTTTTGCATGTTCACAGACAAGATAGCATTGTTTGTTATACTCTGGCTGCTGTTTGCTATGTTTAGTCCGGCAGCCTCACTGATTATAGCTGTCCCAGAGTCCTGGCTTTGAATCAGCTTTTCTACATCATCACACATCCTGTTCAAATCATCATCATCATCACCAGTTTCCCACTGACTGTCCAATTCAGTAAACATATTCTGAATTTCATCAGAGAAGTTTTCATCATTCCAGTCGTCAGCTGGCACTGCAGCCGGAGCACTCTGCAGCGAGGTACCAACCCTCCTTGGTGAACCAGCACTAGAGGGTTTTCTAGATCCCAACTGATCAAGGGATTTGGCAAGCACTGAGCTGCTAGTGGAAACAAAGGAATCCTTTGTACTCTTCTGTGCACCAACACTGTACAATGTCCGTTGATTAAAAGGTATTGTGTGAGTAAAGGAAGTTGATTCTATTCGAGATCCGTTAAACAGATGAGTATTGCACTGAGGTCTTGGAACTTCAGAATTCCTCTGTTCATTTTTTATCAAGGCATTAACTACAGGTTTAAATACATGGCTTTGTTGAATTTTGTCACGAGGTGCCTGTTCACTCACCTTATCAATAGATTTGCTTTGTAATACAAATGTAGCCCTTGGCTTTGGTCTCTCAGATCCTTTTTCAAATTGCAAGGTTTTAGCTATCATTTCAAAGTCTTTAGGTTTGTGAACAGAACCATACACCTGCTGAGCAAATGACACAGATGGTACAATACCAGAGGCAGCCTCCAAATTGGTCGAAGCATTGAATTTGTTTGTACCATTTTGGTTAGCAGCATTTAAGGTGTGACTTGATTGGTTTGGGAGATGCTTGCATTCCTTGGGAGTGGCTATAAGTTCTGGGTTCTGCGTAATTTGCATTATAAAAGAGTCCTCTGCCATCCAGTCATCATTCTCCCAGTCATCGAATCCATCACCCTCTGGAATGGTTTCAGATGTGCAAACTGCTGCTGCCTTACCTATGAATTGGGCATTAGTATCTCTTTGCTGATCCAATTCACAAACTGTGGTGATGGCTTCGCAAGAAAAACCTTTGTCATGCTTGGAGCTTGCAGCCTGGTCAAAGAAAGTGCTGTTACCTGCATCAATTCCCAATGGCTTCAATGCTTGAAGGGCACTAGGTAGTTTACCAGTCAGACAGGAAGACATTGGATTGACTACTGCTGTATTAGTGCCTTTGTCAGGGTCTACACCACCTTGTGCAGGTGCGGAAATTACTTTGGAAACACAGGATTCCTCCAGTTTTGGACTTGAAGTGTCATTGCCTGAGAGGCCCTGGCTCAGAGGTCGACCAGTATGTTGGGTGGGTCCATCAAACAAGGCATTAACAGCAGCTTCAGCTTCTAAATCTAGTGCCTCCTGGCTACTATTCTGATTGTGTAGCTCAATTACAGGAAGGGTGCCGCCTGTACCATCTTTAACTGGCCCAGTGATTCCAGTCACAGGTATCTGTCCCAATGCTGGAAGGTCACAGTTCAGTTGTTCTGACCCTGGTGTCTGTTCCAAATCTGCACAACCTGAAGTCCAGTTAACTTCACTGGCTTCCTGACCATAACCAACATCCTGTTCCACCATATTTCGGTCAAATTCTTTTGCTAACTTCATCAGTTCTTCATCTGTGCTCCTTTGAAATCTAAAATGAATTTAAAAATTGTCAAATTCACACAAGCTACTTGTAAATTAAAGTGTTATGTTTTAAAAAGAAACATGGAATTTCTTTGCATGAACATTTTGCTTCCTATTTTAAGAACTTCATTAACAAACACCTTAAAATCAATAATAACAAGCCGCAAGTACATTCCCAAAGATGCCTAATAAAAGCTAAATACTGGGGATGCTGAAAATCTGAAATAAAAACGAAGTGCTGGGAAAACTCAGCAGGTCTGCCTGTGTTTGTGGAGAGAGAAACAGATTTTACATTTTGAATCCAATATGACCCTTCAGAATGTAAAAGTTAAAACATCAGTAGGTTTCTGCCAAAAGTAAAGTGGTAATTAATTGGCATCAGAAAAAGACTCTGATTTCTGAATCGAAGGTATTGAAAGAGGGCAAATTTGAACTTTTTTTATTCATTTATGGGATGCAGGCATCGTTGGCTATGCCAGCACTTATTGCCCATCCCCTATTGCCCAGAGGGCAGTTTCTCACATTGATAAGAAATTGATAGTTTATTAGATATTAAAGACATCATGGGATATGAAAAAAGCAGGAAGATGGTGTTGAGATAAAAGATAATTCAAATGGTAACACCAATAATGCAAGCAGGCATTGGAAAACTTACATTGTGCACATGCACTGCAAGTAACCAGATCTATACACTGGACGAAACTAGGAGTGAAGTATAAACTACTCATTTCAGTGGAGAAAGCAATCTCGCCTTGGGTCAATGCACATGGATAGATCTGTCCAAAGTACTAAAACCTGCACGTCTAAATCTTCAGAATAAAATTTCTAAACATTCAGATAAAGCATCAGAATTGGCCTATTTCCAGTTTATACCCGATTTCATTTCTTTCCCACGCCATATCAAAATAAAGTGATGCATAATATATTGCCAACAGACAGCACCCCAGCTAAAACAGTCGAGAATTTTAAACAGCAATTTCTATTTAAATGGCATCTTCAATGCAATGAAAAATGCCAAAGTATTTCACAGGGACAGAGCAACAAAAGGACACACAGGCCAGATACCAAAAGCTTGGTCAAAGAATACCTTAGGGAAGGAAGAAGCAGAGAAGTGGAGAGGTTTAGGAAGGCAGTTCTAAAGTGTAAGGCCAAGACAAACAAAGGCATAGACACTAAGAGTGCTGCAATTAAAATCAGAGACTCTCAAGAGGCCAGAATTCAAGGATTGCCAATACCTTGGAGAGTTATATGGCCCAAAGAGATGAGAGACAGGGAGGTGAATCAACAGTGATATGAAAACAAAAATGAGAGCAGCTTCAGATAATTTCATAAAAATTCTGAGAGGGCTTAGCAGGATTGATGCTAAGTGGACGTTCCCCCTTGTGGAGGAATCTCAAACCTGAGGGTACAGTTGAAAATAAGGGGTCTCCTATTTTAGATGGAGATGAGGAAGCACTTATTGTCTTAGAAGTTCTTAATCTTTGGAATTCACCACCACAGACAGTAGTGGAAGTTGGGGCATTGAAAATAGTCAAAGTAAACAGAGATTTTTAATCTATAAGGGTGTCTGCAAGCAGGAAAGTAGAGTTAAAGCCACAATCAGATTAGCCACAATTTTATGAATGATTTGGTAAGTTTGAGAAGTCAGATGGCCTCCTCCTGCTCTTATTTCTTACGTTAAAGTTCACAGAAGGTTAAATGTGGGAGAGCTCGTTCCAGGTATTTTTGAATAGTCACAGTTGAAGGTAAGAAAGGCATTTATGAGGTCCTGCAGATCAACTGAGGTAGTCCAAGAGTGTTCGGAGGTGGAAATAGGGGTTCATGCAACGTCGTGAATATGTGATTGAACCACAAGCCAAAATAGAGAATCAAGTTTGCAAACTGTTTGGTTCAACTTCTAGCAGTTGCCAGGGAGAGGAACGGAGTCGATGGTGACATTAAATTGAGAATATTGATCTGTTTTAAGCCAAGTCAAATTTGTAACACTCTGAACAGGTGAATGTCAAAGTGGTAACCTGCAAGTAAGGAAGTTTAGAGCTCTGTTTTTGAACTGAAAGTATTTCTCAGGCTCTTTCAAACTTCATAGCAGTTCAATGAAGGAATTATATTATTAAATCAATGCCCCCAGAAACTCAAGTAAAAAAGGTCAGCATCCACTGGAAAAGAAACGTAAAGCTCAGTGATTTATCTGACATGAAGTAGTTTCGTCCAGCTTTGCGAATAGCCAATCTTAGAATATTATTCAATGGTTGACATTAATTTATAATGGTTATCAATTTTGAGTGTCATACACACTCAGGTGAGGGAACATCATGTACACAATTTTCTTCCACTTAAACTTAACACATCTTTGCTGTAGACTCTCCATCAACGGTTATCAGGTACATGCTTCTTAGCGACTAATTCTGTTTATATCATCAGGATATTAAACAAGATTGAAATATGAACATTTCCTCTTGAATTCATTGAAATATTTTATAATCTTGAGCCATCATGACATTGGCAAGTAGTATTATCATCGAAAGCACAACATAAAATTGTTCAATAAATTCTGAATATGTCAACTTTAGCCAAGCATCATCATAAAATGCGAGTTTCCCATAATAAAGTGATTTGTACATAAACCTTTTGATATGAAAAGATATATATTTCTTTAATCAGTGCTTATGAAAATGTTTTATAATAAGAGCATGATAAAATTTGCATTATTTCTATATTTCTACAGTCTTGCAATAACCTCTATGAATTCTGAAAAGGAGTTTGCTTGCAGAACATACCTTGAATTACTTGCTTTGATCCTTTCTCGAAAAGAAATGGTGGGGCTACACTGGATTGCATCTTCACCCAGCCATACGTTCAGAGGCACTTCAGAGGATCGCTACACTTCCAAAAAAAAAGTTATTAATTATCAAATCACTTTACACACTTCTACCTCATTTAAATGTATTTCAGAAAACAAATAGTAAAAATAGGTAACAAGAACTTTACTTAAATCAGGATCGTTGCTAAAGGAACGTTGTAATTATGTACAGTGTGTCAAAGTAACTGAGATAGGTAATCCAACTTTGTTCCTCATTTGTTCATCTTCCAAAGATACTCTAGCATCATGAGTCAATACGGACAGGATTTTAAGGCTTATCCCTAACACTTTAACGAAAGCAGGGCAATGACAATCAACTGAAATCAAAGGCAACTGATAATAGCCCCTGGGTAGTCATAGTTCAGGAAGAATGAATTCCATCCGCTCATGAGCAACACAGCAAATTGCATTTCTTGATCCATTTAGCACATTACATCTGCCCCAAACTGTAATGATTAAGTGGTTAATTGAACCACATGAGTGATACATTGGAACTAAATAGACCAGCAAGCTACCAATACAGAGGTCAGGCAGCTTCCATGGAGAGAGAAAACCAGAGTTCAGATTTCAGGTCAATGATCTTTCACCTTTTTCAGAAGTAACTCTGAATAGTGGACACCAGCCGAGAGGCAATATAATGAGCCAGTTCCCCTAGGTTTGGGATGTGTGTCAATGACATTAAACAGTTCAGACTCAATCTAGTAGGTGGGTTCCTTCAAGCCCAAAGTGGACTAGGGTATACCCTTTCTGGTTATTTTGAGTAAACAACATGAAATTCATTATCATGTAATTATTTACAGGTTACATGAATACAAACTATATTGCCAGAGACTGTTAGGAGCACAGTAAGCTCTAAATCTGTTTCCTATAATCTCCTTCTTTACTCTGACCAAGTCTCTGCAACATCATCACAGTGGGTAATGCTTACAGCACTTAATCAATTATTAACCCTTTCAGAATCATGTCACAGTAAGTTTACAAAGCAGTTTGTTACCTGTGGAGCAATACGCTTTACAATGTCAGATATTTCCACTGCATGTTGCCCAGCCATAGACTTCTTTTCAGTGCCTGCATAAACAAAAATGAGAAGCTATATTTCATTAGACTTTTATTTTATTCAAATTCTATTATTTATTTTCAATAAGGTCAACAAAACAAAATCTATTTTAAAAAAAGCACAACAATTCAAACAAGCTGGGCTCTAGTGTTTTGTAATGTATCGGTAAAAATAAAGTGATTCCACACAATTTTAAACTTGTTAGCCTAAAGTCTATGCTGTGGGGTGCTGATAGACAAATGCTCAACACCTTGGTCACAAACTGTTCTCAAGTATTTTAGCAAAGTCATTAGTCCGTTTAAAATGAAACAGGGGCCAGGTTCTGCAGTGGGCTTTACAAAACCATTACTTGGCCTTCCGACTTGAAATAGCATCCCATACAAGTATAAGTCTTTCTGCTAGAAAAAAAATTCTGTATAATATATAACAGCTTAAAATAATAGATGTGTTGTCTTTAAAACGTGGCAGTAAGTGACAGAACACACCAATATTAACGGCTGAGAAAGTAAAGTATATAAAATTGTTGTTAGCAACCATTCATGATAGACAATACGTAGTCACTTTTGTGCAGTGACCAATCAAGACCTAAACATGAAGTGTTAGACAGGCGCGACAAAGCAATGAGAAATATATCAAACTGGAGTCAAGAACAGAAGATTGAATAAAATGCAGCAAAATGTACAAAGGATTTTTCAATGGTCAAGTTTCGATATCCGACAGTGTGTTACGTTACCTAATTTAAAATTGGTTGGAGAGTGTTGGTCCCAATAAATATCCTGTTGTAACTCATTGTCATTGACAGGGGAATTGTGGTTTGCAATGAGCTGTTGTTTTTTCAATATCCTCTTAGGAGTTTTATTTGACAATATTTCTGAAAGATAAAAACAGAGGTTTAAATATGGTGCAAAAATTGGGACTGCAGTTAAAAATAACTATGCTTAGGAGAGGCTATTCGCCCAATTTAGATAGAACATTTATTTAGGATGGAAATATGAATAACTTTACAAAGAAACATGGGAAAGGACATCAACCACAGAATAACAAAGTAATATCTGAAATAAATAAGTATCTACTTACAAATAATTTTGTAACTTTTTATATAGTGAATTTGGTATGCATTGTTGATTCCCAAGAGATGAAATACTTAGGGGAGAAATGTTCCACTTAGGCAGTATAATTCACTATTCCAATTTAATACCACTATCATTACAATCTAACTACTATCTGCACACAAGATGACCTGCTACCTTCCGAAGATTCGCTAATAAGAAACATTCAAATAAACCTCTCACACTAAGGGAAATTATTCTTTTAGTTATTAAATATTAAAAACTATCAAAAACTATCTTCATGGGCACTCCCTGAGGAATGACAAGATCCAAAGGGTCCCAAAGAATCAGTCTCCCTGGTGTAAAGTGCATTAATCTCAGCCATGAAGCACAGGTGCTAAAGCACTGAATGAGGAAATGAGTAGTTTGCGATCCGAATCCTAATTACCAGCCCACAGACTCCTGCTTGATGTGCTCACGGGAATGTCAGCAGAGGCCAGGAGCCTCGATGGTGCTGGCCAACTTCACCCTTCTCAAATAGGCTGCCAATAACCACAGGCATGTGTGAAAAATAGGCACAGAGTATGGTAAAGGACAGCATCCGAGCACAGTGAGGAGCCACTGGCTTCAAAGATTGTAGACAGCAAAACTAATGGAGAAAACGTATATTAATATTTTTTTGAGAAAATGCCTGTGCTCTCAGAATTGCACGTTCAACTTTCCATGTGCAATCCTAGATCAAAGTCAATACATTCAAAACGTCTGAATTTCATCATTTTTAGCATTGAATTGCTACACATATTACTGCTGAAAACAACTGTAGTAGTTCTCGTTTTAAGGCAAAAACCAACATTTCTACTGGATGAGTGTAAATTGTTTGCCAAGTGGACTCTGCTTGGTAGAGTTGTTGCTGTGGAAATGTTAACAGCAAATAATGACTGACATTTAATTGCCAAATTTTGTTTATATTTTAAATCAGGTAGGTGGATTCAGAGATAGTAGGAACTGCAGATGCTGGAGAATCCGAGACAACAAGGTGTAGAGCTGGATGAACACAGCAGGCCAAGCAGCATCATAGGAGCAGGAAGGCTGGCGTTTCGGGCCTAGACCCTTCATCAGAATTGGGGGAGGGGAAGGGGGTTCTGAAATAAATAGGGAGAGAGGGGGAGGTGGATAGAAGATGGATAGAGGAGAAGATAGGTGGAGAGGAAACAGACAGGTC
>NC_063340.1:3384707-3405569 GCF_021869965.1 Rhincodon typus | reverse complement strand
GTTATCTCAGATTCTCCAGCATCTGCAATTCCTACTATCTCTCACTCCATGAAGCTGTCAGGTTTTAAAATCAGATGATCAAATGTTGCAGATCGATAGTCCATGTTTGCCATTATTGTAACAATTATCTATTCTCTCCCTCTCATGACTCAATTCATATTTTCTGATTGCAATCAACTTTCAAATCCTGCTTTAATTTTTAAAACATTATTTCACAGACATCTCTGGTTGGTCTAGTGTTTATTACCCATCCCTAATTGCCTTTGGAGAAGTTAGCAATGAGTTGTCTCCTTAAACCACCACAGTCTATTTGGTGTGGGTACCCTCGCAGTGCTGTTAAGAAGGGGTTTCTGGGATTTTGACGCAGCGATAGTGAAGGTTTGGCAATTTTGTCCCAATTCAGGATAACGAGTAACTTAGAAGGATCTTGAAGGGGGTGACTTCCCATGTGTTTAGTGCCCTTGTCCTTCCAAATAGTAGAGGTAATGGGTTTGGAATGGCTGTGTGTTCATAATTTCTGTGTCTACAGAGTACTACAGATAGCTAAGATGAACTAAACATCCCCCATCTCCTTTAATTCTTTCCATGGTAACCTACATCTTGATATTGTGCTGTCGACCAGTAATTCTGATGTTAATGAAAAGCAAAGTGACCTGATACACAGTGTCAGCTGGTTTGCCTCACATTATAACACCATTGGTTTTAGCCTCAAACTATTAGGATGAACTGCCAAAAGCAACTAGCAGATCAAAAAAATGATTGATGAACACACTTGGGACTTATTAATATTCACATGATTTACTCATCTGTTTACTGTGGGGTGTTTTGGCTCAGTAGCTGGAGAACAATCAAATGCATCAAAAGCCTGGTTTGTGGAAAGCTAATTCTAGAAAACATTAAAGGTTAGTAAGATAAATAGTTCAAACAACGGAACATGTTTTGTATTACTTATTAGCTCTTACTCCCATAATTGCACATAAATCTCAATCTAGTCATTGCGTTTCATATTTGAAATTTATCATTCACTTACATCCATTGTGAATACAAACTGCTTGTGAAAGTAATGTGTTTCCATCTTTCAAGATATGAATGTGCCATTAATTTAAAAAGTCAGGATGGCATCATATTATTTGTTGTGATGCACATTGATTCTATCTCTCTCTTTTTGCTTTGTCTATCACCAGTTAAAATCTGTGACTGCTTTTCACACTATTCCCTCAAGCAACACCTCAAGAGCAAAGCACATGAAGAGGTGATAGCAATGATGAATATTCAAAGGTTCTTTTTATTCCACTGATGAGTTCGGCCATTATGCCTCGTCTGCAACTCCACCACTGACAAACATCAATGCTCTCCATCATAACTGTACATGTAGGGGAAATGGTGGCTTCATGGTAATCTGGTCATCCAAGGGCCCAAGCTCATTTATTTCAAAGGGAATGGAGTAGAAAAAGTAGGGAGCATTTTACTAAAACTATACAAGGCACTAGTCAGATTACAGCTGGAATATTATGAACAGTTTTGAGCCCCTTATTTAGAGAAAGATAGACTGACATTGGAGACAGTCCAGGAAAGGTTCACTAGACTGATACCAGCTATGGAGGGACTGTTTTGCTCAATGCACTGACCAGTAAAGGCAAGCATACCAAATGCCTTCTTCACTATTCTATCTACCTGTAACTCCACTTTCAAGGAACTATGTACCTGCACTCCAAAGTCTCTTTGTTCAGCAACCCTCCCCAGGACCTTACCATTAAGTGCATAAGTCCTGTCCTGACTTGCCTTTCCAAAATGCAGCACCTCACATTTATCTAAATTAAATTCCATCTGCCATTCCTCGGCTCATTGGCCCATCTGATCAAGATCCCGTTGTACTGTGAGGTAACCTTCTTTGCTGCCCACTACACCTCCAATTTTAACGTCATCTGCAAACTTACTAAACATACCTTCTATCTTCACATCCAAATCATTTATATAAATGACAAAAATCAGTGGACCCAGCACTGATCCTTGTGGTACACCGCTGGTCACAGGCTTCCAGTCTGTAAAGCAACCCTCCACCGTGATCCTCTCTCTTCTACCTTTGAGCCAGTTCTCTATCCAAATGGCTAGTTCTCCCTGTATTCTATATGATCTAACCTTGCTAACCAGTTTATCATGAGGAACCTTGTCGAACACCTTACTGAAGTCCATACAGATCACATCCACCGCTCTGCCCTCATCAATCCTCTTTGTTACTTCTTCAAAACTCAATCAAGTTAGTGAGCCACAATTTCCCACAAACAAAGCCATGTCGACTATCCCTAATCAGTCCTTACCTTTCCAAATACATGTAAACCCTGTTCCTCAGGATTCCCTCCAACAACTTGACCCACCACTGATGTCAAGCACACAGGTCTATAGCTCCCTGGCTTTTCCTTACCACCTTTCTTAAATAGTGGCACCACATTAGCCAACCTCCAGTCTGCCGGCACTTCATCTGTGGCTATCAATGATACGAATATCTCAGCAAGGGGTTCAGCAATCACTTCCCTAGCTTCCCACAGAGTTCTAGGGTACACCTGATCAGGCCCCAGGGATTTATCCACCTTTGTGAGTTTTAAGACGTCCAGCAATTCCTCCTCCATAATATGGATATTTTTTAAGATATTGCTATCTTTTTTCCCACGTTCTCTATCTTCCGAATCCTTCTCCGCAGTAAACACTGATGCAAAATGTTTGTTTAGTAACTTCCCCCCTCTCCTGCTGTTCCACATATAGATAGCCTTGCTGATCTTTAAGGGGTCCTATTATCTCCCTTGCTACCCTTTTGTCCTTAATGTATTTATAAAATCCCTTTGGATTCTCCTTAACCCCATTTCCCAAAGTTATCTCAATCCCCTTTTTGCCCTCCTGATTTCCCTCTTAATTATACGCTTACTGCCTTTATACTCTTCTAGAGATTCACTCGATCTCTGCTGGCTATACCTGACATATGTTTCCTTCTTTTCCTTGGCCAATACATCAATTTCACTAGTCATCCAGCCTTCCCTACACCTACCAGCCTTGCCCTTCACCCTAACAGGAACATACTGTCTCTGGACTCTCGTTATCTCATTTTTGAAGGCTTCCCATTTACTAGCCATCCCTTTACCTGTGAACATCCGGCCCCCAGCCCCCCACCCCACCTCACCATCAACTTTTGAAAGTTCTTGCCCAATACTGTCAAAACTTGCCTTCCTCCAATTTAGAACTTTAACTTTTGATCCAGTTTATCCTTTCCCATCACTATTTTAAAACTAATAGAGATGAGGAGGAATTTCTTCTCTCAGAGGGGAGTGAATCTGTGGAATTCTTTACCGCAGAGGGCTGTTGAGGCTGAGTCATTAAGTGTATATAAGTCTGAGAGAGACAGATTTTTAATCAAGAAGTGATTCAAGGGTTATAGATAAAAGGTAGAAAAGTGGTGTTAAGAAATATTGGATTATCCACGATTTCATTGATTAGCAAACTGACTGATGGGCTGAATGGCCTATCCTGCTCCTATGTCTTACAGTTAAATGTTCAGGGACACTGGTTCATGACAGTGTTACTGTAGACCACTAGGCTATATGAGGCTATTGGCATCAACTGGGAGCCTAGCTGCTGCCATCTTCGTTAAGTGAAGAGCCTGTAGACTGATGTGATAGAGGAAAACTGCTTCCTGGCCTAATTAGAAGGGGCTCTTGTATTAGGCTATTGTATGTTACCAACTAGTTACAGTTACATTGACAGGATAGTGACTGTTACAGAGCCTTTGAGGACAATCAGATGTTAGGTCTCACTCCTTTAAGATTCTAACTATTCTCCCACCAGCTCTATATGACAAGATCATACCAGGTGGTGCTTCGAACACAACTCAGTATTCACCCTTTTAGACCCTTACAGCTTTGTCCAACAGGTGGTGGGTGCAATTTAAATTCAAGATTAATAACTCTGGGATATAAAGCTACGGCCATGAAACTACCAATTTTGTTGTTAAAAGTCCATCTGGTTCCCTGATGTCCTTTAGGGAAGGAAACTGTCACCTTTACCCAGCCTGGCCTACTGGTGACTCCAGGCCCACCATAATGTGGTTAACTCCTAACTGCCCTCCAAAATGGCTAAACAAGCCACTTAGTTCAAGGGCAATTAAGGACGGGCAATAAATGCTGGCCTCACCAGCTAACCCACATCCCATGAAAGGACAAAGAAAATATTCCTTTTGTCCAAGAGGCAGGGGGATTGTTAAGTTTAAAAATGGAAAAGTTGTGCTGATTGGTCTAGGTATTCTCTAATCAACCTGCTCAGAGATGTTAAGTCATCCCACTGGAGCATGTGGGATTTGAATTCAGGCCTCCTTGTCCAGTGATAGGAACACTACCACTGTGCTACACCAACACTAAGATGAGCCAGATGATAGGAATGCCTTGATTGTTCGCTGTTTTATGACTAAATGATGGATAATTCCCACCCCATATGTGGGTGCATCAGTATTCATTTTCACCTTCTTTGCAATGGAGTTTAGTGGCTGCACTTTTTTTATTATTCATTTTTGGACATGGGTGTTGCTGGCTGGGCCAGCATTTACTGCCCATCCCTAGTTGCCTCTTCAGAAGGTGGTGGTGAGCTGCCTTTTTGAACCGCTGCAGTCCATTTGCTGTAGGTAGACCCACAATTCTGTTATGGAGAGAGTTCCAGGGTTTTGACCCAGAGACACTGAAGGAATAGCGATAGATTTCCAAGTCGGGATGGTGAGTGGTTTGGAGGGGAACTTGCAGGGGGTGGTGTTCCCATGTATCTACTCCCCTTGTCCTTCTAGATGGAAGTGGTTGTGGGTTTGGAAGGTGCTGTGTGAGGATCTTTGGTGAATTTCTACAGTGTATCTTGTAGATAGTACACACTGCTGCTACTGAACATCGGTGATAGAGGGAGGAGGTATTTGTGGATATAGTACCAATCAAGTAGTTGCTTTGTCCTGGATGGTGTCAAGTTTTCTTGAGTGTTGTTTGAACTGCACCCAGCCAGGCAAGTGGGGAGTATTCCATCACATTCCTGACTTGTGCCTTGTAGATGGAGGACAGGCTCTGGGGAGTCAGGAGGGGAGTTACTTGCTACAATATTGCAAGCTTCTGACTGTAGTTTTGGAGGAGTCTCGTGGCACAATGGCAGTGTCCCTACCTTTAAGCCAGGAGGCCTGGGTTCTGCTCACACTCTGCTCCAGAAGGTTGTAATAACATCACTGAACATGTTGATTAGAAAATACTTATGTGTTGAAGGATAGTAAACTGGTATTAATTATTATCTTTTGTCCATGCTGCTAAATATGAGCCTGTGACAAAATATTACAAACGCACAAATAATGCTGAAGCTCAATATTAATGATCAATTATTGCTAACAGCAGCTATTAGCACAGAATGCACAAATTTAATCAGGAATTACATATTTCCCACTTTGTGTTAATTTCTCTCTTTCTAAAGTGCTGCAAATACACAAGAGGGGACAAATAATGAACAGAGTAAGAGATTCTGGCAAAAAGATGAAGCAAAATACTGCACTGGGTGGGGATTGGAAATAAAAACAGAAAGTGCTGGAGAAACTCAGCAGGTCTGGCAGCATCAGTTAATGCTTAATGCTTAATGTTAGAGTTATTGTACTTCAAAGAAGATTCATACTGGTTCATGAAACGTTAACTCTGTTTCTCTCTCAACAGATGCTGCCAGACCTGCTGAGCTTCTCTAGCACTTTCTGTTTTCAAGGCTAAAAGATAAGTTCCTTCTTGCTGAACTGGAGATGATGAGGTCTGCCAATGTCTCTTGTAGAGTTGTTTGAAACTACAGAACTTCGGCATTGCTGAAAAAAAATCCCATTTTGTTGAAACTTTTTATCCTGCATTCATCAGGACAATCAACCAGAACACCAAAGTAAAGGAAATACAAGCATGTTAAACAGTGTCGATAGTATACCCAATGTAGCACTCTTGTTTGTACTGGCTACATACACTAACACACAGAGTCTAGTTCTTTGCAGATAGAAAGCACATATCACAAACTTTGCCTTGTTCAACTTAACAAGATAGGTAACAGCCATTCTCCTTTTCATTTCTCAGGGCAATGCCAAGACCAATCATTCAATCTGCCTGGTTTAAATTTAAACAATGTTTGACAGTTAACTGTCGGTCATCATCAAACTTGTGCATTTTCCACAGTAAAACCGCTGCCAATCTAAGACCTCATACCAACCAATCAGCACCCTCTTTCTCATATAGAATATCACTGCAAATAATTATCTGCCCAGCAGTGACTCTAGATAAGCCAAATAATTCACTGGCCAGTTGTGGGTAGATTGATCATGCTGGTAATATTGTCCTGGTGGAGCACCGGCTCTTGCCAGGGTCAGTGATCGGTAAGTGCTTCACCTATTTGTTTTTAATCAACCTGTTCAGAGACGTTATCACACACTTCTGAGGCAGGTGCGACACTACTATTGCCCCACAAGGTTTTGAAAGGCGGTTTGCCAGCAGCTGGCGAAAAATCCCCTGAGGCCTCGTATATTTATTTTCTCCGCCCTACACCTCCCCAGCAGGGACACAGGGATCAGCAGCCCCTGGCTGTGCCCACTAGTGCATGCATGTTGTCCCTAGGGCAGCAGCACCCCCTTCTCTCCCCATGGGGCTACCGTCTTTCCAATGCCATCTCAAGAAACCAGCCTTCCATCCTTAATTGGTTGTCAATACTGAAGGCAGCCTCTTAAAAGATTGTCTCTGTGAAGGCATCACTAAATGGTGCACTGCCATCTGGAATGGGGTTAGGAGTTGGATTGATCCATGATCATTTTTAAAAGGCACAAGAATGCTCCTTGAGAGCAGATTGTAAGGACTGGTCAGTGGAGCTTAAGACCAGAAATAATGACTGTGTGAAAGGCTGTGTTCAAAGAGAACGTGGAAGTAGTTGTGGAGAATGTCTTCCATTCCTTTAGCCAAGCCTGTCTCAGGCCTCTAAGCAGTGTAGAAACCACATTTAAGGGATTTCAACGGGATGTTTTAGAAAATAAAGACTTTCATTTACATATCCTTTTTCACAATCATCAGACAAGTCATGGTCCTTAAAAAGGGGTCGGTTAGCTCAGTTGGCCGGACGACTGGTTTCTGAAACAAAGTAGCACCAACAGCATGGGTTCAATTTCCACACTGGCTGAGGTTACCATGAGGATTGCACCTTATCAACCTTGCTTACTGCCTGAGGTGCAGTAACCCTGGGGTTAAACCCCCACCAGACATCTCTTCCTTGTGAGAGAACAGCCTTATGCAAGTGAACATGGGAGTTCCTATGCATCTGCTCCACTTGTCCTTATAGTTCGTAGAGGTTGCACATTTGGAAGATGTCCTGGATGGTGCCAAATGTCTTGAGTGTTGCTGGAGCTGCACCCATCCAGGCGAGTGGGGAGTATTCCATCACACTCCTGACTTGTGTCTTGCAGATGGTGGACAGACTTTGGGAAGTTAGGAGATGAGTTACTCACTGCAGTATTCCCAGCCTCTGATCTGCTCTTGTAGTCACTGTGTTTATATGATGAAACTTCAGTTTCTGGTCAATAGTAACCCCCAGGATGTTGACGGTTGGGTTTTCAGTGATGGTGGTGCTATTTAATGTTAGGGAGGCCATGGTTAGTTCGCTGTTGTTGGAGACGGTTATTACTTGGCACTTGTGTGGCCAGAATGTTATTTTCCACCGTCCGTCTAAACCTGGGACTGAAGCAGGTGAAGAGGTGGTTTTTTTCAACAAAAGCAAAAATTGCAAAGCTTGGAGTGAAATTTAATGTGGAGCAATTTGTCACATTACCACCAGGACTTAAAAACATAAATTTGCACCCCCACCCTCCTCCGCATCTCCAATCCCAACACCATAGCAGAACAGACCATTAGAAATGCAGGGCAGTTCAAGCACCTACCATTGGAAACCTATCCAGGGGTTAATGGATGGGATGGCCACAACCATTTCTGGTTGGTGATCATGGCAGTGGCAGTCAGGAACTTGTGAGAATGGCTCTCTGCTCCTTTTTCTCCTCATGGAACTGTCCACAGACTGGGTAAGAACACTGGGATACACCATATCAGTTAAATGTTTAGCTCAGTATCAGTACATTTTTAGATTTAGGTTTTATTGCCAAACATACTCAAGTACAGGAGTACAGTGAAAAGTGTATATGTCACCACGCACGGCACCATCCTCGGTACAAAGGTGCCAAGGTCGAAAAAACTTAGGTACAAAGTAGTAAAAGAATCAAAGTTAAAAAGTTAATTGTTACCTTCACAGAATAAGTAGAAAAATGAAGAAATGAGGTAATAGTTAACACTAAAGGCTTTCTTAATTTAAACTAAAAGGGAAAGGAGTTGAGTTAAGCTATATAAGTCATATCCCATCTCACAGCTTGTGCAAGGGATGGACAAATAAGCATGAGGCCAGAGGAAGTGGTGGACGAAGATACGATTACAACATTTAAAAGGCATCTGGATGGGTTTATGAATAAGAAAGGTTTAGAGGGATATGGGCCAAATGCTGAATGAGGTATCCAGTTGACGTTGTACAGGTCTATGACATTGACAGAGAGTTTTGGGGATCAGTGATAAGAGCAGGGGTCTAGCTCAGGTTTGGAACAATGCTGGAGAAACTCAGCAGATCTAGCAGTAAATGTCGGTCACACTGGACTCGAAACATTAACTTCCTCCACAGATGTTTCTCCAACAATTTCTGTTTTTGTTACCGATTTCCAGCATCTGCAATATTTTGTCTTTATCTCTGTGTTTTATTTTCCCAGAAGCCTGTTTAGTAACAAATATTCTGATCCACGTCACCGTGTGTGGAATAAAGCCTCTGCTCAGCAGCTCAGACTTGGGACAAATCCAATTTCTAGTCAAGATCTGATTAGTTTCCAATCCACACCTGTACTGAGCAGGAAGACTGAGGGCTGTAGACATGACCAGTCGTGGGAGTGAGAGAGATGGAGGGGCATTCTTTATTACGTCTTGGCAGATGACCATGGAGAGCACTTAGAGAAATCTGGGAACAGATTATCCCACCAATTATAGACAGGGAGGCAGCTGCAGAGCTCTGAACAGGAGAATGAAGTGAAGGGAATTAATATCCAGCATAAAAAAAGGATAAGCTCAAACAAGTACCAACAAGTTAAAATACAATGGATAGCAGAAAATACAACATGATCTCTAACTTAATAGAGTTTTGTACTATCTAAAGTCTTGAGAATGAAACTTGAGGTGGTTCAATACAGGCAATCTCTCCATATAAGAACATAGGAACTGCCATTCAGCCCTTCAAGCCTGTTCTGCTATTCAGTGGGATTATAGTTATTTATACTCACAGAATGGCATTTTTCACACCAGAGGAAATCCTCTGAATTTATTTTTATTCACTCATGGGCTGAGGGTATCACCAGCTGGGCCAGCATTTATTGCCTGTCCTTAATTGCAGTTAAGAGCCAATCACATCACCGTGGGCCATAGGCCAGACTGGCTAAGGGCAACAGATTTCCTTCCCTGAAGGACATTAGTGAAACAGATGGGTTTTCCTGACAATTACCAATGAATTTGTGGTCATCATTAGACTCTGAATTCCAGAGTTTTATTGAATTCAAATTCCAGCATCCATTATGGCATGATTCGAACCCACATCCCCAGAACATTCCCTGGGTCTCTGGGTTAATTGTCCAGTGATAACACCACTAAGCTATCACCCCTGTCCTCATTTAAATGATGGGGCAATTCCAGATTCCCACATTTCCAGGACCGGGCAGTCTCATCAAAGGCAGAGCTCCTAAGTGTGTAGCACTCAACAAACTGAGTCAGCTTCGGTAGTTCAGGTACGTCCACAGGATGGAAACAGCCAGATACCCAAGGATCTTCTGTCTCTGGGTGGTGATGGTGCAGATACTGGAGCCAGATGACCGGGGAGTCACCCAAGGCTCTTGCTTCAAGGATGCTTACAGGCTGACGTGAAGGCCTGAAACGCTGCCTCTCACATGTATGGGATCACTCGCTGTGACACCTCCTGTCATGCACTACCATCACCACCACAACTGGTCACCTTGGCAATGGGTGCTGTAGACAAGAATCCGTACTGTCACATAACAGCTTGACATGTGGTGTTTGGGGCTCTAGGGTCATTAGGGTCTGGAGTGCAATGCCTGAGAGTGTGAGGGAGACTGGTTCAACTGAAGCTTTCAAAAGGAGTTAGACTGCTACTTGAAAAGAACAAATTTCCAGGGTTACAGGGAGAAGGCTAAAGAATGGCATGTGAAAAGAAATGGTGATTCAGAGGGCTGGCACAAGCATGATGAACTGAATGGTCTTCCCTGCAATCCAGTAATTCTGCAAAGTGAAGACCCCATCTCCTATCCCACACCAAACAAAATGGATCGTTTACTTTGTGAACATTATCTCTCATAGATACAATAAAAACTAAGCCAGGATTCCTGCTCATGGAGGTACTGAGCCCTATTTTACTGGAGCTGACTTAGCACAAGTTATCATGGGTGAATATCTCACTGGGTTAACACTCATGTCTTTACCACCATCAACCTTGTTTTCTCATACTGTTTGGAGTGATTCATTTGGCAAAGTCATTGACCCTTTCTTATCTACCAATCATTCACTCGTAAATTACTTTCTAAATAGTTAGAATAATAAATTGAGCAAGAAGTTTGATTGTTATAGATGGTAATTACTTGACTTTTGAACAGGATGCTAGTGAAATGATTACTTCAAATGTCCTACGTTGAATTGAAGGCAGAAGTTTCATTCCCACCTGTGCACTACCTCAGGAATGTCATTGTCTGTGCCAATCCTACTTTCTGCTCATGGAAGTTTGGATTTTGTAATACTCCTTTTTTTTTCAAATCCCTTCAAGACTTTGCCCTTTTGATCTCTATTACCTCCTTCAGCCCTGCAAGCCACTGAAATCGCTCCTTTCTTCCAGTACCGGATTTTTGACAGACTTCAATTTTTAATCGCTTCATCCTTGGCATCCATGCCTTCAGCCAGAGTTACAGAATTCTCTCTCTACACCTCTCCATCTTCCTTTCCTCCTTTAAAGGCACTCCTTAAAACCAACCTCTTTGACCAAGTGTTTGGCAGGTGCTCTCATATTGTCCTAAGAAGCCTGATGTCGAATTTAAAGCAATTGAACATAAAAGGAAGGAAGTTTTGCTTCAATTATACAGGGTATTGATGAGACCACATCTCAAATACTGTATACAGTTTTGGTCCCTTTATATAAGGAAGGATGTGAATGCATTGGAGGTGAATCTAGACTGACCCCTGGAATGAGTGGGTTGATTTATGAGGAAAGTTTGGATTTGTTTTTAGAAGAGTGAGGCAATGTGATTGAAGTTTATAAAATCCTGAATGGTCTTGACATGGTGGACATGGAAAGGATGTTTCCTCTTGTATGCAAGTCCAGAACTAGTGGGCACTATCAGAAAATTCAGGGTTGTCCTTTCAGGACAGAGATAAAGAGAATATCCTTTTGTCTCTCAGAGCAACTTTGGAACTCTCTGCCTCGTAAAAGCGATGGAGGCAAGGTCAGTGAATATTTTAAGACAGAGGTGAATAGATTCTAGTGAGGCAGGGGGAATCAATGGTTATAAGGGATAGCTGGGACTGTAACATTTGAAATGTAAATAAATCAGCCATGACCTTGTTGAATGGCATAGTAGGTAGTGAGGGGCTGAATGGCTGACTTTAACACCCATTTCATATGTCAGCTTCGTAGAGTCGAAGAATTATACAGCATGGCATTTCCTTTGTTACAACAAAACAAGAAAAGATGATTCCAAATCATAACACTATGAATCATAGTCACAGAGTTGTACAGCATGGAAACAGACTCTTCCATCCAACTCGTCCATGCTGACCAGATATCCAAAACTAATCTAGTCCCATTTACCAGCATTTGACCCTCTAAACCCTTCCTATTCATGTACCCATCCAGATGCCTTTTAAATGTTGTAATTATGCCAGCCTCCACCACTTCCTCTGGCAGCTCATCCCACACACCATCCTCTGCATGAAAAAGTTACCCCTTACATCCTTTTAACTATTTTCCCTCTCACTTTAAACCTATGCATTTTAGTTTGGGACTCTCCTATGCTGAGGAAAAGACTTTGCTATTCACCCTATCCATGCCCCTCATGATTTTATAAACTTCAACCCCTCAGCCTCTGATGCTCCAGGGAAAACAGCCCCAGCCTTTTCAGCCGCTCCCTGTAAAACTCTGCCTCGGGATGTTTTTGTTTTGTTGAAACTTTTGTCCAATATTTAAGTTGTACATAAGCCCCTCCACACCTGAAGGCTGCATGCTGTAGAAAACTATTGATTAAGCAGAATGTTGCACAGAACGTAGACTGTTGATTCTGCTGTAGCTGTTTTGTTTTAATGCAACATTTTGCAAAACAAACAGCTTGTATTTGCATCCTCTGGTTCAATTTCTGTTCTCTGGTTCAATGACAGAAGTTGTTAGCCAATCCCAGCACTAGATGGTGCCCCTTTCTTTCCCTGAGACAGTTCCCAGTTGAAGAGTTTACAGATAAGGATCTGCCAAAATTCAAATCTTTATTGGATCTGCAGATATTCTCTACGTTGCCACAGATTACATGTTTGCACTCGTATAGTTTGGAGATGCTGCTGCAGAAGCCTGTCTATTCTCTTCCACATGTGACAGAGTCTGAGACGAACAAATCCTATGCCCTTTCATTGGCAGCTCCTGCCGAATACTTCAATAACAGTTGTTGTCTTGTTGCAGGCAATGGAAGAATTGGCAACATAAAAGGGCATTGAATTGTATTACACTTCAACGTCCCATACTATTTCCCTCCTGCATTATAAATCATTAGGGTTACAGTAAAGAGCTTCTGGCTGGGGGAGCCCCGTTGACAGTAACTGGAATTTTGGTAAACTCAAAAAGATCGCTTGTGGCAGATTGGTAGCATCCCTGCCTCTGAGTCAGGAGGCCCACCTGCTCCAGAGGTGTGTCATAACATCTCTGAATGGGTTGATTAGAAAAATATTTTAAAAGGGGTTCCAGATCTAATTGTAACACGTACAGCTTTGTTTGGAATGTAAACCGGTCCTTAAATCCGCATGGGAGAAAGGGAATTAAACCTAATGGAAACCATGGGAGATGCAGTTTAATATTTCAGAAATGCATCCATTACATTTGCTGAAATATTAAGCTGCCAGGCTGTGAGTTTGATTTGGTCTATGAACACTCAGCTGGATATGAGGAATGATAACAGACAGTTTGATACATAAACAGGCCAGGCGAGGGGCAAAGGAAGTTAATGACAAGCAATTCCAGGTTGCCTTCTGTTGCCCATATCCTCCGAGCCAGCACAGCACCTGTTTGAGGTTTCTTACATTTATAACATGCATCTGATGACATTGCCCCTGCTGAAGCAGTATTCTTGGCACCACTGCTAATGATATAAGTAGCTGATAGGACAAGCACCCAACCACTTTTTACAGAGCTTGCCATTGAATTCTGTGACTATTCCTTGTTGCCTTTCTGTACAGGTACAGGCTGAGGGGGCATTCAGTATAAAATGCCTCTTCTTCTGCAGCACCCTTTGTACGCAGTGCTTGTATAAGTGTGCAATTCTTCCACAGCACATATCCACCTTTCAATTCTACTTTTCTCCTATTGCCCCTCATTTACCGCCACGTGAAGCAGTATGGCTGTTTTGTTTTGTATTCCTCTCCCTGACTTCTCGTGTGACCTTCCCTGTTGCATGCAAATCATCCTCTGTGTAAAAGTACGCCATACTGTGGAATAGAAACGCGCACCTTTATATTTAGAAGGAGTCAGCAGCCAGTGGAATGTCCACACAATTCCCAAAGGTTGATTTACAACACACTGTGTATAGTCAGAGCTAAAGCTATTAAAGCAGTTACCAAGCCCTTGTTCTCATCATTAGTTTACAAACATCTTCTATTTGTTGTTAACCGATCAAGGATTGCACAACTGCAGTCAAGAGGCATTGGATTGAAGGCATTTTTTTTATTTTTGGGAAAGGGCGAGCTAATCAATAAAAAGTTGGGTTAAAACAGCAGATGGACATTTCGTTAGGAATAAGTAAGAGTAGAGATAATCAGAGTTAAGCACGTTTTTGAAGTGTACTTTTACAATATAAATGGGTATGATATAGTTCCACATCTGTAGCTCTTAGCTTTTAGATTTCAATAAGGAAAATGAGTAAAGAGCTGACAACACATCCTTGTACCATTCTACATTGGGACCACCTTTACTCATGAATCACTGGTGTATTGATAAATGCTTCTCTGACACTATAACAATTGCAGCATGCTTGATTATTAAGGTGGACAGCCTACTAACCATTGGCATCAATTGTTCTGACAAACCAGTTGATCTGAGCTTATAAGAATAGTGAGGAGCTATATCTCTCCCAAATACTGAATTGTGATTTGTGTCAGGAAATGTGCTGACAAATCTTTTTAGTCATTCAATGGTTTCAACATCAGCATTTATTGCCCGTCCCTTGAGAAGGTGGGGGTGAGCTGCCTTCTTGAACTGCTGCAGTCCATGTGTTGCAGGTTGACCCACAATGTCCTTAGGGAGGGGATTCCAGGATTTTGACCCAGTGACATTGAAGGAACAGTAATATATTTCTAAGTCAGGATGGGGAGTGGTTTTGAGGGAACGTGAAGATGGTGACATTCCATGTATCTACTTTGTCCTCCAGCTGGTAGAGGTTATGTGTTCGGAAGATGCTGTCTATGGAGGCTTTTAAGCAGTTTGTTGGTGTGCAGCTTGTATGGGTGGCCCCTCAAAAGGAGGATGGCATTTCGTCATGACAAGAACTGGCATATCGTCTTTTAACGTAGGGAGGCCGTTGTACTGCAGCTATCGTATTGGTCTGGCTGATCAGGAAACCTCTTACTGTCTACCACAGAGTTACTGGAAGAGATTACAGACTGATAGTCACTCTGTTAAGCAGCATTGTAACATACATTCCATAGCCATCAAGCCCAGAAGTGGGATTCATACACAGAGCTTCTGGTCTGGTGGGAGGGATACTATCTGTTGCATCAGACCTCTCTATATAGACCTCTCTAGGGCTGTTGTGCACCATTACAAAAGATAATGGATGTTTAAGGTGGTTTACAGGGTGCTAATCAAGCTAGTTGCTTTGTCTTGGATGGTGTGAAACTTTGTGAGTGTTTTTGGATTAGCATCCGTCCAGACAATTGACGAATATTCCTTCACACTCTTCATTTGAGTCTTGTAAATGTGGCCAGACATTAGGGAGATAGTAGGAACTGCAAATGCTGGAGAATCTGAGATAACAAGGTGTAGAGCTGGATGAACACAACTGGCCAAGCAGCATCAGAGGAGCAGGACAACGAGTTGCATTTACATCGAGTCTTTACCGCTCCAGGGCAGTCTTACAACTAGCCCACAGAAGAAACTTCCTGTTTGCTTTGTATTACATGGTGTTTTAAAAAAAATAGGCACACCTAGACACTGATTATTGGCAAAGTCCACCTAGGACTCAAAGTGGTGAGGTAATTGGTGGAGGCGAGATGATGGCGAATATTGGCAAATTTCATTCTAGTGGCAGTGGCACAGCGAAGGAGACTCGTGTGTGGCCACCAGGCTCTTGGCCCACAATGGTGCACTTAACAAGAAGGACTGTAAAGTTGGACACTTTCTTTATTTCTTCATTGTTCTGCCTTTATATCTCATATTTTGGTCTATTTTTCTGTGTTTTAAGATGGCGCAGGAGAGTGGCAAAACTATACAACATTTTTCACTGTATTTTTGTAACAAGATACACATGACAATGGTGATGGCCTGGTGGTAAACTGGACTGTTGATTCAGAGACCCATTTAATGTTCCAGGGACCCAGGTTTGAATCCCGCCACAGAAGATGGTGGAATTTGAATTCAATAAAATATCTGGAATTAAGAATCTAATAATGACCATGAATCCATTGTCGGAAAATCCCATTTGGTTCACTAATGTCCTTTAGGGGAGGAAATTGCCATCCTTACCAGGTCTGGCCTACGTGTGACTCTTGACCAACAGCAATGTGGTTGACTCTAAACTGGCCTCTGGGCAATTAAGGATGGGCAATAAATGCTGCCTGGCCAGCGATGCCCTCATCCCGTTAATGAATAAAGGAAACAAAATCACTACAGGTATTTGTGCACATTTTATTGTTATTGCTGAAAATTTTCATCTTGCATTTATTGAGACAATTTCCAAAGAATACCAACTCAGTGGGAAAACTAACGTTTTTGCTACATTTTCACAACATTAATATTGGTTTTTGAATTATTATTCTTGCAAATTGTCCTGATTGGTGAAAGATGAAAAACTTTGATAAAATATGTCTGTTTTCAGCAAGGTTCAAATTCTGTACTATCAAGCACCTACGTATAAAATTGTGTTAATCCTAGTGTTCTAGTCTTCAAAACAAGTGAGAACAAATATTAACAAAAACTGAAAGAACTGTGGATGCTGCAAATCAGAAACAAGAACAGAAACTGCTGGAAAGGTTCAGCAGGTCTGGCAGCATCGATGGAGAGAAGTCGCAGTTAACATTTTAAGTCGAGTGATCCTTCCTCAGAACTCGGTTCCGAAATGTTAACTCTGATTTTTCTCCACAGATGCTGCCAGAACTGCTGAGCATTTCCAGCAATTTTTTTTAATATCAAATGTTTATATCATAGAAGGAAATCTGTCAGGACAATGCATTATTTGATTATTCTGCCTATGTATCAGAAACTGCAGCAAACTCTTCCTGCTGTGCAAGGAATGGGAGCAAGTGGTGGATGAGATCAATGCTCTGTCATGATTGTGTAAAAACTTTTTAAAGTAGGAAACGGGTGACTGAAATTGCTAATGTAATTTTCAAACTTCTGTTTAAATATCTTTTTCCCTTAGAACATAATGAGCATATGGCAGCCATACTCACTTGGAGCTTCAAACGACAGGAGGGACTTTATTCTGAATCTGCATCCTGTCATCAGTGAATCCCAGGGTATTTTTTTTGCTAAAACTTCAGATGTGATTTGCATTTACCATTCAGGTAGAGCTTACTATCTTTACTGCAGGAGCCCTCAATCAGTTAATTAAACATGATATAAATCACGGCATGAATTTGTAAAGTAAGATTAATATGGCGAAGTGAAGGTAATAAAGAAGCTTTGCCATTGTCTGAGTGTGAATCAGGAATATGAAGATAACCCTGTTTGAAATCAGATAGCTTTGAATGTTCTTTGTGGCTAATCTGTCGGTATGCTTTGTGGAACCTGAAACTCGGAGCTGTCATCTTCAGCCAAGTTCAGCTATAACTTCCTCAGCTTTCTCCATAAGTTGAACTATCATTTGAGATCCTAAGATCAAACCTTTCATCAGACAATGGGGCTTCTCAGTCCCACCTGGGACACAGATAACACATTTAATAAATATTTTATCCTAAAGATAAAGAGTTATTCTTTTGAAAGACAGGGAGTACAAAATACCCTTGATAGCTACATTCGGACGATTTGGTCAGTTAGATTTATATATTTAATTAGAGAAAATCATATTTTTTTATAGTGATTAATGCTGTAGCATCTTATTAATCTGGCCAATTACAGTAACACAAGATATATGCTTGAAAAGAACATCAAAGCCTTTTGAATTTTGCACTGTATGAAGCAAGGGTTGTGAATTAATGCAGAAAAGGTGCACTGAAAACGCACCTCATAAAAGGAAATGTTATGTCCATAAAATTTTCAAATAAATGGCAGGACAGAAGAGCTGAAACTTCACACTGGGCGGGCAACTCTAACACTGGATGGAGACTTGAGGTCATGGTAGCTTGCAGTAAGTGAGAATTTACAGGATGTTGTAGCTGTTTAATAGCACTTTTAATGCCTAATAAGCGTCTGCAGAAGCTATTCTGCTTTCAGGTGTGGCAGAGTGATAGTGTTAGTTGCACAAGCCTGAGATTCTATTGTTCTCCCTAATATCATGTTCGGTAAGTTGGTAATGAAACTGAAAACAATGAAATATGTTTGATGTCATTTACAGAGCACTTATGTCATATTTGATGCTGTCTATATCATATTTTGTCTGGCTGAACATTAGACTTATTGTTTAGTGGAGTTACAGATAGTCTGGAATAAATCAATCTAAAATGACTGTGTCCAAGCTCCATAAGGTCAAATGCAGAACTTTTTTAGCACATTTGATGATACCCAGAAATTTCAAATGAACATATTACACTCCTGCAGAACATTTTCTTTGCTAAGAATGAGAATGGGTAGATTCTTTCAAACAATTTGCAATGTTTTGTAACAAGTGAATCCAACTTCTCATTGGATTTAATTAGTGTTCGGGTGTCAATTGGTCAGGTTAAAGCAAATGTTACTATCCAGTGTGTGGTGTTCTGTAGGTTTCTGAGTTGTGATTTTTTTGCGGTCAGGTTAGAGTTTAGGCACAGGCGAGCTCTGCACCGAAGCATATGCTTAAGTAGTCAGTTCTGCTGTAACAATTAGCTCCACTGGTGTAAAGTCTGGGGAGGTGCCAAGGGTCATGATTTCTCAGCCCTCAAAGCTAATAAAATGTTTTCCATCGAATGCCCTCAGAAAAAAAACATTGAAATGCAATTCAGTTTCTGATCATCAAAGGATGTTTGCACCAATATTCAACACTTTGTTTGACTTTCCAACAGCATGCCAGAGTAAATGAGTTGGATAAACACCTCCCCTTCCACGTACTTACCTGTTCATTGTACTGCTGTTTACAGCAACCCCTCTGTTATCCTAACAAAGAAGCAAGTTTGGAGTACAACTTTAGAGAAAGGGAGCCAACCACAGGTATCTTAATGTCCTTTTAGACCCACTGAAGTATTAAAAAGAAAAGCACAGGAAAAGTTGTAATTGGTATCCAAACACACTAGTGATGAATGAAAAAAGGAAATTACATTAATGCCATTGGGACTGATTTTGTCAGAGGCACTAATGGAACAGGGAAGCAACATATTTAGCAAATGGATAGGGAAAAATGCTGCTCGACCGAGGCAAAGTGAAAACATGCATTTGCTTTTTTTTATTAAGAGAAACATTCAAATGAAGAACATTCAATGAGCAGGTTAAATCCTTGTCACTCAGTTTTTGAAAATAATTATTCGAATAAACACATTGAAGACTGCAATTAAAGGAAAGTTTTAGACAGACACCTAACACCTCAGGGGTGTATCAAAGGATATCTTTTTTGGAAAGGAACTTGGATAAAGGCCAAGTAAAGCCTAAATATTGAACAGTGAGACCTTTCTGCATTCTAATATAAAACTTGGATCAACTTAATCCCAGAGATAAGAATGGCTCCATTTGTTTCCCACTGTAATTTGTCATACTTCAGTAGTCGACGTTTGCCTCTGGTGCAGGTTAACATGACATTGAGTAGAAGATCAGAGCTTTCTCGAGAAAAAAGGTGTGCAGATTAAAAGGACTCTAACTAAACCTATTAGAGTCTCATCTGTGCCAAGCCACCTTTCTGTCTGTATCCATCAGAAGTTAAAGTTTTCATCAATCAACTTCTGTGGCCCCAGGAGTTCAAACAGAGCTGAATGAATCTGATATCACAGCGAGTGAGGTCATGAATAGTGAGGTAATTTCACTCTCATGACAATATGAAAGGAAACATTTAGTCATAAATGGGTACCCTAAGGTCAACATTTCTCGCACTTGCCTCAACTTGGAACTAATTTGTCAACTCGTGTTGAAAAATGGATTAAACAATCACAGTTAGGAACAGGATGAAGTCAGCTGAAATCTGAAGGGCACGATGTCCAGTGTTCAGTGTAGGGTTACTGGGGAGTTTGCAGGATGGGCTTCACAATCTGTTGTGTTGTCATGCAACAGTTAACCTTGAACGCTGATTATGTATGACATACAGCAGCCTGATTCTGACTAATACT
This sequence comes from Rhincodon typus, assembly GCF_021869965.1. NCBI lineage: Eukaryota > Metazoa > Chordata > Chondrichthyes > Orectolobiformes > Rhincodontidae > Rhincodon > Rhincodon typus. The sequence goes on along the minus strand of NC_063340.1, from coordinate 3,385,566 downwards.
CTCTTGAACATCCCAATCCTCAAATACCTCTGCAAACAATAAGACTATGAGAAGAAGGTTTGTTCCGATTCGTGAGGCAATGGCTCTTGTGACTGATCTGGACAAAAACTGCCCACAAAGATCCAGTAATCTCTCCAGTGTGGGCTTTCGATTTCCGGATATTAACTTCATTCCGGAAACAATTACAGCAGATCTCCAGGAGCCCAGCAATAGTAACATCATCAAGCAGGCTAAGCAGTCAATCATAGTGAAGAATTCTCAGATAGCGGATCAGGAAGTAAGAAGTTCTGATTCTTTTGTTAATCGTTCTGAGGGTGTGGGCATTACTGGTTAAGTTGACATTCACTACAACCTCTAGTCACCCTGCTGAAGTCCATATGGTTAGGGATACTGCCAATGCCCTTAGGAAGAGAGTTCCAGGATTTTGACCCAGCGACATTGAAGTAACAGCGATATATTTCCAAGTCAAGATGGTGATTTGCTTGGAGAGGAGATTGCAAGAAGTGATGTTCCCATCGAAGTCTATAGTAATTGTCAAAAGCTTCCAGAACTTAATCAAAAGTATCTGTTGTTTCTCTTATGCTTTGTCAAAGTAATATGTGCTCTGACCAGATGAAGCTCTCTTTTCCCTCTTTATAACTTTCTCAGCTGGCTACAGCAAAAAAAATCATGTAGCATGCAGCTGTAACTCACTTCAATAAAAATGTAGTTACCTTAGTTTACGAGAAGCAATGGGAGTGGATGGTGGGACAGCTGTAAGGTTTGATTCAGTGAAATGAAGAGCAATTTTATTACTTGTTAACCTCCAAAAAAATGCAATGGCAAAATTACACACACACACACACACACACACACACAC
>NC_063340.1:3376141-3384307 GCF_021869965.1 Rhincodon typus | reverse complement strand
TACAGACACACACACACACACACACACAGACACACACACACACACACACACACACAGACACACACACACAGACACACACACACACACACAGACACACACACACACAAACGCACAAAGAAAGTGTCAAGTACAAACAGGAAGATAAGGATAAAGAATACGCAGTTTAAAGTCCTTAGGGTGCTAAGTTTTCACCTGAGGCCATGGTTAGACCATAAGAACATAAGAAAAGGAACATAAGTAGGCCATTCGGCCCTTCAAACCTGCTTCGTCATTCAATAGGATCATAATCCAACATTCCTCACAACCACTTTCCTGTCCTTTTGCCATAACCTAAGATTCTTGATCAGTAGAGGAATCAATTTATCTCAGCCTTAACTCTACAGAAGGACTCTACCCTCACAGCTCTCTGTGATGAACCGTTCCAAAGACTCGCAACCCTCAGAATAAATTCCTCCTCATCTCAGTCTTAAATTGGTGCCCCTTTATTCTGAGACTGTGCCCTCTGGGCCTAGACTCTCCCATGTGGGGGAACATTCTCTTGCATTTACTCTGTCAAGCCCCTTAATAATCCTATATGTTTCAATAAGATCACCTCTCATTCTGTTAAATTCCAATGAGTAGAGTTCCTAATCCATTTAATCTTTGCTTGTGCATTTCTCTTGATTAGTTAGGAATGTCATGGAAAAATGGCAGCCAAAACATTGCAGATATCTTTGAGGTCTTGGTGATCAGATATTTCTCTCCAGTTTCATTATCTCTGGGTGCTTTGTCCTTTATGAGACAGGGAGAAAGCAGAAGAAAGAGAGGGAATTCTCCAGTTCCTGTTACAAATCTAACTCACTGCTTCACCATTAAAGCCTCCCTAAAATAATGCTGGTTTGTGTATACCAGTATCTGAATTCTTTCTTTCCAAGCTGACTAATCACAGATTTTTTTAAAATCGTCAACATACAAAATTCTCATAAAGGTGTAAATTAAACAAGAGTTACAAATACGTTTGACTGGTTCAATCCGCTTGATAATAAGCTAATATTAGTTCCAACCAGTTCTTGTTTATTGATATTTTCATCAACGTTGGCTTAACTGTGACAAGAACTGTCACCATTTTTGAAAATAATGCTTTTCCTTTTTGAAATCATTTTAGCCCAGACAAGTCTGAGGTATTAAAATCTGATGATAGATTTGGCAAATTAATAGCTGATATTTTCCTACTGTTATGACAAAGTTCATCTATTGTCCCAATTGAATACAAAAGCTTGTTCAGATTCCTATTTAGTATCTAGCTTCAAAGCAATTTTGTATCTTATGAACTTCCCATCTCACTCCCAATTCAGGCTTTACGTAGCCATTTAAGGACCACTCAAAGGCCTCATCCCACCACCACTGGGATTGACACTGTTGCCATGCCGTCTTCCTGAGAGCAAGAAATGTGTGGGTTACCTGTCAGCTTGCCAGAGGGTTATTCCCCAATCAAAGGAGTACAGTGTCTGATTGAGGACATAGGTGTAGGGCAGTGGCCTAGGAGATATATCCATAAGGAGGCACCCGTTCCTACTTGCTTCCAACTTCTATTACCCCCTCTCCCTATGTCCCCCACCACTGGAAATGTTACCCCCATCGAGTCCCCACACAATAACATTCCCCAGTCCTGGGACTTTGGTGCTGCTCCTCAAAACCTCTTGATTGGCAGGAAGTCCCATGGACCTTCTTTCAAATATGTAGCCTGGGTCTCTACACTACTATCCAAACCAACAGCTGCCACCAATGGATTCTGGCTCGGGTTTGTGCTACCTATGCATCACTCCAGCCCCTTTTCACAAGCTCCTTGTAGATCAGTGTAGGGTGCAGCATGTGCATGGGGCTCCTGTGAAGTAGTGGTAGTATCCTTACCTCTCAGGCAGAGGTTCGAGCTGCTCCAGAACTCAATCATAACACCATTGAACAGGCTGATTAGAAAATACATACTGCACTTGCACTGCAATCCATATTCTCCAGCCACACTTGCCAAGCAAGATGCAAGATCAAACTTCGCCTCCGCTTCCAATTTCCAAGCCCAGAAACCAGGTTGTTCCTGTATGACCTTGAGACAAGTGGCTCAGAACAGGTTTTCTTTTCCCAGATTGATTTTATCCGAGTTAGATCTCTGTTTGAAACCATTCATGGAAATGACTTTTCTTTTGTGGGCTCACACACTGAAATAAACCAGTCTCCCATATCCTCACTGACACAATGACATTTTAATGCGCAGAATGATAACACAATTACACAGCAAACACACGATATACTGAAGTGCTTTGCCAGCCTGTCACAATTTTGTTGGGCTCCAAGTGCCAGCGAAAGGGAAACTTCAGCAATTTTGTTCAAGCTCAAGATGTGTCAGTTTTTTAAACAATGTAAATATTGGTTATTTTGCTTTAATTATTTTTCACTCACTCTCTGTTTACTTTCCTTCAGGTTCCAGACTTTAGTTTGGCAATTCCCATTCTGTCATTAGTGCCACCGACTGCTTTCAGTTTGTCTGCCAACTCTTTTAACATGTTCCCTTGTCTTGTGGGAAAGGTTGGTCTTGTGGCAGGACCTGAACACAGCCACAGGGGTACGTGAGCAGTGAACATGAGAAGGGCAGCGTTAAGATATAGTGTCCCATGTTAACCAGAGCAGGGAACTTCTGTGGGTTTTTCACCTTTCGCATCATGTTTAATGATTTCAGTATCACTCCTGTTACGACCAGGCAAAGAGGTGGAATCAACTCCCCTCTTTTTAAATTCCTGCTCGGGTGGTTGCAACAAATATTTTTAATTTCCTTAACTCAGTTGGCTGGACAGTTGGTTTGTGATTCAGAATGATACTAATAGCGTGGGGTCAATTCCTGCGCTGGCTGAGATTCCCACAAAGGTCCCTCCACCTTCAGGTTAAACCATCACCAATTGCCTCGCAGCAGTGAGAGTAGCCTCATCGTCTGGTAAGACGGTGGTGACCTTACCTTCAGTGTGTCAGCTTTAGCTCAATGGGTAGCATGCTTGCCTCTGAGCCACAAGGTTTGTGGGTTTGAGTCCCACTCCAGGCCCAAAGCATGTGAAGACCATACCTGACCCTCTACTACAGCACTGAGGGAGTGCTGCACTGTCAGAGGTGGTATCTTTCTGATGAAGAATTAAGGTCCCCCACCCCTGTCCATTGAATGAAAAGGCTCCTAAGGAAATAGGGGAGCTCTCCCCGGGATGCTAGCAGTAACTACCCCTCGCTCAATATCATTAATTTTTTTAAAAATCTATCTCTATCACCTGTTACATCTCAGATATCCCTTCAGACCTGATTAGATGACTAATGTCCTTTAGGAAAGGAAACTGCCCTCCTTACCTGGTCTGGGCTACATGTGACTCCAGACCCACAGTAATGTGGTTGACTCATCTGGGCAATAAATGCTGCCTCATCCTGTGAATGAATAAAGGAAAAAAAAATTTATGGAAGTGACTAGAACAAGTGACCAACAGCCTTGTCAGAGAGGTAGATTTGAAGGAGGGGCTGAGGTGGACAAGAAGGCAACTCCTGAGCTTTAAGGCCAGGTAGTTGAAGGCACGACCACCAATGGAAGAGCGAATAAAGCCATGGATTGTCAAGAGGTCAGACTGGGAAGAGCACAAGATGTTGTTGGGGTTGAATTGGTTAAAGGGCAATTCTAAAGAATGAAATAGCAGCTGTGTATATAGTCCACTTTATTATATGTTGTAATCTTCCAAATGTTATTATTCACACTGCATGATGGGATACCTGCTGGAATAAAGGGTTGGTTGGAATGCAAGTGAAAACTCGTTCTTTAAGTGGCTTCAATCTCTGATTCTGGAATAAGATAATGGGAAATGATGTGTAGCTGTTGACTTGCCATGTCAGATTATCTACACTGGCAGCTAGGATGTTCAATAGGTTCTAGCATCCACCATTCAGAGTTAGTATCTAAATTCTAATTGGCTGTATTCTAACAAACCAATTGTTAAATTCAACATTGTTCCGTGTCATTTTGCAGGATCTAAGACAAATTTTAAACAGCCCTTGGAAAATTCCTTAGAAGTATCTTTCAGTTGAATTGTCTATTGAGGAGACTGGGAGTTCTCGGTCTATAATCTTTAGAAGAATGAGAGATGATTAACCAAAACTGTATAGGTGCTGATGAAGTGCTTTTTCTTCTGAGATAGTAGGAACTGCAGATGCTGGAGAATCCGAGACAACAAGGTGCTTTTTCTTCTGGTTGGGCAATCTAGAACACAGTCTCAGACTCAGGTGCCAGTTACTTAGGACTGAGATGAAGAGAATTTCCTTCTGCCAGAGCATTGTAAACCTTCATTATTCTTTATCCCAGAGATGCCCAGTCATTGAGTATTTCCAAGGCAGAGTTGATAGATGTTTGGATATTAAGTGAATTAAGGGATATGGGGATCATATGGGAAAGTGGGATTAAGGTAGATGACCATCCATGATTGCATTGACTGACGGATCAAGGTCTCCTCCAGTTTCGAATTCTCATGCTTGTTAGCACCTTCTCTTTATATACTGAGCATCAATTGTAGATTAGTTTGGTGCTTAGTCTATCATAGATTGACAAATAACACCAGTCTAGTTCAAAATATCAAGTTCATAATACTTCATAACCAGGTTCATCGATCAAATTTATTGAAATGCATCCTACATCTAAGAGGCCAATTTTCTTTAATTTGCACTATTGGCATTACTATAGACACTGTGGGCTTAAGAAGAACAGATTTTATGGATGTATTTCCAGTTTTCAGAGTCTGAACACTTAAGCTAATTAGACATCAGATGACTCCCCCTTGCTAATGTTTGGCAAGCTGCTTGGCTAATTTATGAAATATGAATTTATGCAGATTTCCTTTGTTTGCAGCAGCTGTTTGGCAATGCTGTTTTCTTCTAACCAAGTGGGTCCCTAGAGCTGCTTCACAGTATTGTCCCTTCAGCTGAGTCAGTCTTTCTGTCACACACAAAAGAGCCATCGCACTTTGTGAAATGAAACAAGGAGAGTTTTATTTCATAGAGATTCATCTTATCTGCTCCACTCATCACTGCACAGCTTTCAGTACAAAGCCACCATCCATCATTGTCTGGTTTCCTCATTTCTTTGGCCTCCTTGTTTATTTTAGCTCCAATCCTTCCTCTATCAGCCCTCCCAACTTCTGTCTCCCTTTTCAATTAAAGAGAATTCTATTGTTAAGATCTCAGTTAGGACCTGAAAGGTACTAGTAAATGTAAACTGAAGGTCATGGACAGATTTAATTAGCCAAGTATCTCTACAAAGTGCTAAGATACAAAGCATGACCCCAAGTCACATGTGGAGATATTGGAATGGCCAAAAACTTGTCAAAATTGAGGATCCTAAATATTGTTTAAATGGGTCCCGGAGGAGGGGGGTAGAAGTAAGATAGAGAAGCAGAGGAGTGTCGGAAGGAAATTAAAGAGCTGGAAAGAGCTGGAAAATGCTGGAAAATAGACGTGAAGCTGGAACAGCACAGCAGATCAGACAGCATCCGGGGAGCAGGAAAGTCAATGTTTCGGGCTGAAACCCTCCTGGAGAGCTGATCAAAAGTTACAGAAAATATTCAACCTGTGAGAGCCAGATGTAGAAAGAAAGACTCACACTGATATTGTGTTTTCAAAACCACCGGACATCTCAAAATGCTTTACAGCCAATGAGTGTACTTTTTGAAGTACAGTCCCAGTTGTTAAGGTAACACAGCAGTCAAGGGGTGGCACGGTGGCTCAGATGTTAGCACTGCAGCCTCACAGCGCCAGGGACCCAGGTTTGATTCCAGCCTTGGGCGACTGTCTGTGTGGAGTTTGCATTTTCTCCTTGTGTCTACGTGGGTTTCCTCCAGGTGCTCCAGTTTCCTCCCACAGTCTAAAGATGTGCAGGTTAGCATGGATTGGCCATGCTAAATTGCCTGTAGTGTTCAGGGGTGTGTGGGTTATAGGGGGATGGGTCTGGGTGGGATGCTCCAAGGGTCAGTGTGGACTTGTTGGGCTGAAGGGCCTGTTTCCACACTACAGGGATTTTATGAGATATACACAGCAAGATCCCACAAACCACAATGACTATTTCTTTTTATGATGTTGATTGAGGGATAAATGTTGGCCAGGAAACTGAGTCAAACACCCCTGTGATTATCGTTTTGCATTCTTGTGAAATTAAGCAAGCAGTCACAATTAGCTCTCTCGGGTGGCATCGCAGTTGTTGCTCTACGCTAATTGCCAGTGGCAATAAAAGAAAAGTAAATCTCTGGGGGCATTTACATTTTGGAAAATCTCCCATTGCTGCAAAACATCTTCAACAAGTTTTGCACCAGCAAGTTGTTTTGATTTTCCCGGTGTATTTCAGATTCACGAATACAGTGCTATGATTGTCAGGAAGCTAAATTGACATGGAACAGTACAGATGGAGATTAAAGTCACATATTAACATTGCTCAATTATTCGGGTTAGGCCATGTGCCTATATCTTTTCATTTGCTTTCTGGTGGTAACATCATCAATTTTGATGCAAATTCCCTATCCAATTTCATCCTCAGGTTAATACAGCAGCACTGCCCCTGGATTCCAATCAACACATTGACCAAATTTCTGCCAGCTTAGGACATGTGATGCCCACCTATTTTTAATTGGTCTCTTCAGGCCTGCACCACCAACAGCAGTGCTCTCACCTCAACCTCTGCAATGAACTGGCCAATATTTATCCCTCAAAGAACATCAGAGTCAGACAGGTTATCTAGTCATTATCACATTGCTGTTTGTGAGGGTTTGGCACCCACATATTTGTTGCCATTTACCTACATTACAATAGTCATTACTTGGAGTATTGCAATAGGTAGCTCACTCCTGCCCAAAACCAGTCCACCATCTACAAGGCACAAATCAGGAGTGTGATGGAATACTCCCCACTTGCCTGGATGAGTGCAGCCCCATCAGTACCCAAGAAGCTCGACACCATCCAGGACAAAGCAGCCCTCTGAATGGATGTCAACAACCTTCAACATCTACTCCCTTTACCATCGCTGCACAGCAGAAGCAGTGTGTATCATCTACAAGATGCACTGCAACAACTCACTGAGATGGCTCCTTCCTAACCTGTGACCATGAGAAGGCCAAGGGCAGCAGATGCAAGGGCACACCAGCACCTACAAGTTCACCTCTAGGGGTCACAGTCTGAGGATACAGGGTAGACCACTTAGGACTGAGATGAGGAGGAATTTCTTCACCTAGAGAGAGGTGAGCCAGATATAGAAAGAAAGGCTCATGCTCAAAATTCTGTCCCACAGAAAGTAGTTGAGGCCAAAATATTGATGTATTACCAAGGAGGAGTTAGATATTGTTTGTAGGGATAAAGCAATCAGAAGGTAAGGGGAGAAAGCGGGAACAGGGGATTGAGTTGGTTGATCAGTTATGATCAGCTTGAATGGTAGAGCAGGCTCAAAGGGCTGAACGGCCTACTGTTAGTCTTATTTTGTATGTTACAAAGCCACTTATCATTGTGGCTTGGAAATATATCACCATTCCTTCACAGTTATGAGGTCAATACCTTGGCATTCTCTTCTTCACAGCACTTTGGGGCTATCTGAACCAGATGGACTGCTGTGGTTTAAAAAGGCAGCTCGGCACCACCTTCTCAAAGACAATTAGGAGGATAGGAAATAGGAGCAGGAGTAGGCCATGCCACTCTTTGAGCCTGTTCCACCATTTAAACAGATCTACACCATTCTTCACGTACTATCCCCATATCCCTCAGCATTATTAGTACCCAGAGTATCCCCATAACCCTCGGCATTATTAGTACCCAGACTATCCCCATATCCCTCGGCGTTACTAGTACCCAGACTATCCACATATCCCTCGGCGTTATTAGTACCCAGACTATCCACATATCCCTCGGCGTTATTAGTACCCAGACTATCCCCATATCTTTCAGCGTTATTAGTACCCAGACTATCCCCATATCCCACAGTGTAATTAATACGCAGACTATCCCCATATCCCTCGGCGTTATTAGTACCCAGACTATCACCATATCCCTCAGTGAAATTAGTATCCAGACTATCCCCACATCCTTCGGCTTTATCAGTACCCAGACTATCCCCATATCCCTCAGTGTAATTAGTACCCAGAC
>NC_063340.1:3353364-3376131 GCF_021869965.1 Rhincodon typus | reverse complement strand
CCCATATCCCTCAGTGTAATTAGTACCCAGACTATCCCCATATCCCTTGGCATAATTAGTACCCAGAAATCGATCAATCTCTGTCTTGGATCTATTTAGTGATGGAGCTCCCACTAGCCTTTGGGGTAGAGAATCCAAGTTTTGTCATCTTCTGAGTGGAGAATTTCCCCCTCATCTCAGTCCTAAATCTGCAGCCCCTTTTTTTAAGACTATGGCCCTGGTTTTAGAGTCACCACAAAGGGAAAATATCCAATTCACATCCATCCTGCAACATCCTGAAGAAATTTACAACTCTGAATGAGACCATTCTTTGAAACTAGAGAATCAGGGCTCAGTTTCCCAAGTCTCTCCTTGGAAGACAGTCCTGCCACCCCAGTGATTAATCTGGAGACACTTCATTGAATTCCATCTACGGAAAGTATATCATTCCTTAGATTAGGAAACCCAAACAATACGCAATAGTCCAGGTGTTGTCTCACTAAGATTCCATGGAATTGTAGCAAGACATCTGTGCTCCTGTAATCAATCCTTTGTGATCAAGGCCAGACGCTATTTGCCTTTCTAACTGCTTGCTTCACTTGCGCACTACTTTAAGTGGCTCACAAACAAAGGCACTCAGGACTATTTGGACATCAAAAATCCGTAATATTTCACCTTTGAAGGAATGCAATGTCTCTCTGTTTTTGTCTACCAAGGTGGATTAACCTCATACTTATTCATATCATATTCCATCTTCCATCTTCTTGCCCATTGACTTAACCTTTCCAAGTCACCTTGAACCTTCCTTACTTATCCTCACAACATACAACTTTCCTTCTTATTTTAATGTCATTTGCAAATCAGGAAGTGTGACATTTGGTCACCACTCTGGGATAACAGTAAATGCTCATCTACCCAGCAATGCTCATGTCCCATTTAAAAATCATAAAGACTCTACAAAGTTCTTCATTGGCTATAAAGCCCTTTGGGACAACACGAGATCATGAAATACCTGATATAAATTCAAATCATTCTTTCATTTTCTCAGAGGGAGTTAAAATAAAGGCCTGTAATTCTGACAGATATTCTAATTTCCAGGAGTAAATATCATTCAATTCAGAAGTAGTTTTATACTATTTATGTTACAACTGTTTATGATTAAAATCTACACTTGAAATAATTTCTAATAAAGAAACGTAGTAAATTTCACATTTCACTGTGCTCTTAGTCCATTTTGCTATTCTCTCTCCATTCTATTTTAGAGTGATAGAGAGATCTACAGTGCAGAAAAAAGGCCCTTAGGCCCATTGAGTCTGTGCCAGTCCAAAACAGCCACATAACTATTCTAATCCCATTTCCTAGCATTTGGCCCATAATCTCATAAGCCTTGGCTATGCAAGTGCCATCTAAATGCTTCTTCAATGTTGTAAGGGTTACTGCCTCTACTATCTTTGCAAGCAGTGAGCTCCAGATTCCCACCATCCTCTGAATAAAAACAGTTCCTTGACATCTCTTCAAAATCTCCTATCTCTTACCTTAAAATATATGCTGCTGGTCATTAATCCCTTCACCAAGGGGCCAAGTTCCTTTCTGCCTCTCCTATCAATGCCACTTATAATTTTAACAAGCCCAGTCTGTACACTCTCTCTTCATAATTAAAACTCTCCAGACCAGCCAACATCCTGGTCAATCTCCTCTGCACCCTCTCTAGTACTGTGACATCCCTCCCACAATGTGGATTCCAGAATTGCACACAAAACTTGTGCTCGTTTTTAATTCTGTCAAATATGTCATAACCTGCCTGTTTTCTTACATCGAAAGCTTAGTTTGGATTATTTCGCTTTTGTTTCTGTGCTCCTTGGGTCAAATTAATCATTGTCAAATTAATATCAGTTTGGCTACAACTCTTTTCCAACGGTTATTCTGCCCTTCACAGCCAATACTGCCACCCACCATCTCTCCCACACTAGCCCCACCAATCCCTCAATTAAATACCACCATACCAGAGGACGGTTCAATTGGACCAGTTCAGCTTTGTGATCTCTCAGTTGTTGACTTTAAATGAGACCCTGTTCGCTCTCACAGCAGATTCCACGGTCCCAATCGAAGAAGAGTGGACTGCATTCCAGAGTATTAGCAACCCTTCAGTAAATTTGAGATAACAAGGTGTGGAGCTGGATGAAGACAGCAGGCCAAGCAGCATCAGAGGAGCAGGAAAGCTGACGTTTCAGAAGGGTCTAGACCCGAAATGTCAGCCTTCCTGCTCCTCTGGTGCTGCATGGCCTGCTGTGTTCATCCAGCTCTACACCTTGTTATCTCAGATTCTCCAGCATCGGCAGTTCCTACTGCTTCAGTAAATATATTGGGTTATTGGCTCATTCTTGTGTTGTTGTCTGTGGGGTCTTGCTGTGGGAAGATTGGTCAATGTATTTCTTCCATTACGACAGTGACCACATTTCAAAAGCAATTAATTGTCTTTAATATGGGACATCCTGCGATTGTAAATGGTGCTGCTTCAGTACACAACTTTCTTTCCTTGTCCTCGTGAAGGAGCGCCAGGGCTGGATGAGATTTTGGTCATCCAAGGAAGTTTCCACTCACCCCAGTCTGGGGCAGCAGTGTGGCTCAGTGGTTAGCACTGCTACCTCACAGTGCCAGGGACCTGGTTTCGATCCCACCCTCAGGCGACTGTCTGTATGGAGTTTGCACGTTCTCCCTGTGTCTGCGTGGGTTTCCATCAGGAGCTCAGGTTTCCTCCCACAGTCCAAAGATGGGCAAGTTAGGTGGCTTGGCTGTGCTAAGTTACCCATAGTGTTCAGGGATTGGTAGGTTACGTGCCCTACGACACCTTCCCCTGTAACCGGCGAAGGTGCAACACCTGCCCATTTACCTCCTCCCTCCCCACTATCCAAGGGCCCAAACATACCTTCCAGGTGAAGCAACACTTCACTTCACTGCACTTCCAAGAATCTAGTCTACTGCATTCGCTGCTCACAATGTGGTCTCCTCTACATTGGGGAAACAAAGCGTAGACTTGGGACTGCTTCGCAGAACATCTACGTTCTACTCGCAAAATAGATTCTGATCCAGGCCCAAAATGTCAGCCTTTCTGCTCCTATGATGCTGCTTGGCCTGCTGTGTTCATCCAGCTCTGCACCTTGTTGTCTCGGATTCTCCAGCATCTGCAGTTCCTTCTATCCCTGAACTACCTGTTGCCTGCCACTTCATGCACCACCTTGCTCCCTGGCCAACATCTCTGTCTCCGGCTTGCTACTGTGTTCCAGTGAAGCCCAATGCAAGCTGGAGGAACAACACCTCATTTTCTGTTTGGGGACCCTACAGCCCCCTGGACTCAATATTAAGTTCAATAATTTTAGGGCCTAAACTCTCCCATGTCCCAGGCCCCCACCCCACACACCAGGCCTTGTTATCACATAGCCTGCCACTACACACCCCCTGTTGTTAGTCACTAACAGTCCCCATTAACAACTATTCACCCTCCCAGCCCGATCGTTAGCAACTCCTTTGTCTGTCTGTCTCTCTCTTCGGGCTCGATCCTATTGTTTACTCCCTACCCCAACCACCTCCCTATTTTCTGCATATAAACTGACGTTTTCCCAGCCACCATCAGTTCTGAGGAAGGGTCACCAGACCTGAAACGTTAACTCTGTTTTCTCCTCCACAGATGCTGCCAGACCTGTTGAGATTTTCCAGCAACTTTGTTTTCGTTCGGTAGGTTAGGTGCATTAGCCATGGAAAATGCAGGATAACAAGAATGGAATAGGGGAATATGTCTGGGTGGGATGTTCTCCAGAAGGTTGGTGTGTACTTGTTGGACCAAATGGCCTGTCCCCACACTGTGGGAATTCTACATATATTTTATAAAATGGAATAAAAGCTCCCTGCTTGCTCTTTACCGTTATTGGGTGATCACCTAAAGCATGTGGATCTAGGGATGCACTGTATCGTCATTCTCTGCCTTGGGGTCAACTCAAACTCTAAACGTCGCCATTAAATCCCTTTGCTCCTTCATGCATGCCTGAAGCTTCTGTGCTCTCAAGAAAAATACAGTGGACGGATTGATTGCTTTAATTTAGAAGTGAAGCAAAGATTTAATTGCAATTTACACCAGTGAGAGGCATGTAGATCGCTCACAAACATACAGTCAGGCTGCTAAATGCGGAGGGTAGGAAATGTTATATTCCACAAGCAGATGCACTAAAGAAACAGAAAAGATTAACAAGACGGGTCAAGTATCATGGTCAGCTCAGGATTGCATCGTGGAAGGAGAATTTAAACAAAAACATGATCTAATATGGAAAACAAGTACGTAATGAAAGTTAACAGAGAAATTGGTCATGTGATTTCTTCTCCCAGCCCTGGTCTGGGGCCATGTAAATGGAACAGTGTATACTGAGCTAACTTGAATTGAAGTAATACAGGCAGCATGCAGTAGATGGAGAGGAGAGGGTGCATGATTGGGTGAAGAGAAGCCGAGAGAAATGTTTTGGGTCCGTAAAAGCATCATCAGCAGAATCCCAGCAAAGCTACAAACTTTATGTTTTGTAGGTTTCACGGTCTTAGATTCACATGGAAACAGACTCTTCAGTCCTACACAAACCAAGTTCCTAAAACCACATTAGTCCCACTTGCCTATATTTGGCCTATATCCTTCCAAACATTTCCCATTCGTGTATTTATCTAAATACCTTAAACGTTGTAACTGTACCCGCATCCATCACTTCCTCTGGCAGCTCATTCCACGTACGAACCACTCTCTGCGTAAAAAAGTTGCCCCCCATGTCCTTTCTCCTCCCAACCTAAAAATATGTCCCCTAGTTTTGAACACCCCCACCCTGGGGAAAGGATCCTTGCTATTCACTTTATTAATGTCCTTCATGATTTTATAAACCTCTATAAGGTCACCCCTCAACCTCCTAAGCCCGATTAAAAAAGTCCCAGTCTATCCAGGCTATCTTTATAACTTAAACCGTCCATTCCCAGTAACATCCTGACAAATCGTTTCTGAGCTCTCTCCAATTTAATAATATCTTTCTATAACTGGGCGATCAGAACTGCACACAGTACTCTCGAAGAGGCCTCACCAATGTCCTGTACAACCTCAACATGACGTCCCAACTCCTATACTCAAAGGTCTGAGCAATGGAGGCAAGTCTGCTAAAGATCTTCTTAACCACCCACTCTTCCAGTAATGCAAATTTCAAGGAATTATGTTCCTGAACCCCTAGGTCTCTCTGTTCTACAACACTACCCAAGGCGCTATCATTAATTGTATAAGTCCTGCCTTTGTTTGTTTTACCAAAATGCAATACCTCAAATTTATCCAAATTAAACTCCATCTGCCACTCCTCAGCCCATTGACCCAATTGTTCAAGATCTCTTTGTAATCTTAGTTAACCTTCTTCATTGTCCACTATTCCACCAATTTTGATGTCGTCCACAAACTTACTAAATTCTCATTCAAATCGTTTGTATGAATGACAAACGAAAGTAGAACCAATACCGATCCCTGTAGAAATCTGCTGGTCACAGGCCTCCAGACCTCCTAGAATAGTCAGCAGCTTACACATTTTGGATTGCAGAAGATTCACTTCTCTGTGACCTTCTTATTGTCAGGTACATGCTACATACAGTGAATGTTTTTCTTTTCCCTTTCAAGGGATGTAGGAATCGCTGCCTGGGCCAGCATTTATTGTCCATCCCTAGTTGCCCTTGAGAAGGTGGTGGTGAGCTGCCTTCTTGAACCGCTGCAGTCCATGTGCCCTAGGTAGACCCAAAAGGCCATCAGCATGGGAATTCCAGGATTTGGACCCAGCGACAGTGGAGGAACGGTGATATATTTCCAAGTCAGGCTGGTGTGAGTGGCTTGGAGGGGAACTTGCAGGGGGTGGTGTTCACAGTTATCTGCTGCCCTTGTCCATCTAGACAGAAGTGATCGTGGGTTTAGAAGGTGCTGTCTGAGGATCTTTGGTGAATTTCTGCAGTGCATCTTTTAGATAGTACACACTGCTGCTACTGAGCATCTGTGGTGGACAATGTGGATGTTTGTGGATGCAGTGCCAATCAAGCAGGCTGCTTTGTCCTGTTATGTGTGTTGTTGGGGCTGCACCCATCCAGGCAAGTGGGGAGTATTCCATCACACTCCTGACTTGTGCCTTGTAGATGGTGGACAGGCTTTGGAGATGCAACCAACCATCCAGCCAACTGAGCTAACCGACCCCTATTGATAGAAAGAGGTTGTGATTGTTACATGTTTTTGTTTCTTAGTTTCAGTGTCTTGCTCCCTATATAGTTATGAAAAGTGAGGGAGTCTTTCAGGCAAAAGGCCTTTTATGATTTATGGAAATGAATGACCTTGCACACACGAGGCCAGGGAATATAATACAGCAACTGCTCACATTCAGTTCAGGGTTCCTATTTCTTGCAGGCATTTGTGTTTTGTGTCCTAATGACTCTGATGTGTTTAAAGTGTAGGCAGTATTGCAAAGTAGTGTTTGTATTTTTCATTTTTTTAATTTATGGTGCTCATTAAATGATGGTAAAACCAGAGCAATTATCATTTATCTTAATATATAATTCACTAGGTCTTACTGTCATGGTAAGGGACCTAAGGCAGGAGACCTGGGAATAGAGACAGGTTACAGAACTGCTAAGCTGAGCCCCTTGCATCTTATTGAGCAGCTGGCACAGAGAAAACGGCCCAAGTTTTGACATATGAGGGGAGGTGCTTACTGCCTCATCAACACTCAGGAGGAAGCATGCGAGGAAGATAGCGTTACGCTACTTAATGAAGCTTCAGGATGATTTAATGAGCACTCCCTATCATATCCCTCAGCTCATCAATGATTTATATGCCCTCCCCCCCACTCTCTCACACACACACACACACACACAGACTTATTCCTGATCGTTTGCACTCTTCCTATACTCTTACCCTCCCTCTTACCCTCGATAAATCAGGCAGGAGACAAATCCCATTCATGGGAACAAATTAAAACAAAAGTGCGGATGCTGGAAATCTGAAACAAAAAGAAACCCAGAAAGTGCTGGAGAAACTCAGCAGGTCTGGCAGCCTCTGTGGAGAGAGAAACACAGAGTTAATCCTCACAACATGGGTATAAAGTTGGCTTTAGAATTCCTCCAGTACATAGCCCTCTCTCCATTACTCAGGAGGGCAGGGGCGTCTCCTTTAACACACCTTCCCCCCTTGTCTGGTCCTCCAGCAATTGACTTTGTCCTTTTTTTTTCATTTACTTACTTTCATCCCAGTGTAGCATCACCTCCCCTGAGTTTCAGATGCGAAGTTTTCCCTTTTGTAAAGCATGACAGGTGCCTAATTGAATGATGAATGTCCCTTTATTACTCTTTCCATTGGGCTGCAGAATGTTCCACCCTTCATCAGGCACTGCAGGGGTCTCAGTGGCTACCAGCCAAGACCCCACACTCCATCTGTCTAATCACATCTATTCCCCCACTTGCTTCTTTTTTTAAGGAGGGGGGGGGTCAAATCATAATAAATTATGCTAATGTGTGTGTATTCTGACAATATGAATTTCCCATTCTGCCCTGCATCTTGCTTGTAAATACTTGCAGACACTTGCAATCAAGGCTGTTCGAAGCGGCCTGTCCAAAATGAAGATTAATGATTCTTACCTGAGTGACAGAGCAGGGGATTTGGGAGTTCTGAGGGTCATTTATCATCATGTGACAGATACCATTCAGTGGCACAACAGCTCCTGCTGCACCCAGACGATGGTTCCATTCCTTTGGCTGTTAAACAAGCACTTTAATAACAGCACAGAATTAAAACTCATTCTCTGGTGCAGGCCTGACAGCTCACAATAAGAAAATCGATTCCCCACGTGTTACAGTCCAGCTAAGTGATGAGAGAGGGGGATTGCCTTTAATTTTTGTGTTTCACAATGCATTCCAAGTGGGCCTGCATTTACAAACTGACATCAATTATAATTTGCAAGGATCTTCAACTTTTGTTTCATGGTGCCGGTAAATTAATGGCCCTGCTTAGAGCTCAGATGTGAATTTCTTGTTGAGAATGGTCAGGATGAGTAGCTATCTCACGTCAGCGGCATTGTGCATGTTTAAGCTATTTCTCTTAATGAATATTGATTCCAAATAAGGAAGACAAACAAAAGGGAGACTCATTTACACACAGAGAAAGAAACGTTAGTGACTTTTTGCAAACTGCGGTGACCAGACTGTCAGTGTAATGCATCAACGACCTGGCCACTGATTCCACTCATCAGGAGTCTGCATTGTCTAGTAATGACTGGCTTATCAGTGTCCTTAACTCATGTCCCCATTCCTCAGCATCCCCTTGTTCTAACATCTAACATCTCTCCACTTATGCTAAATCTATACTTGCAAAAAAAAGTGAAATTGATTACTACTTCAACTGTTCTTTTCTGAAAAGGAACATCTACATACTTTTTAGAGTCATAGAATCATGGAGATATACAGCACAGAAACAGACCCTTTGGTCCAACACATCCATGCTGACCAGATATCCTAAATTAATCTAGGCCTATTTGCCAGGATTTGGCCCATATCCCTCTAAACTCGTCCTATTCATAATACCCACTTAGATGCCTTTTAAATGTTGTAATCATACCAGCCTTCAACACTTCCTCTGGCATCTCCTTCCATACATGCATCACCCTCTGCGTAAAAAAGTTGCCCCTTTTAAATCTTTCCCCTCTCACCTTAAACCTATGCCTTCTAGTTCTGGACTCCCCTACGCCAGGGAAAAGACTTTGACTATTTACCCTATCCATGCCCCTCATGATTTTATAAACCTCTATAAGGTCACCCCTAAGCCTCTGATACTCCAGGGAAAATAGGCCCTCCCTACAGCACAAACCTTCCAACCTTGGTGACATCATTGTAAATCTTTTCTAAAACCTTTCAAATTTCACAACATCCTTCGTATAGCAGGGAGACCAGAACTGAACACAATATTCTAAAAGTGGTCTCACCAATGTCCTGTATAGCCACAACATGACATCCCAACTTTTACACTCAATGCACTGACCCAATAGGGTTGTTGTTTATGGAAGATTCCATCAAGGCTTCTTGAGTCATTTTGCAACTTGTGTGTGCGTGTCAAATATTGAAGAATGATTGCACATTTATTAATCTTCAAAACTCAGATTTTTGACATGAGAGGAGGAGGCTAGATTGAGGTTACTGTGAATCCAAAGCATCTAATCCATGGGCTCACACTGGAAAATGTTAGTAACAGCAGGGCTAACAATAGCTTCTGTTCATACAGCAGCTTTAATCAAGGAAAACATTCGAAGGCAGCTTATCAATAGCGATCATTACAAAAAATCTAACGCTGAACAATGGAAGGAGAGGCAACTAGACATTTGGCCAAATGGAGCATTGCTATGATCTGCCTCTCTATTTGTTACCATTCTGGATGACATGCTCCCATATGGCTAAGCTCCTGGCTAAGGAAGGATAAACTGGCTCCCCTTCATTATTCAGTCCCTCACTGAAAGCACTGTGGATGCTGTAAATCAGAAACAAAAACAGAAGTTGCTGGAAAAGCTCAGCAGGTCGAGCAGCATCTATGAAGAAAAAATTCAGAGTTAATGTTTCGGGTCCGGTGACCCTTCCTCTGATCTTTTCTTCACCTGCTAAGCTTTTCCATCAACTACTGTTTTTATTCAGTCCCTCCCCTGGCTGGTTGCAAAATGGTTAATTTAGAAAAGATCCCTCCCTCCATGGACACCTTCCCCCAGCACAAATATATTAATGTTTAAAAGGAGCTAGTTTAAGCAGGCCTTATTGAGTTAAAGAATATGTGAGGTTATTAGCTATGAAAATATGAACAAAAATGACAAATGCCACACACATTCACAGAGATTAAAAATAAGAGGCGAGTCCAAAAATTAAAAGACACAAAGAAATAAAGTAACAAATCTGCCTTTGGTTTGTCTGTGAATAGATTATGAAATGCTAAAGCCCCAAGGTGGGTAATTTTAGTAACATTGATGTTGGCAGTTCAGTAGTTGCTTCTTGGTTCTGCCATTAGCTGAAAGGAGTTTATCCAGTTTTCTTCAATAGTGACTTTGCTGACTCGACTTGTTTTCAACAACATCAACACAGCAGGAGTGTCTAAAAGATATTCTCAGCTGTGTCCCTTCACAGTACAAGTTAATATGGAGGATCTCGAATCCCAAGCTAGCACACTTCCACTTTAGTACTCAGGCAGATGAGAGCAGACAGAGATCTGAGAATGTAATTGTTGTTTAATCTCTTTCTTGTGCATTCCTGGAAGAGTAAAATACAAACATGTCCTTCACTCAGAACTACATTTGTTTCACCTTTTATCGTGCCTGATGACTGGGACACATCACGCAGGAGATGATTTTCTGCTTAGTGGTGGTAATCAGCCATTTACTATCTCTGTAACTACAGATGAACACTGTTTCTTGAATGGCATCTCTCCTTTTGAAGTGTTACAGTCTGAAGTTTCCTTGTCTAACTTTAAGCACAACATTCCCAGAATACGCTATCAGGATTCAGTCTAATTCTCACAGCGATGACTGGACAGCTATTCAATATAAATTGTCAACCATCTTTTGGTTGCAATGTCTTTCTTTTCAAAAACACATGTTGCACTTAAATGTTCAATATGTTCATCAGTAATTCAGGATTTATCATCATGTCAGCATCTGAAAGGCATTGAGAGGTGGAAAAGTTCTTGGAAGTGAATTCTAGAGGTTAAGGTACAGGTATTTCGACCAATAGTGGAAGAATTGAAAAGGGGAGATGTGTAAAAAAAAAACTGGAATAGGAGACACTCTGAGATCTTAGAGAGTTGTGGGGCTGCAGGGGTATACAGCAATATGGACGGGTGAGGTCATGAGGGATTTGGAATATATTGTCGCACAAAACACAGGAAGCATGGGCAAGAATTTCACACATTGAAAACTCCCTTCACTTGCTCTAAATCTAGCTGAACCCTATCATTTTCACTCACCCGTCATTTGATCCACAAATAATCCACAAATGCAGCTACAGTCAGTGAATGGTGGTCAGCATGCGAACCATTGCTAACTTTTCCTCCTTCTTTAACCCAGAGAGATTGAGAGCCGTACATCTGAAACCACCCAAATTCAACACAGACCAGGGAATGGAGCAAATTGTATTATCACCAGGAAGGTCTGATTTGAATATGACACTTATATTGAGAGTCACACAGCTCAGAAGAGGCCCTTCAGCCCAATAATCTTTACCAGGGGACATGTATTAGGTGTTACAATTGTTTTCTCTACTTCAATGCTATTCTCTGTCGATAAAGCTCCTGTCTGAACTTGCACAATGTGCCTTTCTTGTTTTGTTTTGAGATTTAATGACATGGTGTAAGATGGCACTTAATTTTGTACAACAGCTATTTCATTAAGGCGAGAACATCAGCCATTGCAGGTACTCAACTTCACTTTATGATGTCTGTGGCTCTGATTCAGAAAGTCTTTTTTATCTAATGCGGTAAACAGCAGATGGAATTATTTTCTCAGTGTGCGATTGAATAACGAGCCTGACTGTGACAAAATATGTACAGTTAAATTCAGATGAAAAACTCATGTGCTTGAGTCCATGTTCAGACATAGCCCCTAGTCTTGGTCACACTGCCCCAGGGAGATGTCTGATCTGAAACACAAGCAAGCAGACCAACTATTCTGACCAGAAGACATAGGAGCAGAAGTAAGCCATTCACCCCTTCGAGCCTGTTCTGCCATTCAATGAGTTCATGGCTGATATCATAATCCTCAACTTCACTTCCCTGCCTTTTCCCCATAACCCTTGACTCCCCTTCCTGATTAAAAATCTGTCTCTCTCAGCCTTGAATATACTGAACGATCCAGCCTAGAGAGTACTCTACGGTAAAGAATTCGACAGCTTCACTACCCTCAGAGAAGAAATACCTCCTCATCTCCGCGTTAAAATGGTTATCCCATATTCTAAGATTATACCCTTTGGTCCAAGACTTGCCCACCCATTACCATTTGTGGAAGGTTATTCTGCACAGAAAACCTGACAATTTTCCTATATTGCATTAGTGGCTACACTTCAAAAGTACAAAAGTTGTTGTAAAGCACTTTGAGATGTCCTGAGGTTTACGAGAAGAATGATTGAAATGCAAATTTTTCTTCCTTTAGTGCACCCGTCCATGGAGGGGAAGGTGTTTATATGTTGAATGGTGTGAGAACAATCATCACATTTGGAGAACAGAGATTTTTATTGTCAATTATTGTTGGTTTTCAACAGCTGGGTTTGGGATTTTGGGATGCCTTAAAATCGTGACACAATATTGCAAATAAAAATATTCATCATAGCATTTGAGACAATTGTTTTCAGTTAAAGCAAAACAAAAAGATAGAATAAAGTGTGGAGTTGGATACTGAGGCAGTCTGGAATAGGCAAAAGGGATTCAGAAAAGAACATGTAAATATCAATTTTTCTTTTGATATTGATGTTTGTTCCTTTCGATGTACACTTTTTTTTCACTCATTCTCTCAACTTGTTGCATCTGAGGGTTTCTATAGATTCTGTTTCCTGAGTACTTACCAAAGTTACTCACAAACCAGACTTGGAGCTGCATCGACATTCCCGCATTATTCCTGAATCAAAACC
Source organism: Rhincodon typus (assembly GCF_021869965.1). Classification (NCBI taxonomy): domain Eukaryota; kingdom Metazoa; phylum Chordata; class Chondrichthyes; order Orectolobiformes; family Rhincodontidae; genus Rhincodon; species Rhincodon typus. Next base: position 3,363,468 of record NC_063340.1, on the reverse strand, counting down.
CTAGAATTATTTCTCGCACTACACTGTGGGTGTGATTCTACTCCAGAAAGCCAGTTGGTGAAGGACAGAACTGGAAAAATCTGTACACACTATGTTTATTTGCAGAATTACACATTACAGACATACACCTCCTAACCCAACCATTGTGTGATGCTATGACTTTAAGGGGTGCATTTTGTCCTGGTTTTCTTGAATGAAGAAGGGTTGAGACAGAGGTGATGAGCAGTTTGTTCAAAGCCAATATAGTAAACAGCTTGTGAGGCCTTGGGTTTTTTTTAAAGTTGGAACAATAGAGCAACTGAATGGGTGGGGTTGAGCTCCCACAGAACCAGGATTTTTAGTTTTAGCTTTCTGCAGGTGCTGGGGTATTGAAGCTGGATGTGGAGGCTCTTATTCCTCTCTCTGTTACAGCTAAAAGCTGGGATTCTCTTCCTGCAGCTAAAATTACGTGTGGGACAATCTATTTTACTGAACTTGCCTTCGCCAAGGGTGTGTTTATGGGATGTTACTATATTGGAACAGTTAATTACTAGTAAGTAATTAATACATTATTTTCTTAAGCATTTCAATAGAGCTACTGCTGGAGGCCAGTGCCTTGGGAGCAGCGAAGCCTCGTGTTCTGAAGCCCCGAGGGCACAGATTTAGTGAAAAGGACTATAACTTGAGTACTTTTAAAGATACTTTTATCCTTATTCCGGACTTTGAACAACTCATGTACTTTTGAAAACTCTGTATTCATATGCTAGACTTTTTTTGACTGTTTCAATTCTGTAACAAACACTTAAAATATCCGTACCTGTGTACCCTGTACCTAAGATGGCACTAAAGGGGCAACATTACAAACTTTTCACTGCAGTCATTGTGCACCCGTGACAATAAAGGCCATTCTATTCTATTCTATTCTATTCCATTCTATTCTATTCCATTCTATTCTTTTATAAACTTTTGGATTTGGTGAACAGGTTGGAGTTGGAGTTGTCTGTGTCTGTGAGGAAAGGGGAAATAATTGCAGCAGTAGCTCTACATTTTCAATTGCCAGGAATGCAATCAGAATCATTGGAGTTTGCTAAAATTCAATTGCAAATGAAGCAGCTGGAATTTGAGGGGTAAAAGGAAAAGAAAGAATAGCCCTGGCAGGAAAGGAAAGAAAGAGAGAAGGAAATGACACAGTCTGAACTACGAGTTAAAGCAGAGGAGAAGGAAAAAGAAAGGATGACCCTAACAGAAAAAAGGGAGAAAGAGAGAGTGTTTGAACTTCAGTTGGAACTGAAAACTCAAAGTTGTCTTAAAATGGTGGAGGTAGAGGTGAAAGGAAGGAGTAGTGATGAGGACAGAGATGGGGAGCAGTCCCATCGTTGCCAAAGACCTGGTGGGGATCTGTTTAAATATGTCCAAACCTTTCCTAAGTTTGACAAGAAGGACAGCGAAGTCTTTTTCATTTCATTTGAGCAAGTGGCTAAACAAAAAGAGCGGCCAGAGACCATGTGGGTATTGTTGATCCAAACAAAATTGGGAGGTGGAGCTAGTGGAGGATTTGCATCACTATCAGAGAAGGTATCAGGGAATATGAGCAGGTGAAAGAAGCCACTTATGTGCATATGAGCTTGTGCCAGAAGCCTACAGGCAATGTTCTTGGAATCTAAAGAGGGACCCTGGCCAAATATACATTGAGTTTGAAAGGATCAATAAAAGTAATTTTGATGGGTGGATAAGGACATTGAAAATAAATTAAACATATGACACTCTTAGAGAAACGATTATTTTGGAGGAGTTCAAAAATTCATTTCCTGAAGTGATGAGAATTCATGTGGAAGAGCAGAGAGTTAAAACTGCAAGATTAGCAGCAGAAAAGGCAGATGATTTTGAGTTGGTTCATAAATCGAAGTTTGGCTTCTGACATCAATTTCCATCTGTTAGGGTTAGAAATTGGGGAAAACAGAAATAATCAGGTGGTGAGGGAAAAGGAGATCTCATTGAAGATAGTTTATCACAGGGTAGAAAGGAAACCAGTGAGAGGGGAAAGAGAAATAACAAAGCTCAGGTGTTTTCACTGCAATAAAGTAGGCCACATGAAGTCACAGTGTTGTTGGTTTAGAAAATGAACTAGGAAGAAGGATGTGTGATAATCCAATGAGGTTTGTCGAAGTGTTAACGGGAAGCACAGTGAAAGCTAAAAAGCTGCAAAAGAATGTACAACGTGATCAGGGTTGGTTGAGAAGGCAGTGTCAGATCTGTTTTAAAAAAATTTACTTGCAAGGATAAAGTTTACACATGTATGCCAGGAAGTGCAGGTAAAGAGATTAAGATTTTAAGAGATATGGGACCAGCTCAATCTTTGATGGTGAGAGATGAGAAGACATATAATTCAGAAGGAGTGTTTCCAGGAAAAAGTGGTAATATGTGGTATTCATGGTGAGAAGAGCAGAGTTCCATTGTATAAAGTGAGATTGGAGAGTCTGGTGAAAAGTGGTGAACTGGTGGTAGGAGTAATAGGGGAATTCTCAGCTCCAGAAATACAGTTTATCTTTGGTAATGATCTAGCTGGATCACAGATGGGAGTGATGACTACTGTGGTTGAAAAGCCAGTGGAAAATCAGGAAACTGAGGTGTTATAGAAAGTATATCCTGGGATTTTTCCTGGCTGTGTGATAACAAGGTCACAAAGCCACAGGTGGAAACAGGAGGAGAAATCAAAGAATAAAGATACATAAGTTGAAGTTCAATTATCAGACACCATGTTTGATCAAGTGGTTGAGAAAAAAACAAGAACAGGTGGAGGACAAAGTGGGTATTTTTAGTTCAGAGAAATTAGCTGAATTACAACAGAAAGAAGAAAAACTAAAGCAGTTTTATCCAAAAGCATACACAGAAGAAGAATCTGAGTGCATTCCCAAATGTTAGTATCTTAAAAATGAAGTCTTGGTGAGAAAATAGAGACCATCACCTATTCAGGCAGATGAGACACGAGCAGAAGTTCATCAGGTTGTATCAGCAGTGGTTTATGGAAAGGAGGTGTTGCAGGTAGCGCATGAATTACCAGTCAGGAGTCATTTAGGAGCAAGGAAAACTCAAGCCAAAGTATAAAAACATTTTTACTGGCCTGTACCACATAAGAATGTGGTTAAATTTTGCCAGGCATGTCATATGTGTCAGGTAATTGGAAAACCTGAGGCAGTGATAAAACTATAATACCCATTCCTGCATTTAAGCAACCTTCCAAGGATTTTAATTGATTGCGTAGGACCCCTTCCTAGAACAAAAAGTGGGAATCAGTTTTGTTGACAATCATGGATGTGTCTACTATATTTCCAGAGGCAATTCCATTATGCAGTATCATGGCTAAAAAGGATTTTTACTAGTTATGGACAATTACAGAAATACAATTGGATCAAGGGTCAAACTATACATCAAAATTATTCAAGGGACTTATGGATAATTTGGGAATTAAACAATTCAAATTCATTGTGTACCATCCAGAATTGCAGGGAGCATTAAAAATGTAGCATCAAACTTTAAAGACCATGTTGAGGGCTTGTAGCCAAGACTATCCAGAGGATTGGGATAAAGGAATTTGGGATGCACCTAATGAATCAACTAAATTCACTCCATTTGAATTAGTTTTGGGGCATGAGATGAGAGGGCCACTGAAATTAATTAAGGAGAGTTAAAGTTCATAGACCACATATTTGGAAATTTTAGGGAAAGATTAAATAGAGCAGGTGAGTTGGCTAGACAGAAATTGAAAGTAGCACAGCATGTGATGAAACAGGGAGCAGACAAGAAATCAGAAATTTTTCTAATGGAGTTAAAGCGTTAGTGTCACTCCCAGTGGTAGGTGAACATTTAAAGGCAAGGTTTAGTGGGTCTTATCAAATCAAAAGGAAATTAAGTTAGGTAAATTATTTTATAAGAACGCCAGATAGAAAGAAATCTCACAGAATGTGTCATGTGAATGTGCTGAAAAGGTATTTTGATAGGGAAGGAAAGCAAAAGGATAATGTGTAACTGGTTACAACACAGAGTGAAGGACCAAGTTCAGAAGATTCTGAATTGGAAATTTCTCAGATTAAATTGGACAATGTGGAAGTTCTCAAAAATTGGGATAAATTATTGAGTTACCTTCCAAAGGAAAATCAAAATGACTGGAAAGAGTTATTACAGTCACATGAGGAAATATGTAGGAATGAGCTGAGAAGTACTAATCTAATTATGCATAATGTTGGAAATGCCATTCCAATTAAGCAAAATCCTTATGGACTTAACCTTCTGAAGTTGTCACAGGTTCAAAAAGAGATTGAACGCATGCTTAAAGACAATATATTTGAAGTGAGTTGCAGTAAATGGGGCTCACACATAGTAATGGTCCCAAAACCAGATGATTATGTTGGACTATTGCAAAGTCAATGTAGTTACAAAATCTGATTCATATCCTATTCTATATTTGGAAGACAGCATTGAGAAGGTGGGACAAACAGCTTAACTTTTCAAATTTGGACTTACTCAGTAGATACTGGCAGGGACCTTTATCTGAAAGAACAAAGGAAATTTTGACGTTTGTGACACTGAGCGGACTACACCAGTTTAAATCATGCTATTTGGTATGAAAAATGCACACGCCACGTTTCAAAGACTACCTAATAAAGTCATTTTGGGATAATGTTATTGTGTGTGTACATTGACGATCTGGTGATTTTATGTCACGCATGGAAAGAACATTTGGAGCATCTATCAGAATTCTTTGAACAACTTTGGGAGGCAGGTTTGGTGATAAACCTGGCTAAGACTGAGTTCAGAAAAGCCCAAGCCAAATCCTAGAAAAATTTAATGAGAGCTTTCTGCAGGTGCTGGGGTATTGAAGCTGGATGTGGAAGCTCTTATTCCTCCCTCTGTGACAGCTAAAAGCTGGGGTTCTCTTCCTGCTGCTAGAATTGCATGTGAGACAATCTACTTTACTGAATTTGTCTTTGCCACGGGTGTGTTTATGGGGTGTTACTTTATTGGAATAGTTAATTAGTAATATTGAATATTTATTATTTTGTTAAACATTTTGTTAGAGTTACAGTTAGGCCAATTCTTGTCTTTTATTTTTATTTTGCCTGTATTTTAACTGCAGTGTAAAAATAAAGTGTGTTTTGCTTAAAGTCAAGTAGCAATGTCTTACGCATCTTTAAAATAAGAAAACATTAGAGTCTAGGCTATCTTGCTTATATATTTTAAGGGGATCTGGTCTGGTCCATAACATCGTTTAGTCTGTGCCAATTTATCAGGGCTCGATGGAATGCTTAATTAATACCCACTGCCTGCAAATAATTAAACACAACAAATATATGATTAACTGGATGTGCTCACAGAATGCAACAGCTCAAAAATGTGATTCATCATCTTCTAAGGGGAAAATAAGTATGGCCATTAAATTCTGGTCTTGACAACAATCATTCCCATCCTCAGAACACCTACCCCATTCTCGGAACAAAACTCTGCAGCTGCTGACTGTCCCAAATAAAAGGAAAAAAAACATGCTGGAAATACTCAGCAGGTCTGAAAGTTTCTGTAGAGAGGGAATCAGAGTTTGCCTTTCACAAGAATGGCTGCATGTCAGCCAGGAATCAGTGGATCCCCATCTTGTTGCTGAATATAACACTAAGTCCAAGTCCATGTGAATACACAACTGCAGACTGATACTCCATTACGTCCTGAGGGACTGCTGCACTGTTGGATGTCCCTCCTTTCGGATGAAATGTTCAACCAACTCCAGTTCTAGGTATGTTTCGAAAAAGAGCAGGCTATTGTCCCTGATTCCCTGGTAACTAAAGGCAAAGTCACCCTCCCAGTCGAGAGAGACCATTAGTGGTGAGTTTAACCTGAGGTTCGTTGTGCCTCAGGCAAGGAGCATGCTGGGACCTTCATGGGATCCTGGCCAGTGTGGGAACTGAACCTGCATTGTTACTCTCCAACACAAACCAGCTGTCCAATGGTCAGAGCTAACTATTCCCCCAAATCAACAACCCTAAAGCAGGATTATCCGGTCATTATCACAATGTTGCTGGTAAGAATTCACTGGGAGTAAATCAACTGCTGTCTCCAAAATTACAGATGTCACTGCACTTAAAAAAAAACTACTGTCATCGGCTATAAAGCAGATTGGGACATTCTGGGGCTGAAACTGACACTATGTAAACGCCTATCTTTCTTTCAAAGTGATGTAGAGGAGCTGGTGTCGGACTGGGGTGGACAAGGTCAGAAGTCACACGACACCAGGTTATAGTTCGATGGGTTTATCTGAAACCACAAGCTGCTGAATGCTGCCAAAAGGCAGGGAAAAATGGCCCTTGCAAGAAATGATGTCTATCGGGGAAATTCGTGTCACGCTCCGATTGGCCACTGTCCCACCGCAGCCTGTGTGTGTGGCACCCCTTGAATAACACAACCCGCTGTTGGCAATGCCAATGACCAACAGCTGGCACATTGTGGCCGATCCTGGGCACCGTACACTTTAGGAACAATCTGAAGGCTTTGGAGAGGGTATGCATGCAGGCATTCACTGGGATTGTTCCAGAGCTGTGGGATTGCAGTTGTATGGATAGATTGGAGGCGAGGGGATTGCTTACCCCAGTGTCCGAAGAGGGGGTATATGATAGCGATAGTGTTCCAAATCGTGAAGGGTCTTGATGTAAAACAAGATTGTTTGCAATGGCCGAAGGATCAATAATCCAGATTGAGGGCAATTAGCAAAGAGTTCATATGATGGCACATGGGCACAAGTGGTTAGGGTTAAGAGTGCATTGCCTGGTAGGACGTCAGAAATAGATTCAACAGGATCTTTCACAAAAGGAAAGTAAAACAATGAAGTCCTGATGCTGGAAATCTGAAACAAGAACAGAACCTCACGCAGCACCTATGGAGAGATAGAAACAGGGTTAACGTTTCGGGTCCAGTTACCCTTCTTCAGAAAGGAGACTCCTTCCACTAAGGGATCATAGGTTGGGAGAGAAATAGAGATAGGGATATGAGAAAGAACCATCATAAACTTGGTGGGCTGAACAATCTCCATGTGTACATTGGCTCGATGCACCTCCGTCTACTATAGAGATTGGGGATGTGATGGCACAGTAATAACCCAGTGACTAGACTAGTGATCCAAAAGCCCGAGTTTGTGCTCTTGTTCTTGTTCAGAGGACATGAGTTCAAATCCCAATCTTGAGAGCTAGTTTCATTTGTATTCAATCAAAACCTGGAATTAAAAGCTAGCCTAATGATGTCCGTGTCACCATAGTTTTTTCTGAAACAACAATCTGGTAGGAAGGGGAATCTGTCAGCTTTACCCAGTCTGGCCTACGTATGACCCCAGACCCATAGCGATCTGGTTGACTTTTCCTGCCCTCTAAGCAATTAGGGATGGGTAGCTGTTGCTGGTCCAGCCACATTCCTGGAACAAATATAAGAAACTAACCCATTTATTTGAAACCAATAGTGCCTCAGTTAAATAGGGGGGAGAATTCCATTTATGTGTGGGGATTGACAATGTTAAGGCTACATCCTCTGCTAATTGGCACCAGTAGTTCCTATGCTCTACTCTTTAAGTAACATCTCCTTCATTACATGGATAACTGTGTGATATATTGGGACATGTCAAAGTCTTGGTGTCTGGTACATATTTGTCACACTTCTGAGATTGCTGCATCCCGTTGTGGATTGGCTTTCTGATGGCAAAGGGAAAACGCAGTCGGGCTCTCTCAACCTTTCTCAGAGATGCCCAGCCAACAGAAAATAACTTCTAATTGGCTTCAAGAGTTACACTTGAAAAGGAGCTGTAAAGAGAAGACAGCCGGTCTGACCTCTCATTGACCCAATGTTCTGCTCAGGGCAATCTCCCTCTAATTGACCTCAAGAAGGTACAGCAATTACACTTACTAACCTGAAAGGGACAAGAAAGTTGTTTTATACAGCTGTATGTTGTTCTAACAGATAGGCGAGGAGAGAATACAGAATAGTCAAAAAATCCGGGCATTCCGATCACAGCTTTTTGAATGTGTCATTGGATATTTATTTCCTAATTTTCCTTCCTGAATGTCCTCGTCCTCATTGCTGTGTCAGAATGACACAATGAAATGCAATGTTTAAGATCTCTTTTCGAGGAAATTTTCCTCACATAGCTGTTTGAAAGGGAATGAGGCGTTTATCGTCTCGAACGTGAGCCTCAACACTGTGGCTGATCCTCCTGACATGTCTCACCATTCGTGGCAACATTGGAACAGCGGCTCTCTGAGCCTGATTTGATGCCTGAACAAAATCAGGAGAAGCTGTTCCCATTCATCAAAGGAACAAGAACCAGAGGAGCATGGATTTAAAGTGATGTGCAAACAAAGCAAGGGGGATGTGAGAAACACTGTTCCATCCAGCGAGTAGTTAGGGTCTGGAATGCACTACCTGGAAATGTGGTGGAGGCAGGTTGAATAGAGGCATTCAAGAGGGAGATTGGATGGTTATTTAGATAGAAACGGTGCGCAGGGAGATGGGGAAAAGGCAGGAAATTGGCACGAGAGAATGATGCTCACTTGAACAGCCTGTACAGGCATAATGGGCCAAATAGCCTCCTTCTGCACATACCAACTCTGTGATTCCCTGAATAACTTAGCCCTGCCTTTTCCCCATTTCCCTTTGAAACATTTAGAGAGCAACTCTATGAATCGCAGGTTTAAAATTATAACTTCGGTGAGCCTCAGTTGTCATTTGCAGAAGACGGTTTCAACTTCTACCCCAGCTGTTTCATGAATGCAATGTGGCAAGATTGAACCCTGTGTCTGGTTCTATTGGTCTGGGAGTTAAAACCTCGACTCTCTGCATTTATTCTGTGTCTCCCGTCCTGATCGAAATGCCCCCATTAGGATTGCCAACACTGATTGGATACGTTTCATCACACGACATCTGTCCTATCTCTATGCTCCTACCATTGGTCACCCAATACATTTATCTTTTTGATGTCTTCTCATAGCCATTGGAAAATAAACACAGTCTCTTATTGAATCAGAGATAGTAGGAACTGCAGATGCTGGAGAATCCGAGACAACAAGGTGCAGAGCTGGATGAACACAACAGGCCAAGCAGCATCACAGGAGCAGAAAGGCTGACGTTCCGGGCCTAGACCTTTCATCAGAAATGGGGGAGGGGAAGGGGGTTCTGAAATAAATAGGGAGAGAGAGGGAGGCGGATAGAAGATGGATACAGGAGAGGATAGGTGGAGAGGAAACAGACAGGTCGAAGAGGTGGGGATGGAGCCAGTAAAGGTGAGTGTAGGTGGGGAGTTAGGGAGGAGATAGGTCAGTCCAGGGAGGACGGACAGGTCAAGGGGGTGGGATGAGGTTAGTAGGTAGGAGATGGGGGTGCGGCTTGAGGTGGGAGGAGGGGATAGGTGGGAGGAAGAACAGGTTAGGGAGGCGGGGACGAGCTGGACTGGTTTTGGGATGCGGTAGGGGGAGGGGAGATTTTGAAGCTTGTGAAATCCACATTGATACCATTGGGCTGCAGGGTTCCCAAGCGGAATATGAGTTGCTGTTCCTGCAACCTTCGGGTGGCATCGTTGTGGCACTGCAGGAGGCCCAGGGTGGACATGTCGTCTGAGGAATGGGAGGGGGAGTTGAAATGGTTCGCGACTGGGAGGTGCAGTTGTTTATAGCGAACCAAGCGTAGGTGTTCTGCAAAGCGGTCCCCGAGCCTCCGCTTGGTTTCCCCAGTGTAGAGGAGGCCACAACGGGTACAGCGGATGCCGTATACCACATTGGCAGATGTGCAGGTGAACATCTGCTTGATGTGGAAAGTCTTCTTGGGGCCTGGGATGGGGGTGAGGGAGGAGGTATGGGGGCAGGTGTAGCACTTTCTGAGGTTGCAGGGAAAAGTGCCAGGTGTGGTGGGGCTGGAGGGGAGTGTGGAGCGGACAAGGGAGTCACGGAGAGAGTGGTCCCTCCGCAAAGCAGATAAGGGTGGGGAGGGAAAGATGTCTTTGGTGGTGGGGTCGGATTGCAGATGGCGGAAGTGTCGGAGGATGATGCGTTGGATCCGGAGGTTGGTGGGGTGGTACGTGAGGACGAGGGGGATTCTTTTTTGGTT
>NC_063340.1:3301276-3348364 GCF_021869965.1 Rhincodon typus | reverse complement strand
TCCTTCACAGATGCTGCCAGACCTGCTGAGCTTTTCCAGCAATTTTGTTTTTGCTCTTGATTTACAGCATCTGCACTTCTTTCGGTTTTTATTGAGTTGGACCGAAGGGTCTGTTTCCGTGTTATATGGCTCTATGACTCTATTACTCTCACCATGGTGAGAGCTAGTCTCAGTGATGGTGACCACAAAACCATCATTGATTACTGGACAAACCCATCTGGTTCACTGATGTCCCATAAGGAGGGAAATCTGCCATCTCTACCTGGGTCTGGCCTACGTGTGACTCCACACCTGGTATTTGATAAATTCACCTTTCTACTTTTAGAGTCAGAGAACCCCTACATGTGCAGAAAGAGGCCGCTCGGCCCATTGAGTCTGCACTAATCCTCCAAAAAGCATCTCAATCAGACCCACAACCCCATCCTATCCCTCCAAAGAGCAGCCTAACTAGACCTGTCTGTGTTATTACAGCTCATAGGAGCGACTCAGGGGAAATGAGAACATTCTGTGGGACTGAAACCAGGTTCATCAATATGGGATTGTTCAAATCTGATACAGACTCGAAATAACATGCCTTGAGTGTAGTTCGAACATAGAATCCTGGAGGACACAGAGTTGCTTTGATCTATCACACAAAGTCAGCTGGATCAACACATGAAATAGAAAGGAATGAAAGGATCTAATCATAGTTTAGACAAAGTGGATGGGAGATGACTCAAGTGAAGAATAAATACTAGTATGGTGCTGATAGGATGAATGGCCTGTTGCTGTACTGTATGATCTGGGGAACTAGATGTTATGGCGTAGCTCAACTACTTTGATGAAGTCTTTTGGGCCACCATAAAAAATTTTCAAAAGTCCCAGTTTAGATTTCTAGAATCATTGGCGTTTTTTATAATCATGCTCATGACGAAAGTCATTTTAGCTGAAAGGCAAACAGCAGAGAAGAAAAGCAGTGCAATTGAACTGGCTCCGGTTTGAGCTAAAGTAGTGAACAAGTTGGAACATTATCTTTTGTGCTGTGCTGTTTAACAGCCATGTTCGCTGCCAACAGCTGAAATGCTGACCTTCTTGTCTCAATAAGATAGCACAGGAAAAGGCTTTTTTGTAGGCCCTCTTGCCTGCTTCAGTCATTCGGTGAGATCATAGTGAACTGTGACCCAACTCAACACACTCACACTGTACATCCTTTACAGCACCAAATTAAAACTGAGCAAACTTCCAGACTGAGAAAGGGCAGGTTAATTGCAACGATGAAATATTCAAAGTGTACTTTTGACCAAGCGCAATGCCTGATGCATGCTACGAGTGACTGTGGGAAAGAGTGACACAGGTACAGAGCAAACTACGAGGGTGTGAAATTACTTGTCAGCTGCAGATTACAATGAGTGAAGACTAGGAAGTGCATTTCCTCCCTTGTCTGTTTCCTTGTGTGGACTTTCCACTGATATTAACCAGAGCCACACTAAGGATACAGACACTGACACAAAATTAATCCATCGAATGCAGTGTAAAAATAGATGCTTTGATATCCCTCCTGTGTACATACGTTCCAATAGGCGGACTCTACCAGTTCTTGCAAAGATTGTCATTGTGCTATCTCTCACCATTGTTAGCATTATCTTCACAACACTCCACCTTCTCAATAGCAGATAAACAAGCCAGCATGAGCTCTGTATTAACATTCCCCATGGGCCTCCAAACTACCACACTTCCAGGTGAAATACTGACTACCTAACGGATCTTTAATATAACCGGTCATTCCTCATGAGCCATGCGTGTAATTTACCGACCTGTAAAAGTTCCTGATTTTGTTTTGCGCTGGTTCAAATGAATTCCCCATTCCCCTCACTTGCTCCCATTTGTCTCTGACCTAACCCTGAAATGCTTTTCTGAAAAAGTTACAAAAGTCTGCTTTTGCCCCTCTATAAATAGGAGCAAGAAAGGTCCATTTCATATCAATGTGAGCTCAGCATCATGAAATGGATGGTTGACACACTTTCCCCGCAATAAACTCCAAATTTGTTAATGGTTTGATTTGACTTATTTTATTATTCTCACATGTACCGAGATACAGTGAAAAGTATTGGTTTGTGTGCTATCCAGGCAAATCATACCTTACATAAGTATATCAGGGAAATAGAACAGAATGCAAAGTAATTTTACGATAATAAATTCAGATTATGGAGAATGAACTAAGTCTACAGAAAGCCCCACACACCCCGGTCACTCCAGTCCTCATTGACCCTACACTGGCTCCCAATCAAGCAACATCCTGACTTTAAAATTCTCTTCCATGTTTGCACGCTCCATCACGGCCTCCGTCAATAATTTCCACACTCACAACACTCCAAGATGCTTTTCTTATTTTCTTGTGGGATGTGGGTGTCACTAGCAAGGTCAGCATTCATTGCCCATCCCTAATCGCCCCTTGACTGAGTGATTTGCTGGGCCATTTCAGAAGGCAGTTAAGAATCAATCACATTGCTGTGGGCCTGGAGTTGCATGTAGGCCAGACCAGGTAAGGAGGCAGATTTCCTTCCCTAAAGGACGTCAATGAACCAAATTGATAAGTGCTCTCTTCTAATTCTGACCTTTTCAATACATGCCTCATTAACATTGCATCACCACTAGAGGATGTGCCTCTAATTACCCAGACCCAAACTCTAGAAATCCCACCCTACACCGCTCCATCTCTCTCGACCTGGTTGCTTCCCTCCCTTAAGGCATTGCTTAAAGCCTATATCTTTAACCATCTAACCAATCTGACCTATCCATCAAGAGCCAGGAGTCACAATAAGGATACTGGGTAAACCATTTAGGACTGAGATGAGGCGGCCTGGGTTCAAATCCCATCTGCTCTAGAGGTTTGTCATAACACATCAGAACAGCTTGATTAAAAAATCTAGAACAAATCTTGAAATATTTCAAAACGTACTGCAGAACAAAATCCCATCAATTCTCAACACCAACACTTTATAGTGCTCCAATGCCAGACAGGGCTACCTTATTGATTACACCCATAGGTTTAACTGAACTGCTCCTTTCAATTCATGATCTTGAGATTTTGACAGTCACTTCCTTGATTATTCACATGACTGAGCTTAAATTTTCTTAGTTTCAAATACCTCGTTCAGGTGTCTCACCATACACATCTGGTCTGGAATTCTTAAACTAATATCTTTATACTGATGGTACCTAATTCCTAACTATTGAGAATGAACTCCTTTGAGCTTTGTAATCATGGATCTTGCTTGGATAAAATTCACTTCTTGATTCTTCTAAACAGAAAGAAAGCTGATGGTATCCAATGTCTGCTCTCTCCAATTGTAAATATCTCTTAGCATAAGCAAATTCCCAATTCTACTGTAGGGGCCCAGTCACCTGTTCTCTGACACATACTGGTTTATAATCAGTGCTCCAGAAAATCTAATATGTTCGTTATTAAACACCATCATAAACATAAATCAAAACCCATATCGTCATATGGTTTGAAGGTTGTGCAACTTTAATTTTTGATAATTCATGTGAATTGTCCTGATGAACACAAGATGAAATGTTTTGAGACAATGTGTCTTTATTTTCAGTCATACTCACATTCTGCACTACCAAACAATTATTTGCATTAATTTTATCCTGAGTCATCATTTCTAGAAGCTTTCCTGTTATCAAAGTTACAGTGACATTAAGCAAAGACATAATGTTTGCGATTCTCCAGTCCTGTCGTACCACTCCTGAATCCAGATCATTAAAGAGATTATAGCTCTGCATTTGAATAAACACAATGTAATCAGGAAGAATCAGCATTATTTTCTCAAGGAAAGCCATATTTAACCAATTTACCAGGGCTCATTGAAGGAGTAAGATGCACAGTGGTTAAAGGGGAGCCCGTAGATGTAGTGTACTTTGAATTTCAGAAAACATTTAATAAAGCACCACATCAAACGTTATTGCTAAAAATAAAAGATTGTTGTCTGAGCCTCAGCAACTTCCACTCTCCCTTCCTTCAATAAGCTTGGATGCATCCTATCCATTCCCTTTGCCCAATTAGCTGTAAATAACAACTTTAAGTAACAACCTCAGACCATGAAATATCCATCTTGATATATATTTCTCCTCACACCCTAATATCCATAAATTATTCTCATGCTTTTGCCTTCGGTTAGAGCTGGCCTTTACTCTGCTGTTAATGGCTATTCTGTATCAATGCTTTGCTTTCTCTACATCACTAGCACTCCCTTTACATTTTCCTTTATTTCATCTGTGATTTCCAATCTCCCTCACCATCTAACCTTTTCCTGACCTTTCCTTTTATACCACCCAACACATCTAACCTTTATCAGCAGCGTCAATCCCACCACATTTCCACCTCTTTCCAGTTCCAAAGAAAATTCATACTGGACTTGAAATGTTAACTCTGCTTCTCTCTCCGTAGATGCTGCCAGACCTGCTGAATTTCTCCAGCACTTTCTGTGTCTATTTCAAATCTCCAACATCGGTAGTGGTTTGCTTTTGTGATAGATTTGAGGGATATTACTGAGGTGGAAACAGATTGCCTTAATGATGCCTTGAATATCCGGTCAGAAACTCATCTCTGGGTCAAATATGACGCTAATCTTGCGACCCACTGTAAAAGCCGTCTATGTCTCTCGATTTTGATACTGCACTGACACATTTATTTTAAGGAAACGGCCAAAGGAATTTGCTATAATTGCATTTCAGTTGATCTCTTTCTTACTTGAACAGTACTGTATCTATACTTTCCTGTTTATTTAGAATGTGGGTTTAATTAATTGATTACAGACAAGGGTGATTTTTTTTATATGTTTGACACAATCAGAAATCACTAAAGACTGGCTCAGTGAATCCCTGAATTGTGCCGAAAAATAATTGATCAAACTACTTAGAAATTCCTCCTTCCACTCATAAATTACACACTGAGACTTCACACATGGTAATTGCCTGACCTTTACTGCTAAGAGACTAACTAATTAAAGCTGTACGGCTGAACCCGGTGTGTTTTTTTTATGTGAACTATGAAATTTAGTGATAATTATGCAGTGGGATTGCACTGTTAATATCTTTACAATGGAGAAGAGTGAAATGGTTGTTAATCGAAAGCTGTGATTTCAAACACTGTAGCTCTTCAGTGACACACAGGAAACTGATTTCATTTTTAATGGAGTAGGTTATGTCGTTAGAATAAAGTAGTCTTTTTTTTGGCGCAGTGAAATGTACTGGGTTATATTAGGCAATCAAACTAAGTCGTAGGAGCACTATAATTAATCAGGTGCAAGAGATGGAGAATCTGGAACTGTGTTTCTGAACCTGACCGCTCTCCATTACTGCATAAGAATTAGGCCATTCAGCCCCTTGAGCCTGCTCTGCTATTTAATACGGTCATGGCTGATCTCATCTCGGCTTCAACTCGACTTTCCTGCCCACTGTCCATAGCCCCTCAACCCATTACTAATTAAAAATCTCTCTATCTGCTCTTTAAATTTACTCAATGTTCCAGCATCTACAACACTCTGGGGGAATGAATTCCACAGGTTCATGACCCTTTGAGAGAAGTAATTTCTCCTCATCTCTGTTTTAAATCTGCCACCCTTTATCCTAAAACTACAGCCTCTCATTCTAGATTGCCCACATGAGGAAACACCCTCTATCCGCTTTGTAAAGCTCCTTTAGTATTTTATATCCCCCTGTTGCCAGACAGCGTTTGGATGTTGAGAGGTTGTGTCTTCCTGGTTAAAGAGTCTGGACTGAGGTGTTGTGGTCTCAGAGTGAAGGGGTTGGTCATTTAAGGCTGAGGCCAAGGGAAATGCTCCCACCTGGAGGATTGAGAATAATGGGGCTCTCTCCTGTGGAGCATACTGGAATCCTGTTATTGATTTCCTGAGTAGCGTTGGTTGTTAGCACTGTTGCCTTTCACACAGGAGGTTGTGGGTTTGAATCCCACTGAAGAGGTTTGTGCACAACCCTGAGGCCTAGATTGTGGCTCCAGGGTCAGGTTCTCAAAGACAGGGGAAACCCCCAGCTCTGCAAATGTGACCTTTTGAAGGGCAGGGGTAGAAGATCAGTGGAGGCAGGTTGGGGGCAAAATCTACTGTGGGGATCCAGCCTTGTGGGAGTCAGCAGGTTACATATAAAATAAAACATGAGGCATCTCCCCAGCCCTCACCCTTTACCCTCAGAAGCACTTAACGCCTCATCCTCATAGACCCATACCATCTCACTCTGCAACCAATCTTCCTAGCCGGTTCTTCTGTTTATTTGGTCACAGGGCATGTGTCACCATATAGGCATTCATTTATTGCCCATCCCTAATGGCCCAGAAGGCTGTTGAACGTCAGCCACATTGCTGTGGGTCTGGAGTCACATGCAGGCCAGACCATGTAAGGACAGCAGATTTCCTTCCCCAATGAACATTAGAGAGCCAGTAGGTCCTCCCTAACTATCAGCAATTATTTTGTGGTCATCATTAGACTCCTAATTCCCAATATTTATTGAATTCAAATTCCACCATCTGCCATGGCAGGATTTGAACCCAGGTCCCCAAAGCATTACCAGATTAGTAGTCCAATGATAATACCACTAGGCCATCACCTACTCCAAGCTGACACATTCCCACAAGGCAACCTCTCAGCCACCTTATGCTCCCATGCCCAGCTGCTCCTTTCCGCCAATCCCATGGCTCCTTTGCCTCCACATTAACTTAGTGCCACCCGATGCCTTCACCTACCACTTTCTTCCCTTACACATAGCCCAGTGGTACTGCTGCTGGATTGTTAATCCAGGAATCCAGGTAATGTGCTGGGGATCCAGGTTCACATCTTGTCATGGCAGATGGTGGAATTTTGATTCAAAATAAATCTGGAATTAAGAGTCTAATGGTGACCATGAAACCATTGTCAGGAAAATCCTATTTGGTTCACTAATGTTCTTTAGGGAAGGAAACTGCCATCTTTACCTGGTCTGACCTACATGTGACTCCAGGCCCACAGCAATGGTGTTGACTCTTAATTGCCCTCTGGGCAATTAGCGATGGGCAATAAATGCTGGCATAGCCTGTGACACCCATATCCCACGAATGAATAAAAAAATTATCATGACGACTCACCAAGTATCCAGGGGGGCAGACCACAAGATGCAGGCAGAGATGAAGGAAAGTAAAGTTCGAAGGGTTGAATCATGTGTTTTCTTGACTCAGTGTGAATTGTGTCGAGTGTTTTGGAGGGATTCCAACCACGGGCTATCTCGTCCTGTCTTACCAAACATACCTCATGAGCTACTTAGCCAGCCCCATGGCATCCCTCACACCTGATTCTATCCTCATCTGACCATGTGCCGTTTGCTGAATAAATCGCCACTCTCTGGATTTCTGCCAAGAGACCAGCTTCTCGTTGCATGTGTCATCTTTAAAAGCCCATCGTGCACCCAGACAAATTCTGCCCTGCCCTGCACTGGAGCGTGCCCTTCATTTCCTGGGCAGGTACCCCCAGAGTGAAGGCTATCCACCTTGACTTGACTGAGGCCGGCTTCCTCTGTACTAATGAGCAAGGCAAGAGAAGGCAGGAAGGCTGTGAGCTCAGAGTGAGTGAAGACCCCGATGGAGATGCAGCCTGGTGCAGTCGATGAGCTGAGTGTGTGTCCCTGAGCACACAGTGTCTGTACTGCAGCATTACAGTGGGAGTTACCGGGGCAAGCTGAGCTGCAGCTTTAACGAGCAGAAGTGTCCTGTGAGTGGATCAGAGAGGAGGCATGGGGTGGTACCGTGGTTCAGTGGTTAGCACTGCAGCATCAGAGTGCCAGGGACCCAGGTCCGATTCCAGCCTCTGTGTGGAGTTTGTACATGCACCCTGTGTCTATGGGGGCTGCCTCTGGGTGCTCTGGTTTCCTCTCACAGTCTAAAGATGTGCAGGTTAGGTGGATTGGCCATGGGAAATGCAGGGTTACACAGATACAGTCGGGGGTTTGGGTTTGCTAGGATGCCCTTCTGAGGTTCTGTGTGGACTCAATGGGCTGACTGACCTGCTTCCACACCGCACAGAGTCTACGTGTCAGGTAGATTTGTAGAGGTTGGCACATGTCAGATGCCAATGTCCATGGGTGTGGAATGTGTATGGTGGGTGCCCAGTGTCCAACAGAGTTGTCCTTTGGAGCAGGTGGTGAGCTGCAATTGCTGGTCACCCTCTCTGACTTCCAAGTTGAGAACTCTTGATGCATTAATTGCTTGGTGCTTTTGGCAAGATGGGAATATTAATGAGGCAACTTGCAGCATTTACAAAACATTTAACAAGCAATCCTCCTCCTTCATTGGCAACTCACCATTGCCTGGTGAGAACCACAACTCATCGCTCAGTGAAAGGATAAAGGATAGAGTGAGATACTCCTGACATTGAGATGGACCTCACTGGAGTTCTGTCTCACTCTGCCTCAGATCTCAGTGTAGCGCATGTCATTCTGACTTCTACAAGAATTCATCCTAAGTGTCTATTGCAAACTTCACTAAATTAGAACAAAAGACCACTCTCATTCATAGAAACCTATTTGCCACATTTACATTCCTCCAGCAAACTGAAGCCTTATAACACAAAACCTTTGGTTGAAGTTTTTCATCTTGCGTTCATCAGGACAGATTGCAAGAAATACCAATTCAAGGAGAAAACCAACTTCTCTACTGAATGAGAGATGAATGCTGATTGGTTGGCAAGTGCATTCTGATTGGTAGATGTGTTGCCATGGAGAATGTATCCATTAATGTCATTTGGCAGTTAACTGACATTTTGTTTTAAATTTTGACCAGGCAGTTTGGTTCTGATTGGTCAGGGCATTGCCCTGGACAATGACCCAGTGAATAGCTGACACCTCTTTTGTTGAGTTGTAACAGACGAAGTGTGTGTCCATGTTCTTTCTGTCTGCAAAGAACGGGGTCTTTTGTTTTGATTTGTTCAGCTTCCAGTTCGTGTAAGTCCACCATGCTGAGTGACTAACTAACCAATGGGTTTATGAACACATTAGCATGCATTCATGGCACATGGTGGCTCAGTGGTTAGTGCTGTTGTCTCACAGTGCCAGGGACCCGGGTTCGATTCCACCCTTGGGTGACTGTCTGTGTGGAGTTTGCACATTCTCCCCGTGTCTGTGCGGGTCCCCTCTGGGTACTCCAGTTTCCTCCCACAGTCCAAAGACGTGCAGGGCAGATGGATTGGGCATGCTATAGTGCCCAGGGATGTTTGGGTTAGACATGGGGAATGGGCCTGGGTAGGAGCTCTTCGGAGGGGCAGTATAGACATGTTGGGCTGAATGGCCTGTTTCCACACTGTAAGGATTCTATGATGATTTAACCATTCCAAATAACACCTGGCAGCACTTACAATTTCCAAGTATGTTTTTGTGGCGTTTGTAGTCTGACACTGTGGTGCAGTACTGTTGCTGGCAATGTCTTCCACATGAGATATTAAACTGAGACTTTGTCTGTTCTTTCAGCTGGATATAAATGAACTTATTTTCAAGAAAATCAAGATATTGTCCCAGTCTAATGTTTGTCTATAAATCATAAGTATAAAAACATATCAAACAAAAAACAAGAAATTGCTGGAGAAACTCAGCAGATCTGGCAGCATCTGTGGAGAGAGAAACAGGGTTAACTTTTCAAGTCTGGTATGACTCTTCAGACAGAAAACAAATCAACTGGTCATGAATATATTGCTGTTTGTGGAAGCTTGCTGCATGCAAATGTACTATATCCTACATTAGGGCAGTGAATACACTTCAAAAAAGGACTTCATTGACTGCACAGTGCAATGAGATGTCCTGAGGTTATCAGTGAGTCATGGATTCTCAAATCATTGAGTGTACACAAGACTGAGATGGAAGAAGGCTGTTTTGAAGAAGGGTCACTAGACTCGAAGCATTAACATTGTTCCTCTCTTCACAGATGCTGCCAGGCCTGCTGAGTTTCTCCAGCAATTTCTGCTTCTGTTTCAGATTTCCAGCATCTATAGTTCTTTGTTTCATCTGAGATTGATAGGCTTTTGGACATTGATTTTAGATGTTCATCTGCTCCGCTTTGTGACCTAACATTCTTCGAGAATCTGCCCTTACATTGACGTCTAACATAGGTCAAGCTTGTGAAGCCTACATTATGGAATAGCTCGATGACTTGTTGGGTGCAAACCTCTTTACAAATGTTTGGTTGCAGGTTTCTGAAGGTTGCTGACCAGACTGACAGACCAGGGTCTAGAACTGGTTGCCCGTTAGATCTCTATAATGCTTGCATTGGCAAAAGAAGCAAAACATCTGCAAAGTGCCATTTCCTCAGAGAGTCATTCAACACAGAGAAGCGTGCAGTCAGACAGTGAGAATAAAAAGGCATTTCATTGCCTAACGGATCTGAAATATTCAAAAAAAACGCTTTATTATCCATTAATTATTAAAGCAGCGAATAAAGTATTTTGAAATATCATTCTTTAGATTTTCCTCTTTTTTTTAATAAAGCTCTTCAAAATGTAACCCTAACGCTAACCTCACAGCTTATCAGGTCTGATTGGATAGTGGTTACTCGATGTTATTTGGAACTGCTCTTAAAATTACTGGCAAGGAAATGTGTCATTTATGAGAATTTTTACATCTCCCGGACCCAAGTGTAATTTTCTCACTTCGGCTCATTCAAGGCAAGTGCAGTAATGATTTGTTATAGTCATTCTCCTTTGCCACACAATTGTCTGTGGTAGCAGTCAGGCCTGTGACCTTTCAGCCAGTAGGGGGTACACGAAGCATTGGCAACTGAGAATGAGATTGGCCTTGGGAGCTCCTTCATTACAGCTGTACTACAAAGCTCCACTAAAACAATGAGGATGCATGCTGAGGCTTATATTTCACTCCTTTTAGGCGTTCTTTCAGAAGGCATGGGGCTCGTGTCCCTGCATATAACAGTCACGGAACCCCTACCTGTAACCCAGATGTGCGTGCTGCACATCCCGACACAAATCTGGGTCTTAAACCTTTAAAGAGCTGATCAGCCTCGGCTGCCATTTTGGGTGAAAATGGCATGTCGGTAAGAAATTAAAAATTGCTGACAGGAACAGGAAATTTAAGGCACCAGAAGAATGGAGAAAATTGGGGGTGAAATAGGACCAAGATTAGGTGCAAAATTAGATCTTGGGGAAATTAAAGGCTAGGAGAAAGGAGCAGTTGAATCCCAGTAGAAGAAAGGAAATCTGATTTTTATCAGCGTTTAATTTATCTACAGTGACTTTGTCTGTGTTTACAGACTTTAATCTGGCTCTCTGTCATTGTGCATTGTACACAAGTTTCATTTCTTCGTAGTTTCAGTGCAGGAGCATCAAATGTTTTCGTTACAGCTCCATCTTCTTGAATAATACTTTCTGCTACGTCTTTCATCATTGTTAAGCATACACATTTGCAAAATAAATCGCTGGCTAACTCACTCAACAATAAATCCGTTGAACAGCAGTTTGTACACTCTAAATGTGGACATTTTGCAAAGCTCAAATATCTGAGAGAATAGCAGCCTGACAAGCACAATGTTATGAATTTGATTATTCTTTTCAATGATGATACACACTCTGTTTACAAACAGAATGATGCTAACCACAAGACTAGAATCTTCCCTGAAAGTTGTTAATATTGGCAATGGCCCAATGATAGACATGTGTTATGTTCTGTAGTCATGGTCAATCTTGCAAATAGATGATCACGCTATGTTAAAGAAAGCAGGAGTGTTTTTACTTGTAATAAATCCACCTGGCCCTTTTTATTTGAAGATCACAAACACCAACATGTTTTCTGAATTATCTAATTAATGTCTTGGCCTCCCATCACCACCCCATCCCCCCCAAAACCCTCGCCACCAACCCCTCAACCCACCACTTCCCACTAACCACTAAGTGCCCAGGTTCCTTTTGTCTGTAGTTAGTTAGACAATGTGCATCGTTAAGTGGTTTTGTGGTTAAAGAATGATCTGATGTTGCAAGGCAATAACAAAACTCCACACCCTAAAGTCAGATTAACGGAGAGCAGAGAAACTTCTGATATTTCATCACTCACAATTGTGTTTCGCCAGCACGAATTTGCCAACTGTTCATTTTCGAGCTCCCGCATCAATTTGTAGGTGAACCATTTTACAGATTTCCTGGAACGCATAGAAAAATATATATTTAGGTACTGCATGTGAACCCTTCATCACAGTCCCTATAATTTGTTACAAAAGTGCAATAATCAATTGATGTCAACATGTGCTTTAAGCATTCAAGTTCTTTAAAAGAAACTATCACAAAAATTAAATCTTTGATTTTTGGAGGTATGTTTATTGTTGTACTTCACTGAACTGAAAATGTGAACTATGAGGATGACCCAGAGGCACAAAGCTCTTGAGTTTTATCTGTAGGTCAGTGTTTACCGTGCTTTCAATATTGATTATGGTTGGTACCATAACCAGTTCCAAGGAAGAGTCATACCAGACTCAAAACGTTAACTCTGTATCTCTCTCCACAGATGCTACCAGACCTGCTGAGTTTCTCTGGTACTTTCTACCTTCAATTAATAGTTTTAAAAGTTTCAGTACAGCATGCTAGCGGGTGCTGGGAGGTGTACCTCAATCCGAACAATTCAATGTTAAACTATTGGTGAGACAGTATTGAGTTGCAGAATCCCCAAATACTTTGTGTGGAAAATGGTATTATAGCAGAATTTTCACTCATCTGATCAGACGCATTCACTTGATAGGTGTCTTATTTAAGGTAGTGATAGCTAGGTTCTTGATTAGTAAGGGGATCAAGGGTTACAGGAAGAAGGCAGGAGAATGGGGCTGAGAAACATGTCAGCCATGATTGAATGGTGGAGCAGACGAGACCAGCTGAATGGCCTAATTCTGCTCCTATATCTTATGGTCAAGTGGTCAAAAGGCACATTGCAAAAAGACATACAAAGAATGCTCTTTTTTTCATTTTTCCATCAATCTACTCAGTGACTTTGCTTTGGTAAAAGTGTAAATGTAATGGCTGATGCAATTCCATTCTCCCCTCTAACAGTGCAGCTATGAAGGTGTCCCTAACAAGACCCCTTCTTTTTCATGTTGTAGAAACTCATTTTCCTGACTTTGGGACTCGCCATTTATGTAATTTCCTCAGCTTCGATTCTTTCCTGAAGGTATTGGGTTACACTGAACGGTAACAAAGTAGGGGAGTAGATAGCTGGCTTTGAACTCTGCTTGGACCTCCCCCGGTTGTGAGATCAATGGCCTGAGTCTAGATGTATCACCCACTAAACCCACCAACCAGCTCCCCATGCCACTTCCATTCAGACAGCTAGCCAGGAAGTGAGTCAACCCAGTCAAAACAGCTAGTGATAGAGGATAGCCCTTATGGATGCTTTACTGGAATATGTCCATCAATTCTCTAGCATAAAAGAGAAATGTGTAATCTCTGGGCTGGTGTTGGATATGCAGACAAATCATCCAAGTTATACAGGAAACACTAGGACTCATTAACAATTTTTAACCATTCCAATAATTCACTTGTGACACAAATTTTGTTTTATTTTATCAGTATCCATTTAAACACAATCTATTCATAACATTGATCAAACAGGGGCCAACCATCTGGTTTGGCTCATATCAAATTAGCTTTGCTGGTCAAAGCAGGTATTACAACAACCAACTTAAAACTTTCAGCCCTCTGTGACTCTCAGGCAAATTAATAGCACAGAGATATAAGAGGTTGGGCAGACCTTTTGACAAGCAATTCTTTCATAAGCTCTTTGTAGCTAAGTGCCAACTACGGCTCAATAGGTAGAGCTCTCTCCTGCGAGTCAGACGGCTGTTGGTTTAAGTCCCACTCCAGGACCTGACACTCCAGTGCAGTACTGAGGGAGTGTTGTCTTTCATCTGAATTTTAAACCAAGTCATCCCCTCTCAGGCTCCTGTAAAAATTCACCCGGTTGCTATCTTGAGTGAGAGCAGAGGCGTACTGAGCAGGGGTCAATACTTATACCTCAGCCAACAGCACTTGAGGGACAAGTGGATGATCACATTGTTATTTTATGGGATCTTGCCATCCGTAAGTTGGCTTCTGTATTTCCCTCATTAAAAACACAAATGTGTAACTTAATTGGTTGTAAAGGGATTTATGGATGTCCTGACATTATGTATTTGCTTTATAAATGTGACTCTTAATTTCAGTAATATTACCAAAAATGAAAATGAACAGACCAAGTAACAGATATGACATCTTCCAGTTCTGAGGAAGGGACACTCGACCTGAAACGTTAACTCTGATTTCTCTCCACAGATGCTGCCAGACCTGCTGGGCTTTTCCAGCAACTTCTGTTTTTGTTTCTGATTTACAGCATCCACAGTCCTTTCGGTTTTTATGACATTTTCCATGCTGCATATTACAACGTACATCCCTGCAAATAAACTGGGGAATTGCCCACATCATAGATTTCAATGTAAAGCTTTGCAGGAGTGATTTTAATTTACAGCAAAGGTGTAGAACAAGTGGTTAATGCTGTGGTTGTTTGTTCTCGCAATGTGATACTTTACTTTGTGGTACTTCCAGCCGGCTGAACAATGTATATTCAGGGTTAAAGCTGTCCTTTTAGACTGCCTGCATAGCACCTACTCAAAATTCAAAAGAACTAGATCAATTGCTTTTGAGTAAGATTGAAAGAAGTTCAATCCTGTGCTTGATTATTCAGCACACTTGAGGGCAACCTCATTCTACCTTTAGAAACCAGTCTGGGAGAAATTAAACATAGACTTCAAGCAAATGGTTTTTAATTCCTCAAATATTTTAAAGTTTTGCTGCTGGTATGTAAAACTCTGATACTGCTCAAAAACTTTTTGTATACTCCTCAGAACTGCCATGGTCAGAATGGTAAGATTTGTATTTTACTTTTAAATTATGAAATAAATTATTATTGACAATTTTTTTGCCTGAACAAATACTGCCTAACTGTGCAGGGATTTCTTTGCCTCCTATTTTAATTCCAGGTTAATCGTTCCACGAACTGGGAGCAAAGAAATAACATTCGACCATATTTGACATTATATAGCCACCAGCAACTTCAAGGCAGTTTTATCCCCTAAATCCCTTTCATTTTAATCAGATACTTTAAGGACTTTTAAGCGACTCTTGGATAGGCACATGGAGGATAGTAAAACGTAGGGTATGCAGGGTAGATTGATCTTAGTAGGATAATAGGTTGACACAACATCATGGGCTGAAGAGCCTGTACTGTGTTGTATTGTTCTATGTTCTATGTTCTATATTCTATGTTCTATGTTCTATACCGTTGATGACATCTAGCTAATGGGAACAAAGTCATGAACATAATCACACTTCTGGAGTTCCCAAAACAGTAAATAACTTGCACTTAAAATTCACAGTCAGTGTAAAGAAATGCCTTAAGGGACTTAATAAGTGGGCACTAGGTTAACAGATGGCGCACTTTAGAAGGGGTAACTGAGAGCCCAAAGAAATTAAGATGGCCTTTAGGAAGGTTTATGGAAGTTTGATCCGCTATGGGAAGGACATGACCATGCTGGCGAGGGTACAGAGGTGATTCACCAGGATGTTGCTTGGTCCATGACAGGACACTAGATAGGCTGAGGTTGTTTTCCTTAGAGCAGAGAAGGCCGAGGGGATACCCGATTGAGGAAAACAAAGTTCGGAGGAGCATAGACAGGTTGGATAGGCAAAAACCTTACCCTTTAGAGGGGTCAATAACCAAAGGGCACCTTTTTAGGGTCAGGAGCAGGAGGTTTAGAGGGGATTTCAGGGAAAAAAGAAAGAGTTGTGGGTCATTGGGATTCGCTGCTTTACAGGATGGTAGAGACAGGAACCCTCAAGGTTTTGAAGAAGTATTTAGATATGCACTTGAAAAACCAGAGCATATGAGACAACTGGCCAAATACTGGAAAGTGGGATTAGAATAGATGGATGTTTGATGGCTGGCTTGGGCAAAGTGGGCTGAGGGGCCTCATCCCATACTGTAAAAACTCCATGACTCTAAGAGGACCTGTTTTCAGTGAATAGATCCAACTTGAAGCACCCTCTCTGTCTGATTGAGTATGAGGAGAAACTCTAACATATTACTGGGTAGTAACAGCACAAGGAATGAAGTGTATGGTCATTGCTGTAGAAACATCTTTGTTCAGACATAGCCATTGAGAACCACTTGTTTCAAAATGCTATTAACACAACCATTGATGAGCTGTGAGACAGTGACCATAGAACCACTGATGTTTAACATGAGGTGGGGGGCAGTGCATCTGGAATTTTGGAACTAGCCTCCTGTGAGGAATCCTATCAAACATTTTCAAAAAATGATTTTGGATGACTAATTTCAGGTTGTGATGCTGATATTGCTAAAGCAGAAGCAGAAATTCCAAATCTGTAGATCATCCACATCCTCAAAGGATTGTAAAAGATAGGTCAAAAGCTGTTTGGTTTTAATGAAACTGTGCCCACTTCCATTGCTCAACTCTCACATTTCTAAACGTGTACCACTTTTACTGCCTGAAAACAGATCGGAGAAAAATATTCCCAACTATTTTCCCTTTGCTTTAGTGTTTTACGTAAATAAAATTTCTTCTGTTTTTCCCTTCCTGAAGTGTTTATGAACATCAGACTGCAGGCTGTTAATGTAACATCGCACCCAGTCACATCATGGATCAGGAACAGAGATTCATTTCCTTTCCAATTCTGTGCCAGAAATATAAGGGGAGAAAATTGTTCTGTGCTCTTATCAACACTATTCATCAAAAAATAGGAGCAGGAGGTAGACCATTCAGCCCCAGTATCTGCTCCACCATTCAATATGATCATGGCTGATCATCCACCTCAGTCCCCTTAGCCCACATTTCCACCATACCCTTTGATCCCTTTAACCCTAAGAACTAATCTAACTCCTTCTTAAAAACATTCAATGCTTTTGACCACAACCATTTCCTGCTGCAGAGAATTCCTCCGGCTCAACACTGTCTGGGTGCTGACATTTCTCCTCACCTAAGTCCTTAAAGGCCTACTCCATTTCCTTAGACTAACTAAGACCCCTGGTTCTGGACTCCCCCCCCAAGTCATCAAGAACATCCTTCCTGTGTTTACCCCGTCTAGTCCTGTTAGAATTTTGTAAGTTACTTTGAGATCCCCAATCATTCTTCTAAACTCCAGTGACTCTAGTCCTAATCGATCCAGTCTCTCTTCATACATCAGTGCTGCCATCCCAGAAATCAGGAATTTAGCTTCAGATTATACTGAGGTCGCAAACTCAACTTAGATCTCCCTGTCTGAAAAGGAATGACATCTGTGGTATTTTTCAGG
The DNA here is from genome assembly GCF_021869965.1 of Rhincodon typus. NCBI lineage: Eukaryota > Metazoa > Chordata > Chondrichthyes > Orectolobiformes > Rhincodontidae > Rhincodon > Rhincodon typus. The sequence goes on along the minus strand of NC_063340.1, from coordinate 3,331,013 downwards.
ATAATCACTCCTGCTACCTTCTTGTATTTTCCGTTTCTGCACACTGTACTGAAGTAGTTCACTGCTGCCAACCCTCCAATGTCTTTGAGATCACAGCAGGTCAGGCAGCATTCATGGAGAGAAAGCAAGCTAAAGTTTCGAGTCTAAACTTTTCTCCCTCAGCACTCCAACCTTCCACACCCCCCACGAAAGCATAAAAGGCGCCCCCTCCACACTGCACGTCAGCTCTGATGAAGAATCATCGAGAGTCGAAACGTTTGCTTGCTCTCTCTCCATGGATGCTGTCTGACCCACTGTGATCTCCAGCATTTGTTGTTTTCAGTACAGATTCCAGCATCTGCAGTAACTTGCTCCTCTGTTGTCTTTGCTAGGTTGTCTATCTGATGCACCAATGCAGAATTTCAAGATGGCATTTTCTCCAGGGCAATTCAGGATGGCCAATGAATGTTCACCTAGCCAACAATGCCCTCTTCCCGTGAATGAACTAAAAGGAACCTAATGATTAGTGGCAGAAGATGTACCACCATAAAGTATCTACAGAGGGAACACTGTTTTTCAACAACAAGAGGTTGATAGCAATAAGTACAATCCCATTTGGCCAGGCATCATTACTAGCACCTCAGGGAGATGATAAATATCTGTCTGTTCGCTTCAAAATCTAGAGGAGAACACTTTCTCTCCACCCACAGACTCTGTATAACACAAAGATTAACCCCTTCAGAACCATTATCTTCTCCACAGCTGCACAATTAATAGTGCATCAGATAACGAATACTTAATAAAGAATAAATAACCACCTCAGCAAAACATCTACTTTAATGTCACAATGAAGGAAAGGGAGATAGTGGCGTAGTGGCTAAGACTCTAGACTAGTAATCCAAAGTCCACCTCATCTAGGTTAATATCAAAGACAGGGAGTTGACACACCAGGGCAAATAGTGAAACTTAAATTCAAGAAAAATTTGGAATTAAGAAGCTAGTCTAATGATGGCCATGTACTTACTGCAATATTTTTGTTAAACCCATCTGGTTCACGAATTTCCTTTAGGGAGGGAAATCTGCCATCCTTACCTGGTTTGGTCTACATGTGACTCCAGACCCATAGGAATGTTGTTGACTTTTCACATCCCACTGGGCAATAAATTCTGGCCTTACTAGTGGTACCCACATCCCATGAACAATTTTGTTTAAAAAATCCCCTTTTAACAGTCACTACACCTCAAAAAGTAATTTAATTTGTTGTTCAGCATTTGAGAAATCTTGAGGTTGTGCAGGGTGCTATATGAATGCAAGTTTTTTTGTAACAAACCTAACCACTTCAGACTAGATATACGTAAAGTGCTTTAACAGAAACAGAAACTGCTGATGAAACTCAGCAGGTCTGGCAGCATCTGTGCAGAGAAAGCAGAGTCCAGTGGCATTTTCGTAAGTACACATCGTAAATAAATACTGCTTAAAGAAATACCTTCAGGTTCGGTTTAAGCTTATCAGAACAGAGAATCCCACAGTCGCCCTGGTACAGAAAAGATGTAGTGAAACTTGAAAGTGTTCAGAAAAGATCTACAAGGATGTGGCCAGGGTTGGAGGATTTATTTATAGGGAGAGGCTGAATAGGCTGGGGCTAGCTCAGTTGGCTGGAAGGCTGGTGCGTGCCACAGACCGAGGTCAGCAGTGTGGGTTCAATTTCCACGCCAGTTATACTCACCATGAAGGATTCTCCTTCTCGACCTCCCCCCTTGCCTGAGGCGTGGTGACCCTCAGGTTAAACCAGCTCCAGTCTCCCTTCTCTGATGAGAGTGCAGCCCTATGTTCTGGTAAGACTATGGTAACTTTCACAGCAATGCACAGCTCCCAGTGCCAGGGACCTCGGGTTGAGCCAGGAACAGCCCCAAACTCTGGGACTTTGAGATAATATTTCAAGAGAAAGAAATATAGAGGAAGGAGATCTTCAGTCTGACAGCCTGATCACAACATTTGGGAAAACTCTCCTTGATTAATGGCATGTATCAGCCAAGGAAGTGGTATTGCTGTAACAGTGCATATAATTCCCCCTGACCTACCTAGCCTGGAGTTATGACTGATCATGTCAAATTATAATTTTGTTATGAAAATCTGCTTTCTCTCAGGGACTAACATAAAAATATTGCAATGTTTTCTTTATCTGAGTTTTGCAGTAATATAAAAGATCATTCATTCATTTATCCATGTGTGCTTAATTTGTTGCTGGGCCTCTGTTGGTTGCATTTAGATAACGTCCCAATGATCTAATGGGTGGAAGTGAAGTTTCCTCTCATTTTAGTTTTGCTTGCCTCAGTCGTTACTCTGGGTCTAAGATATTCTCGCTGTGGAATAATCAATTGGACTGAAGTCACCAAGTGCTGTAACTTGGGGATAACTTTGATTTAATGAAGATGGAGAGGTGACACAACTCATGGGCTCCTTTCAATTGCTTGGGCATTTGCACAAGTAATTTTATGATTGCCTTAGTGATGATGGCTGTCAAAATAATAGCCTGCAGTTGAAAGGTCAGGAAAAATATGCAAAAGACTTTGGAGTGTGCCAGATGATAGTGTAACCTTTAGACCATTGAATCATGGAGCTTTTACCGACCCTCAAACAAGTTCAGAGGTTAGTAACAGAGAGAGGATTAATATAATATACCTCCAGTTTGTTCCTTCCAAAAGGTGATAACTGTGATAATTAAACAAGCAGGGTATCATTAATTGTAAAACTCATCTTTTTATTTGATAGTGGACAATTTGGTCTGTTTCCTTAGTGGAGACATAGCTGAATCATGTTTAACCCCTTGTCTGCTATCAGCTTCCAAAGGGCAGTGCAACCACAGACTTGTTTGGGTTTATACCACGGCTGTGATCTGTCCTTCAAAGCTGGTGCGTCACGCAAAGGTTGGTGCAAGTGACCTTTCCCCTCTTAGCCAGCCTCTATACACAGAAGATCTGCCCCGAGAAGGGAAATTGCCATTTAATCGTTTATGTTTACTGGGTCAGACTCCCCTTCGGTAATTCAAGACCAGAGGAAATAGGGGCCAAGTGTGTGTGCTCCAGACTAGAAATGGTAAAGAAATGGACCTATTCATTTTTCTAGGTTTCATTCTTTTTTTCAGAAAAAGGCAATGTATTTGTGATAGTACAATGTTTTGTTCATTGTGTGGATCTCCAATGATCAACAAGCAGCTTTGCAGAATAGTGTAACTGTGAACCACAACCCGTGTGTGCAAGAGGAACAAATAGAGATTGTGCTAAAACAGTTATCATTTTGTTGCTTAACATGTCAAGCAAGAGTTCAAGTACAATTTTGAAGCTGTTTCTCAATGAGGCCTGAAGCTTTTTTGACTTGGTTCACATCCCTCAGAGGAAGCTATTTTAGCATTTGAATTCAAAGCTTAGAACTATTGAGGGAAATGGACACTTTGGTAAAAGGAAAGGACAAAGTTCTTCAGTAAGACCCTATACATTTTTTTTAAAGCAAACAATTGGTTAGCTTGTTTATTTTTTACTTGAGAGGCTGCAAGAGCTTACTGTTGACTTGTGAACAAACTTTACAATCTTTGTTGATCAAAGTGATGATTCTCAAGCTATCCATGCTATTGGATTGTACAGTGCACCCACAGGTGAAGAATGTTGACTGAGTTTCAATATTTTACGCAGTAATGTTGCTTTGGTGCACTTCACTTTTTTCCCCTATCAATGAGCATTTTTTTTGTTTTAAGTGACTGCTGTTCTGACAGAGTTTCCTTCTCTCATGGTTGTGCTGACCCAGTTGGCCTTTGGCAGTGAAATTTAATACACTCTGCTCTGCAGTCAAACCATCAAATTTTCCTGTTTGTATGTTAAGAGTCCTGTAATGTGCCTCTGTTACAAAACAATGGCAGCATGATTGCCTTTGGTGGTAATGACCTAATGGCTGAGTCCTGTTCATTGCAGCTTCTCTGAGCTTATACATTTTGTTATTTGTGTTTTTGACATTGACTGATATGATTTCTTGATTCAGACGTCGAATGTATTTGTTTGACTTGTTAATGCTGACTGCACATTTAACAAAAGACAACTTTGCTTTCTTTCATCTTCTTCCCGGCTCTGCTTGTCTCGAGTTTAAAAAGGGAATTTTTTTTGGCAAGTTGCGAGTGTGCTGAAGAAGTTGAGAGGAGCCATGATGGGATTTTAAGTTGAAAGACCAGTTTAGTCTACATTTAACACAAGATACCACCTCGGTAAATAGGCAGAAGCCAGCCCTAGCATACTGGCTAAATAGTTAATCACCACATTAATGCCAGCTGGTACCCAAATCAAAGAAGGTGAACGGCATCTTGATGCTTGTTGTCATAGAATTATACATCACGGATGCAGACCCTTCAGTCCAACTTGTCCATGCTGACCAGATATCCTAAATTAATCTAGTCCCATTTGCCAGCATTTGGCCCATATCCGTCTAAACCCTTCCTATTCATATACCATCCAGATGCCTTTTAAATGTTTTAACTGTACTCACCATTACCCCTGGCAGCTCATTCCTTACATGCACCACCCTCTGTGTGAAAACATTGCCCCTTAGGTCCCTTTTAAATCTTTCCCATCTCACCTTAAACCTATGTCCTCTTGTTTTGTACACCCCAACCTAAGAAAAAGACCTTGTCTACTTACTCCCCCTGCAGCTCAAACCTTCCAATCCTGGCAGCATCTTTGTACATCCTTTCTGCATGCTTTCAAGCTTACCAACATTTTTCCTATAGCAGGGAGACCAGAATTGCATGCAGTATTCCAAAAGTGGCCTAACCAATGACCTGTACAGCCGCAACATGACCTCCCAACTCCTTCACTCAATGCACTGACCAATAAAGGCAAGCGTATCAAACTCCTTCGCTATCCTATCTACTTGTGACTCACTTTCAGGGAATTATGAGCCTGTATTCCAATGTCTCTTTGTTCGGAAGCACCACCCAGGACTTTACCATTTAGTGTATAAGTCCTGCCCTGATTTGCTTCAACTAATATTCTATTCTGACAGCCTTGACTGTTTGGGAGTGAACATGGAGATGATTTTGATTCTCAGCAATGCCTAACAAGATCTCTGCTGCTTCAGTTGACATGCCCAGCTTCTCATGACCAACACTGCTCACATGGAGATCCAAGCCCTTCGGGAGATGTTTTGTGCACTTTGTCAAGAATTCACTTGAGCAACATTCACCCTGGGAATTCTTTGAGGGTCTTCACCCAATAACATTCAGTGCTCTGCAACTGTAACCCCATAGAAATCAGGATGAGACAGGTACTGGTGGGTGTGTCCACAGAGTCAGCCAAGTTTGGAAATAGGAACGCATATAAAGGGAGCAGGAATGGTCTAAAAAGCCCATCACTGTTGCTGTACCATTCAGTACAATTGCTGTTAATCTTATGTCAGCTTTGGTGAAGTTGGTAACACTCTTGTCCCTCGGTTAAAGCCCCACTCCAGATCCGTGCTGTTCATAGAATAGAATTCCTACAGTATGGAAGTAAGCCATTCAGCCCATTGAGTCCACACCAATCCTCCGAAGAACATTCCAACCCCCTCCTTTATTCTGGCCCTTTAACCCCACATTTCCCATGGCTAATCCACCTAACTTATACATCCTTGGACACTTTGGGCAATTTAGCACGGCCAATCCATCTAGTCTGCACACCTTTGGAAGAAACTGGAGCACCTGGAGGAAACCCATGCAGACATGATGAAAATGTGCAAAATCCACACAGGCAGTCACCCGAGGCTGGAATAGAACCTGAGTCCCTGGCACTGTGAGGCAGCAGCACCAGTTCTGAAGAAGGACCCCAACCCAAAACGTCAACTTTCCTGCTCCTCTGATGCTGTCTGTCCTGCTGTGATCTTCCAGCTCCATACTGTGTTATCTCTGACTCCAGCATCTCCAAGCGCTAACCACCACTGAGCCACTGTGTTTTTGGAGATGCTGCTCCTTGATGAGGCATTAGAAGTTGAAGCTCTGTCCTTTCTGTTGAATGTAAAAGAAATTCCCACGGCACAGCTTTGAAGAAGACCTGGATAATTATTCCCGATGCCTTGGCCAATATTTTGCCCTCAATCAACATTGAGAAAACAGATTAGCTGGCTCGTTATCACATTTCTTCTTGTGGGAATTTGCTGAGTTCATGTTGCTGTGTTTCATAAGACCTTAAGATGTGGGAAGAGAAGTAGGCCATTCAGCCCATTAGTCTGCTCTGCCATTCAATGCAGTCATGGCTGACCTGATAAAACCCATTTCAGCTCAATCATTGAACATATTTAAGAGAGAGATTGATAGACATCTGGATACTAATGACATCAAGGGATATGGGGATCATGGAGAAAATGGTGTTGAGGTAGATGATCATCTGTGATCTGTTTGAATGATGGAATAGGTTTGATGGGCTGAATGGCCTACTCTTTCTTGTATTTCCTTTAGTTTCTATCACTGGTTGTGTGATGGACTGCAAAACGCTAACATATCTCTTTTGGAAATTGCTCTTTTTCAAAACTTTTGAGTTGCTACCACACTGCCAGCTTCCTTCATTTGTATTTCCTCCATTCACCATGCTTCAAGTGAGGAGGTGGACCTTAGATCATGACACATTGCTCACCTCTCACTGAAAGTTCAGGCAGATGCACTGCTGCCACATCTTTGGCGAATATGTTTCTTAAATTGTCTCTTTGGAGTAGCTCAGGACCATTCAGGAAGGACTGTTGTCAATTTGGGATACGTTAATTGCCGTAAATCTTCCTCTGTTCTTAGGAGGAAGCATTGGAGGAGTGGGGGGGGAAGCGAGGCACAGGGAGAGTGAGTACCTCTGTGTCTGTGTGTGTGTTACATGTCTGTTGTGTTTGTGTTGATTGTCTGTGTTGTGTGTGTGTCTGTGTGTTGTGTGTGTGCTTCTGTGTGTGTGTGTGTGTGTGTGTGCGTGCACACGCATGCGTGCATGCCTGTGTGTGTCTGTTTTTGTGTCTGTCTGAGTATGAGCGTGTATGTTGTGTGTGTATCTTATGTGTGTTGAGTGTATGTGTATGCGCGAATGTGTGTGTGTGTTGTGTGAGCGAAAACGTGAGCGTGTGTCTGTGTTTGTGTGGTCGTGTTCGTTGTGTGTGAGTGAGAATGTGTGTGTGTGTGTGTGTGTGTGTGTGTGTCTGTGTGTGTTGTGTGTGAGAATGTGACTGTGTCTGTATGTTTTGTGCATGTGTCTGTGTGTTGTGTGTGTGTGCGCTTGTGTGCCTGCGTGTGTCTGTATATGTGTGTTTGTTGTGTGTGTGTCTGTGGTGTGTGGTGTCTGTGTTGTGTGTGTCTTTGTGTGTGTGTGTTTGTGTACGCATGCGCCTGTGAGTGTGTGTGAGTGTTTGTGTGTGAGAATGTGAGTGTGTGTCTGTGTGTTATGTGTGTGTGTTTGTCTGTGTGAGAATGTGAGTGTCTGTCTGCGTGTTTTGTGTGAGTGTGTGTATGTGTGTGTGTCAGTCTGTGTGTGTGTGTCTGTGTGTGTGTGTGTGTGTGTGAGTCTGTGTGTGTGTGTCTGTGTGTTTATCTGTTTACTAATAGCCCAGCAATACATTGAAGCAATACATTGATGCACCTTGATGGAGTGCTAGGAAATGAAGATTTGCACCTGACCAGTTGAAGAGGTTTGAACACTCAAATCCAACATATTTATGGAATCTTCCTTTGGGAGAATGTGGATGGGTATCTCATGTTGGAATTACACCACAGAGCTTTATAGAAAGTGCAGTTCATTGAAGATATTTCCCTTCTGAGGACTGAAGATTGAACACATCCCTCCTGTCTTTGCAGCATGATATTGTGAAGGTAATGTGACTCTCATTTTGTCACTAAATTGAAATAAGGAACTGCAGATGCTGGAGATCTGAAATAAAAACAGAATTCCTGGAGAAACTCAGCAGATGTGGAGAGAGAAGCAACATTAAAGCTTCAAGTGCAATGACTCTTCACCAGAACTTATTTTGTCACACTTTCTTAACAATAGGACCAGGTGGACGGTTTAAAATTTTATAGTTTTATTCCATATTTTTGTGAAAAGTGGAAAACTGACACAAGTATGAGATTAAATGAAGCATTTGAATTTAAAGATTGAGAAAGTAAAGCTGCTTATTTAGCACCTCCGAGGACCTCAGGAAGTCCTTAAAACCCTTTACAGCCAATGAAGTGCTTACTGCAACAGAGGGCTGTGGAGGTCACATCACTGTGTGTATCTAAGCCAGAGGTAGATAGGTTCTTGATTAGTAAGGGGATCAAGGGTTACTGGGAGAACGCAGGAGAATGGGGGTGAGAAACATATTAGCCATGATCGAATGGCAAAGCAGACTCGATAGGCCAAATGGCCTAACGCTGCTTCTGTGTCTTGTGGTCCTTATAAACGTGAGAACACAGACACGGCCTCATTTTAACATTTCATCTTCCCAGTGAGGCATTCAACAGTGCAGCGTTCCCGCAATATGCATTGGAGTGCCAGCCTCCTGCTGAAATCTCTGGAATAGGATTGGAACAACAGCTTTGAAGTTTTAGAAATGTTAACACCTGGTCCTGAATGTCCCAGCAACAAGCTGCAATATTTCAGTGCATAGGTCATAGTATTTACTGTAGTATATGACCATAGTATTGGTCATTGTTCACACCCATGAAACTGAAATCATTGCTCATATTTTGACCGTGTCATGCATCATTAGAGGCAGGATTCGGGTGACCTAGATTTGTGTTAGATTACAAAACACTCAAAGTTCCTTTACTTCCATACAACTTCCTCCCTGACCGGAATAAATGTTTAATATCCACTGAAGGTCACGAGATTGATTCTTGGACTGGGCTGAGTTTGCTGATCTCAACAAATACAAGGAAAATCTTGAAATACTGAAGCCAGCGTTCATTAGACAATCAAAGATTAATGGATGATTTGATAGAAGTGATTTATATTGTGAAGTGTTAGAACTGAGTAGCTAGAATCAGGTTGCTTCCAGTGAGGGGTCAAGAACAAAGGAATGTAGAATAAATCGAAGAGATTTAGGAAGGGTAGTATGCAGAAGATTTTTACCAAAACTTTCGTGAGGTTTCAGTAAGGGAGGGTAATGGAAATGGAAACTGGGACAACACTGAAGATTTGTTTAGGTTGGACCAGAGGAAAGAAAAGTAAATGTGAGAATTTTATATGTTTTTAACATTCATGGGATGTGGCTGGGCCAGTATCTATTGCCCCGTCCCTAGTTGCCTCTTGAGAAGGTGGAGATGAGCAGCCTTCTTGAACCGATGCGGTCTGTGTGCTGTAGATTAACCCACAATATTGTAAGGGAGGGAGTTCCAAGATTTTGACGCAGTGACAGTGAGGGAACAGCGATATATTTCCAAGTCGGGATGATGAGTGGCTTGGATGGGAACTTAGAGGTGGTGATGATCCCATGTATCTGCTACTTTGTCCTTCTAGGTGGGTTTGGAAGGTGCTGTCTGAGAATTTTTGGTGAATTTCTGCAGTGCATCTTGCAAACAATATACATCGCTGCTACTGAGCATTGGTGATGAAGGGAATGAATGTTTGCAAATGTGGTACCAAACAAGCAGGTTGCTTTGTATTGGATGGTGTCAAGTTTCTAGTGTATTGTTGGTGCTGTATCCATCCAGGCAAGTCGGGAGTATTCTATCACACTCTTGTAGATGATGTACAGGCATGAAGTGAGTTACTCACTGCAGTATTCCTACCTGTGACCGGCACTGGTAGCTATTGTGTTTATATGGCTGGTCCAGTTGAGTTTCTGGTCAATGGTAACCCTCAGGATGTTGATCATAGGGGATTCAGTGATGGCAACACCATTAATTGTAAAGGGTTTTGTTAGTTTTTCTCTTGTTGGAAGCGGTCATTGCCTGTCATTTGTGTGGTGTGAAAGTTACTTACCACCTGTCAGCCCAAGCCTGAATATTGTCCAGATCTTTTTGCATTTGGATGTAGATAGATTCAGTATTTGAGGAGTCGCGAAAGGTGCTGAACATTGCACAATCATCAGCGAACATCCCCACTTCTGACCTTATGATGGAAGGAAAGTTTTTGATGAAGCAGTTAAAGTTAGTTGAGTGGAGGACACTACCCTGAGGAATTCCTTTTGAGATGATTGGCTTCCGACAACCACAACCATCTTCCTATGTGCCAGGTATGACTCCAAACTGAGGAGAATTTTACCCCTGATTCTTGTTGTCTCCGGTTTTACTAGGGCTCCTTGATGCCACACTCAGTCGAATGCAGCCTTGATATCAATAGCTGTCACTCTCACCTCCCCTCTGGAATTCAGCTCTTTTGTCCATGTTTGAACCAAGGCTATAATGAGATCAGGAGCTGAGTGACCCTGGCGGAACCCAAACTGGGCGTCACTGAGCAGGTTTTTGCTGAGCAGGTGCTGCTTGATAGCACTGTTACTGACACCCTCCATCACTTTACTGATGATCAACGGTAGATTGATGGTGTGTTAACTGGCCGGGTTGGATTTGTCCAGCTTTTTGGTGTACAGGACACATCTGGGCAATTTTCCACATTGTTGTCTCGGTGCCAGATATGTAGTTGTACTGGAACAAGTTGGCTAGGGTTAGAGTTAGGGTCAGGGTTAGAGTTAGGGTTTGGGTTAGAGTTAGGGTTAGGGTTTGGGTTAGAGTTAGGGTTAGGGTAGAGTTAGAGTTAGGTTTAGGGTTTGGGTTAGAGTTAGGGTTAGGATGAGGGTTAGGGTCAAGGTTAAGGTCAGGGTCAGGGTTAGGGTAATGGGGTTAGGATTTGTGTTAAGGTTATGGTTAGGGCCAGGGTCAGTGTTAGGCTAAGGGTCAGGATCAGGGTCAGGATCAGGGTTACGGTGAGGGTCAGGATAAGGGCGAGAGTTAGGTCAGGCCGTGTTGCTGGAATGTTGTCAGAGCCCATTGCTTTTGGAGTATCCAGTGCCTTGAGCCACTTCATAAGACATGAATGGAATTGGTTGATGACGGTATCTGTAATGTTGTGGACCTCTGGAGGAGGCTGAAATGAATCATCCTTCAGCACTTTTGACTGAAGATTCAAGCGAATGCTTCAGCCTTATCTTCCGTAATGATGTTCCTGCCTCCCTCGTTACTGAAAATGGGGAGATTTATGGTGTATCCTCCTCCAGTGAGTTGCTTAATGGTCTCCAACTGGATGTGGCAAGGACTGTGAAATGGTTGCTGTTTAAAATGTACTCTCCTCTCATTGTTAGTGAGTAAATTAAGAGTCCCATCTATATAGCACCTTTCGTACCTTCTGGATGCCTCAAAGCATTTTAAGGTCAATTAACTGCCTTTGAAATGCTATTATTGTTTCGATGCAACAAGCACTACTAATGTCACTAAACTTGTGATCCAGAACCCCAGGCTAATGGTGTGGGGCCATGAGTTTGAATCCAGCTATGGGCAGTTGGTAAAATTTGAATCCAATCGAAATCTAGGATAAAATACTACCCTAATGACATTATAGGACCACTGCCAATTGTAATAACCCATCTGGGTTCACTAACGTCCTTTAGGGAAGGAAATCTGCCATCCTTACCTCAACGATGCACCTCAGCAAGTAGTGACCACCAATGAGAGGCAGGGGAAAGGAAGGAACTTTGTAAATTAAGACATGATGTGAAGGGACCTTGCCACAAAAGCTGGGTAAGGGGTATATCTGTGTTGGCAATGCAACAATACCACTCACTGTCATAAAAAGAGGATTAGATTGGGGAAACACTGAACTCCCCAGGATCAGCTGCAGATTGAGCAGGGTCTTGTGAGTTCCCTGTGAGTATGGAGCACAGGTCTGCATTAAATCAGGTTGTCTTTAAGGCACTGTGTCATGCTGATCTCTAACTGTTTACGCTGTACATCTTTCTGAGAGATTGTACCCTTCTGACCAGGAGAGACGCTTTGAGCTGGATTTACAACCAGTTTTCAGCACGTTTTCATGCATGACTTCTGCAGCTTTAAAATCAGCAAGATTTTTTAAAAAGCGTACAATGATGAGTTGGGAAACAGCTAAAATGAAGAAAACATGGTTTGTGACCCAACATGTTGTTTAGAACTGTGTTCCTAGCCCAGGGTATTTTACTTAGCAGTGATGGTGTGATGGTAATTTCACTGGACAAGTAATTCAAAATCTTAGATCAATGTTCTGAAGAAATCAGTTCCATTCCCACGAGAGCAGATGGTGAAACTTGAGTTCCATAAAGTGGGAAACAATTTGGAATTAGAAAGCTGGTTTGACTGTTTTTGAAACCCATCTGGTTTGCTCATGTCGTATAGGGAATTAAATCTGCCATCCTTACCTGGTCTGACCTACATATGACTCCTGACCTTCAGCAATGGGGTTGACATCAAACTGACCTTTGGGTAATTAGGGACAGGCAATAAATGTTGGCTTTGCCAGTGATGGCCACATCCCATGAGCAAATGTTTAAAAAAGGTCCTTGTGATCATTGTTGCACTGTAATCTCATCTCAAAATAAGCTACTTCCAGCTAAATATGCGACTTGTGAGTGTTGCGCTACCATGGCACTAACCATCTCACTTTAAATTGTCGATTGAATCAGGTATGTACCCATTTTAATTTGAAAATTAATTAATTGGACCCAAGGTGTGTGTGCGTGTGTGTGTGCGCGCGTGTGTGTGTGTGCGTGTGTGTGTGTGTGTGTCTGTGTGTGTCTGTGTGTGTCTGTGTGTGTGTGTATGTGTGTGTGTATGTGTCTGTGTGGCTGTGCAATGGAGGCCCCAATCCCAGGATAAATCCCCAAGCTGCATTCAGATATTTTCCCAAATCGACCTGCTCAGAGCTATTGTTACAAGCTTCTGGAGCAGATGAGACTTGAATGCCTAGCTCAGAGGCAGGACACTACCCCCCATGCCACAGAGCCGCTCCCCCCATGGCTGCATTCAAAGTACCTCACTCATTACCAACACATCCGCAAAGTCCAATCAGAGGGCTCAACTGAACTGCCAATCAGGGCACTAAAAGAAAGACCAATCAGAGTAGGGAAAAGCTGTCCCCGTAATAAGTCATTTTGAGAAAATCAATTAAATCCAAGAGAGTGCATCTGCTGGACAGTTATCATTATTGCCTTGAGTTGATAACCCCAGATGATTGGCTTGCTGGGCATGGGAGCCATGGTTTGGGAATGCACAGAGATCATTGATGAATATCCAACATGATCTAAGAACCCAGTTTCCTTTTCATTCTGAAACGCAAAGAAACAAAGTTAGGAACTCTGGGGCAGAGGGTGGAGGATTACCGAAAGGGAGCTGTAGCAAATATAAAATGTGTGATGCAAACAGAAGGATACGTAGCAAAATTCCTCCTCTACCATCCGAGAAAATAGCTGATTTGATTTGATTTGATTTATTGCAGTCATGTGTACCTAAGTACAGTGAAAAATTTTGTTTTGCGAGCAGTACAGGCAGATCATAACAAACAAGGACATACAGATCATAGGGTGCTTAGACAGAGTGAGGCATACAAGGTTACAACTGCACAGGGAGATGCACAAAAGCAAGATCAACATTAGATTTGCAATTACAGAGGTCCATTCGCCAATCTGATAACAGCGGGGAAGAAGCTGTTCTTGAACCCATTGCTGCGGGTGTTCAAGCTTCTGTATATTCTGCCTGATGGAGGAAGTTTGAAGAAATGTGAGGGAGGGAAAGGTTGCCTGTGCTAGAAGTAAATTCTTGTATTGCAGGGCTGCGTGAGAATTAACAAGACATGAAAAGGGGTCTTACCATGACAACCGTGGTAAGATGATTAAGTTTCTTTCTGTATAGCAGCGGGTTTGTATGAACTGCACTTCTGAGGGTTACCTGACTAGTCATTCTTTCTATCGCTGCCTTTCTGACACCTCACTGGTTCCTCGAGGATATCCTTAGGTGGATCACTGGACTGGGATCCTCTGGTGGGTGTTTGCTGCCTGGCCTTCTACCAGTATCCCCAGCAAAGTGGATCAGATTCTGCCAAATAGCGAAATTGACATGCAACTCAAAGCCACCTCTTACCCAAAACTCAATTAATAGTCTTAACAGGCTCAAATTCAATTGGAAGTTTCCCTGAGCACATTTGACGATGCTAAGAGTTTGTTAAACTTTGTTTGACCTAATTATTTTTATAGTTTCATGAACACTATCATGATTTATAATAATTTCAATCAGGAACAAACAGATGGCATGATTAAAACATTAGAATCTCCTGGGCTTTGTATACTGCAGTATGTTAGCACAGTCCAATAATGTCGATCACCTAGAATCTTAGAATGGCTAAAGCACAGAGGGTGGCCATTCAACCCCTCAAATGCATGCCAACTCTCTGCAAGAACAACTGAATTAATCGCACTTCCCCATTCTTCCTTGCAAGCTGTTTTATTTCTCTTTTCAGGTGCTTATCTAATTCCTCTTTCAAAACCATGATTGAAACTCCCTCTATTAAACTCAGGCTCTAGGGATCGCTTGCTACTTGAAATTTATTCTTCATCATGTTGCCTTGGATTCTTTGGGCACTTGCTGGAAACCTGTGTTCGACTGCTTCATGGCTTTTCTGCCAATGGCAAACATGGTTCCCAATTCAATTGCTCCTGACCTCATATGATTCTGGAATGTGCTCTCAGATCTCCTCAGAACCTTCTCATCTGTAAGCTCCCAGACTTTAATAAAACGCATGTGAATCATAGAATCCCTATAGCATGGAATCAGGCCATTCAGCCCATCAAGTCCATACTGACCCTCCGAAGTGTATCCCACACAGACCCACACCCCTCCCCCCCACCCTATCCCAGCAATGCTGCATTTCTATGGCTTACCCCACTCCCCCACTCCCACCAGCCTGCACATCCCTGGACACTATGGACACTTTAGCACAGCCAATCCACCCTAACCTGCACATCTTTGGACTTGTGGGAGGAAACTGAGCCACCCAGAGGAAACCCACGCAGGCACGGGGAGAATGTGCAAACTCCACACAGACAGTCGCCCCAAGGGTGGAATTGAATCTGGAATCGAACCCTGAAGACTGGCAGTTGAAACCCAAGTCTCCTGGTCAATAGCCTAGCCTCCACACAGTGCATTACCAGAGCTCTGCAAACCACCATCAGTGAACATCAAATGCCTAATTGAGTCTGATGGGTTGGAAGTCACGATAAAATAATTTTTTTTTGCTGGTACCATGAGGCAGTGTTTCTTTTGTGTATTGAAGGAAGTCTTGTGAGTTTACTCTTGATATCGGACTGGTACTTAACCAATTGCAGTTGACATATCTGACCATCAATAATTGACTGTGAATTTCCTCTTAAGTACATAACCTTGACAAGTGTGTTAATTATCATGGCAGATAGCTTCTTTACAAAATAGAAATACTATATCTGCTGAGTGATTCAAAATGCTGACACGGTGGCAGGCTATCCTTCAGGGCTTACAGCAGCATGTCACAAAGTTACACGATATTCTGCTTTGAGCCTGCCTTGTACAGCATTGGTCTGATTGATCAGGGTGAAGCTTCAAACATTTACAGAAAGTGAAACGCTTACACAGCATCATAGATGAGTTTGTTCTAATGGAAGCATTGTTAATCGCTGTGTTTAATTAACCTGCCTTATTAGGTGTAAACCTGCCAAATGGGAGTATTGATAATAACGTGGCTAAGGGATGTTAATTGTAATGACACCAGTCTTTGGTTTGTTTATACCCCAGTGCTGCATGTCATCAGAGCTGTGTGATATTAAATGACCCCCTGTGATAGATGAAGTTTTGATTGTACATATTTAGTTGTGACTGTTTAACTCATTGCAGCAATCAATCATGAGGAGTTTATGTATTTAAATAAGTTGTCGTGATTTCAGCATGCTTAATGATTCTAATGCGTGAGGTTACCCTCCTCGTGTTGTTAAACATGGTAGGTTCACAGATTGTTCCTCACATGCATGGTAACATGGAGTGGTTGGGCCGAATGGACTGATTCCTTGTTGTAACCGAGTGCTTTGTATACTCCTCATCAATAACGTAAAGACACACAGAATCATTAGCAGGTGTTATGGGTGAGCTAATGTGCAGTTTCAAACAGGATTCCATGGGTAACATTGGGACGTAACTAGACACTGAGGGTCTTTTGCTGCTGGTGGACTCCCTGCCCAAAGATCAGCCTGACTGATAGGCTTGCTTCTTAATCATACAGTAATTGATGGGGTCAGTTAGCTGGGCTGCTGGTTTGTGAAGGCCATTCCCACACTAGCTGTGGATATAATGAGGGACTCTCCTTCTCAGCCTCTCCCCTCACCTGAGGCGTGGTAACCCTCAGGTTAAAACCCACCCAGTTGCCTCTCTCTAATGAGAGAGCAGCCCTAAGGTCTAGTAGGACTACAATGATTTTGCCTTTACAGTAATTGAGTACTTCATTGTGTTCAGGTGTTAGGTGGTAAACAGGGATCACTATTGATCGTACATCCAGGGAGCATGCTGAAACCATGGTCATTGGGTTTGGAGATGCGAGTTTGTAATTAGCATCTCTGTAAATAAAAGCTTAGGAAAGTGTGCAAAGATTACATTCCAGTTATATCCTTCACCACCTGGCAACCTGCTTAACACATTCAAAACACTAACCAGCCTCCTAAGAGCCTTGTGCTAAGCTCCGAAATTAGTGAGTCGATTTCCAAACATGCTCGGAGGTTTAAACAGTCTAATCTCCTCGCCTGGTTCTTTTGTTGGTTATCAGTATTCCTCCTGTGATCGACTCTCCTCGTACTGGAAAAAACTTTTCCTGACTTCACTCTATCATTGGTTTCTTAGTTTTGAACCCTTCAAATAAACGGCACCTTAACCTTTTTGTTTCATTATACCCTTACGTGAGGTCTTTGTCACTTGTTACTAGCTCAGGTCAGATTTCCTGGTAACTGCTATACTACGTCCAGAAACTGGGTTCACACTGTAAGGATACATTTAGGGCTGAGCTGAGGAGAATTGTCTTCACCCAGGGAGAGGGGAGCCTGTGGAATTCTCTGCCATGGAAATCAGTTGAGGCCAAAACATTGAATGGTCCCAAGAAGGAGTTTGATATGGTTCTTTGGCCGGAAGGGATCAAAGGGTGTGGGGAGAAAGTCGAAAAAGGGGACTAAATTTAATGATCAGCCAAGATCAGATGGATCAGGGTGTGGAGGGGGGTGAGGGGTGTTGGCTAGAGCAGGACAAATGCCAGGAGTGGGTGCAGGGATTAATGGCAGCGAGTGAGGGTCTCAGAATGGGTCGGAAGCCTGCACCGAGCAGGGGGGCTGTGGAGGCTGGGGGAAGGGGTAAAGGGGGGAGTCCTGTGACATGAACCAGCCTCCTTTCTGGCTGGGACTGATGAGAAGCCTAGGGGGAGATTTGGAGGCTACAGAGGAAGTGGGTGGGAAGGGGAAGTTTGCTGAGAAAAGTAAAATGAACTCTTTTTATTCTGTCATGCGAGCTAATTTACATCCAGTAGGCACAGTCTTTAGATAGGCAGCTGCATCCTGTCACTTGAGAGAGTTGCCAGTTTTCTGACCATCAATAGGTGCCATCCACATGGGGACTCAGCTTTTCATTGAAGCCATCACTACACTTCTCTGCTTAGAGAAGAATCCCAGCTTTTGCAGTATCTCCTTATAACTGGTAACCTTCATCCCTGTAGAGATGGTAAAATTGCCATAGTCCTTCTGGACCACACGACTGCTCTCACCCTAGAGACAGTGTTAGAGAGACGACTGGGGGTGGTTTAACCTGGGGGTCACCATGCCTCAGGGCGAGGGGAGAGGTTGAGGAGGACAGTCCTTCATGTTTACCTCACCCAGTGCAGGAATTGAACCCACACTTGGCTTGGCTTCATTCCATATTGCAAACCAGCCATCCAGCCAACTGAGCCCCAGTCATTCCTGTAAGTCCCTGTTTAAGACATTGGGAGTTGCCAGAATGAGATGCAACAATTTAGCCGATTCCTCAGCAATAACTTATAAAGTTTTAGCAATGATTTTCATGATTTTCTGTCCCTTTGAAAGATTATTGAATGTGAATTCCCAAGACCCTTTCCTCCAACACCTTTTTTAAAACTGAACTATTTAATTTATACGTAAGAGATAGTAGGAACTGCCGATGCTGGAGAAATGCCCATTTCTGAAGAAGGGTCTAGGCCCGAAATGTCAGCTTTCCTGCTCCTCTGATGCTGCTTGGCCTATTGTGTTCATCCAGCTCTACACCTTGTTATCTCTAATTTATATATAGTATCTTTGCAGATTGGGCCTCCTCTTCATGGTTTAGTTGGTGGCTTTAAATGTTAATCCATTTATAAGCAAAATATTTTCTTTATTCTTTCATGGGATTTGTGCCTTGTTGGCAAGGCCAGGATTTGTTGCCCATCCCTAATTGCCCTTGAAGTGAGTAATTTGCTGGGCCATTTCAGAGGGCAGTTAAGAGTCAACCACTTTGCTGTGGTCTGAACTCACATGTAGGCCAGACCAGCTAAGGATGGCAGATTTTCTTCCCTGAAGGACATGAGTGAAGCAGATGGATGCTCTTGTAGGTTTATTCAGGGAATCTGGGTGTTGCTGGCTGGCCCAGCATTTTATTCCAAATCGTTAATTGATCTTGAGAAGGTGATGATGCAACACCACCTTGAAATGCTTAAGTCCTTAGGGTGTAGGCTGACCCACAATGCCCTTAGGGAGGGAATTCCAGGCTTTTGATCCAACGACGGTGAAGGAACGGGGATATATTTCCAAGTCAGGACGGTGAGTGGCTTGGAGGGGAACTTGCAAGGGGTGGTGTTTCCATGTATCTGCTGCTCCTAATGGACCCATGTTTGGAATGTGTGAAGGAGCCTTGGAGAATTTTTGCAGTGTAATTCATTAAGACCATCATTTCTCAGCTCAGGGAAGAATCCCAGCTTTTGCAGTCTCTCCCTATAACTGATTACCTCATCCTTGTAAAGCTGGTAAAATTGCCATTGTCCTCCTGAACCATAGGACTGCTCGGTCATTAGAGAGGGAGACGACTGGTAGTAATTTAACCTGATGACAGCTTCAAGAACCTTTATATTCTAGGATAGTAGGAATTTTTTCTAAAGAAGGGTTCAGACCAGAAATGTCAGCTTTCCTGCTCCTCTGATGCTGCTTGGCCTGCTGTGTTCATCCAGCTCTACACCTTGTTATCTCTTTATATTCTAGATTTGTTAATGGAATGTAAGTTCCTTCAGCTGCTATGATGGGGTTCCTGGTCCAGTAACATTAACACTCTGTCATGGTCTCACCCCATTAACGTTTGATACTATGAAATCTCTTTGGCTTTTACAAATATAAAAGTAAAGGTTGACACCATCTAATCATTGCACCTCGACACATTCTTTCTTTTCTCCTGGTTTGTTCAGTTCTGTTGTGCCCCAAACAATATCCCAGTACTCTTCATCCATTTAACTCACAGGTAAATGTTTATTTTTTAAACTTCATTCATGGGACTGTACTACTGAACTTTTTAATGTATTTCTTTATCTTGCTACTTCTGCAACTAAGTTTTCATCCCTCGGTACTTTGTATGTAAGATGGCACTGCCTGTGGCGATACAGCACCACTTTTCACCGTACTCTTCTACCCCTGTACTTGAGTAAATGTGACAATAACACCTAAATCTAAACCTGAGATGTGCTGTGTTCTCTAACAAGGCCAGTATGTATTGCCCATCCCTACTTGCCCTTGGGAAGGTGGTAACACTGGAACAGTGTTTCACTGAATTTTGTGTTACTTCTCATCTTGCACTACCTGCGTATGGTCTCTTTGTGTAATTCAAACTCCTAGGGCTCTCAATACATTTTATCTCACCACAGGTATTTCATACAGCACCTATTGTGGCAAAGTGTGTCAAAAAAAATCTATGTTTAATGTCCACTGGAACATAATGATTACAGGCTCGTAATAAAGGTCAATGTTGGTGGTAAGTAACATTTGACGGTAACAGGGTTGATCATGAATAGAGAAAATCTATTATTTCTTAAATTGTTATGTTCTCCATTTTTCAGTTTTGAGCAATGCTGCTGTTGGTATTGTAAATAACCTGCTGCAGTTCTGGTGTGATGGTCTTTTTTAAAGTCTAGTGAATTCCATAATCTTGCTTCTCAGTGTTATTTATTGCAAGACAGCTGAAATAATTCTTTAAATAAAAATACTAAAAGGAGAAATTAGTCAAAGATTTATTAATAATAACAGTCCACTTTAATTGCTATACCTGGCGGCAAATTCTTAAAAGCCAGTATAAATTTGGCATTACAAAAAAGCATTGTGACAAATGCTGATGTTGCTTTATCTCTGCAAAAGCAAGGCAGAACGGACCTCAGCATACTGCCTTCTTATTTAATAAATGTTATAGCTGTGCTAATAAAACTTAGTTTACATTATAACCATTGTCTGCCATGATATGCCTCCTCGGGCTCACTTAGCGTACATTAAGAATGCGCACACAGCCTTGTGGTTACTCACTGCAAATCTTAAATAATTCATTTATGTACCATTGCTTTCAGGCAGTGTTTTTACAAATTCTATAATGAGACAAGTCGTAAAATGTTTTACATGAAAAATGTGATCTGGGAATGAGTGGAGAGCACTTCACCACATTCCCTGCCAAGAGACTTGAGGGAGAACTTTAAACAAATGGTGAGCTGCAAACCCCATTACCATTTGATTTTTCATCTCTGTGAGAATGATAGGTCAATGTAAGCTACTATCTCCCCTGTATTCCTGCCCCGCTACAAAAAAAAGGTGCCTTTGAAGCTTTTGCATATCCATTTCATTTCTCTTTTCACAAACAACACAACCAATGTTCCAATGGGTTGAAAATTAATTAAGCCAAAAGATAAATTAAAGCTGGTGAGTGTTTTTTTTTGAAATTCCCTTTCTTGCTGTTTGATTGCTTAATTTATCTTTGTTGTGCACCGTATGGGATTTCCACTTCCATGTGTACTGGGTGTGACATGACTCTTACATATGAGCATGTATTAAAAGTAAGATCTTTAATCTGTGAAAATCAGATCCATTTAATTACAGAAAGCGTATCCCACTTAATGCGATAAGAAGTAAATTGTGTACCTATCATTCCTTCTGCACACCCCCTCCCACCCCCTACTGCTAGTGTCTGAAATCAGCAAAATGCTCTTTTTCGCCAATGATTTATGACCCACTTTTGAACAATTCTTATCAGTTTCACACAAGCCTTTCTCTGAGGCTGCTCATGTCTGGATGACAAGAGACAGCTGAAACCATTATGCTCCGAAATCTCTCCCATGCATTCTAGACACCTAAGATTACATCTGGACCATTGATTTATTGCTGCGAATAACTAGAGGGACTAGTTTTCAGTTTGTTCAAGAGTTCCTCTGATTGTAAGACTGAAAAACAGTGTACACAAGTAAGTGATAGAGTTAATATAGGGACACCAATTTTCAGAACACTCCAGTGCTGCTTGCTGAAAGAAAATGCAGCATTTCATCAGTCAGGTATAAGGGGATAAAAGATTGGCATTTATAAAGTGCGTATCTTTGATTACTGGCCACCTTAAAGGGCTTCACAGCTTATGACGTATCTTGGTTTTGAGATACAGCCTCTTTTGCAATATAGAAACTGCTGCCACCAATTCACACACAGCAAGATCCCATGTGACAATGACCAGAAAGTCTACACTTTAATGTGAAGCTGATTGAGGGATAAATATGGACCGGGACGTTGGGGTTAACTTCCCTTCTGCTCTTCAGAATGAGGCCCAAAGGATCTTCAACATCCGTCTGGGGGGATGACAAATTTGATGTCTTACCGAAGATGGAACTTCCCTCATTTCAGGACCATCGCTTCAGCCTAGATATTTCAACACCATAGACCATAGGAAATAGGAACAGAAGTAGGCCATTCAGCCCCTCAAGACTGCTCCATCATTCAGTTCCGTCATGGCCGATCAAACATTCCTCATGTCCACCTGCTTGCCCTATCCCAATAACCCTTGTTTCCCCGACTGATCAAGAACATATCTACCTCAGCAATCTTCTCACATCCTGCAAGAATTTTTTTTAAGGTTCCTGTTGAAATTTCTCAAGGGCTTTTTTTTGATTTTTGGGCACTAATTTTTGGTTCTCAGAGGATACTTTCTCAATCTTATAAACTCCTTTGTTAGTTGATGCCATCACACAATGATGTTACCTTCTGGATTTCTATTGTTGTGCGTGGTATTTGAAATCAACAAAAGCAGAATTAGAAGAATTTATTAAATCTTCAATAATTATCGATCCTCCTTTATATTTAAAACATCAACACGCAAGGAAATCTATTGTTTCATCATTACCACAGTATCCAAATTGGCATAAGTCAACAACAAAAGTTTTTTTTCAAACCAACTGACACACATTTCTACACTCAAATAGCCATCATCCTAAATGCTTTGCAGTTTGATGACACTAATGCATTACTATCATATTTACATAAAGTCACATTATTTCACCAGGTAATAATTACCCTTTTTACTATATTTCAGATCTCATTCTCAGGTGTCAATTTAACAATTGATACAGTGTTCATTACAATAGCATCCATTACACTTCTCCCCTAAACATATACTGCTCTGAGCTGTAGTTACCACATTCATTTGCAACAATACATCACTTCAGTGATTTACTGTTTTTCCAGCTCCTAGTTAGCTGTGTGTTTCTTTGTTGTCAGGTTTGGAATTGCTCTACCTTGTCAGCCTCCTTCTCATCCTCCTTTCCTTACAGTCTCCCTCTCTGTCCCTGTATTCCACCCTCCCTATTCTCTCCATATTCCCCTCCACCCCACAACCAACCACCTCCCCATTTCCCACATATCTTCCTGTTACCTGACTCCACCCAACTCCACCCCTTTTGCAGCTTTCCTGTTGACCCCCGACCTCCCCTTGGACCAACTGGGAAACCAACTGGGTGAAAAGGTAGCTGGCTACTCTGCCTCTTTGTCTCGGTCACTGTTGTCTCCTGGATCTCAGCTCCTGGCTCCCCACCCCGCTCTCAGTCTCGCGAGCTTTGCTGGATTGGGATTTAAACCACAAACGTGTGATTCAGAGGCAATCATGCCATCAACTGAGCTACAGCAGACACAAGCTTTGTTCAAGCCCTGACTTGTTCACTGTGTTAGAATATCTTTGCTGTTTTCCTATTTTCTTTAGATTAGCCTGTGCAATCCACTTGGTCTTTTCACGAGAAAGAGTATTGGTGAAATGATGGATGTGCAGATTAGGTGGGATAGCCATGGGAAATGCAGAGTTACAGGCTACGGTTGGGGGGGGCGGTGAGTCCAGGTGGCATGGTCTTGTGAGTATCGGTGTGGACTAGATGGGCCAAATGATCTGCTTCTACATTGCAGGGATTCTATGATTCTATAACAATATGGCTCCTTTGTTCGAAGATAATGTTATGTACAGAAAATGTTCACTGGGAATCTGAAAACCTCCTATCTGACGTCAGGCACTACAGTATCAGACTGACTAACTCATCATGGGACTAATAAGTCATATCGTGTTGGTATCGATAATGATTGACAATAGTTTAAGATGTTAAAAGTAAAGTTGTTAAAGCTTCTTAAAGGTGTATGCATATCCTATAACAACATCCCCTTTTACCCAAAATAAAAATTTGCCTTTAAAGAATCAAACTATTGACATGACAATGAAGGAGAATGCCATTATTGTAACTTTACTGTACTTTTCCTCAGACCAATAAGATCATGAGTCTCTGAAACGTATTGCTTATCTGTTGAAGCTTAGTTATGGTGATCTTTGCTGCAGGATGCTGTATATTTTCAGCACTTTGGTTTGGGATACTTTCTGTTGTGTCCTAGACTGTTTGGTGTATCTGATTGTGGTAATGACCTGATTTGATGTTTGTTTCATAGCACTGATACCCCACTTGGTATGCCGACAGTTTCTCCCAGATTCCAGGTGTCATCAATAAATAATTCATGACCCACTTGCTCATCATGGGCATCTTTCAACTTCCCCTCTTTCTCGATCAAGGTCTCACAGCCTCCCGGAAGTATCAGTGCATGAGGAACTGGGAAACCTAGTCTACACTTGTCTGCCTAATTGCTTTTCCACTACATATTCAGTTCAAACATTGCCACATAGCCAGTCAGCTGATGATCTCTGCTGCAAAATCAGGTGATCTTCTCTCTGTGTAAGTAAAGTTCTGCTGATGACACTCCTCTGGTTTATGGTCCTCTTCATTGTCTTGACGATATGATAGGCGGGTGGGTGATCATGTACAGTCCCTCATATACTGCTAGGCCAGCAATTACATGGAAATGTAGTGTCCACACACATCGTAAATATAGCCCGGTCAATCTTTTTGTAGTTGCTCTGGAGCTTAATGGATCTCATGGATAGAATCTCCAAGTCTTTGTACACAGTGAAGTTGGCATTGGTTAGCTTCATCAACACTTGCCAGTTCTGTGGGTACACACATTTCAGTAATATTTCCACCTGCACCGCTCTCTAGTTTTGCATACAACCATACTATCTGTTGGCATACAATCTACTTCGTGGCAAAAACTTCTGTTGATGCCACCATGCCAATGCATTCTTCGATGTTCACTGTGCTGAATATCGATTCATTTTGTGCGTCGTTGCCTGCTCATCCTCGTGACGGGACTCTATAATTTGGCCTTGACACTGCTTGGTATGGCCTCTATGCTTAGGATGCTGTACCAGTCTGGATTTTGGATGGGGCCTCTCAAATGTTGAACCATTGCTCTCTCCTTCACTTTCTGCATTGCCCTTCTGATGCTCTCTGGTGCCACACATCTTGCACACAATGTTAAGAATTAGTTTTTTTTTGGGGTGTATGTATGAGGACACGCTGCCTGCTTTGTGTTCCAGGCTTGCCTGTGTTATCTATCATGCCAATGATGAATGAATTATACATAGCTTGGAAATTCTATCGTCCCATTTGTACGATTTTGTACTTGTGACCAAGTTGCATTTGGTCTTCCACGTTGCAGCTTTGGGTTGCTCCAGGATGTCTTTTTGGATGCTTCCTTTGAGGTTATGTTATCATGAGCTTAATTCTTCTGTCACCAATTGTACCCTTTGTGACTGCAACTACCCATGAACTGGTGAATGGTATATTCTAAAGTTGAGCTTAATTCTTAATTATCTTCAAATCTTGACCTTATTGTAGCTGGATTTCTAAGATTAATGCCAGACAAACGTGACATGTTTAGCCTGTGGAGATATTCATTGTCTATTTCTGTATTAATTTCGATGGCTTGTTTATCTGTTTTAGAAATGCTGAGGTCCGTAGCTTGGTACGTCGTTGGAACAAAATAAATTCAGAGGAGAGACTGCTTGCGGTCCAATCAAATGGAAAGTTTGAGCACATTTGGCATGGTCTTGCCGGATTTTTTAAAGCTATCTGAAGCTTTTCACAGCTACCTAGCTTTCTCAAGGTTTTCCATAATTATAGTAGCTCTGAGTTGCATTACCTTTAGTACCCATTGTCTTGGCTGGTGATTGGTTAGAACCTTACTTTAAGAGTAGTACTGTTGTAAAATTCTTTGTCTTGCACTCATCAAGACCATTCACAAGAATTCCAAATGAAGGGGAAAACCAACATTACACTACTTGAAAGGATAGTGTTCGTTGGTTGACAATGGACACTGATTGGTAGAGGCATTGACATGGAGGATGCAGTAGTTGATGATGATGGGCAGTTAACTGCTGGGTTGTATTTGAATTTAAACTAGGAAAGTTGCCTCTGTGAGGTCATGACATTGTCTTGAGAAATGAGCCAGCGACTGGCTGTCTCCTTTTTGTTTGTTTGAGGCAGGTACATTGTGTGTCATGTTCTTACCATTTGCAAAGATCAGGGCCCTCTATGATAAACTATGTAGCCTTCAGTACTCACAAGTGTGCCACACTCTGAACTGTTTTTCAGCAATGCTCACCTTCTGTCCTATCAAACAACTTTTTGTTGGCATAACTATTTTAGCGATGTACTATTAACAGTATGAGTAATCACTGAAGTTTTATACCCTCTGATGAACACATGGAGAACCACCTTAGCTCCCAGGAACAAGCCTTTATATCTTGAGATGTCAGTTAATCCTTGCCTCATACACCATTTGCCTTTTCTACTCTACAGGTGATCTGGAGGGAGGCAAGGCAAAGTTATTCCAACTCTATGTTTCACATTATATACAGTTTTGATGAAAGAGCTTTCTCAGTCAGCATAGTATGTTGCTTCTGGCTGAGTCACCTCTCAGACTACTCACTAACTAATTCACTTTAACCCCTTACCCCACAAAGAGACTTAAACAGGGTGGCACGGTGGCTCACCTGTTAGCAATGCTGCCTCAGAGCACGAGGGACCCGGGTTTGATTCCACCCTTGAGCGACTGTGAGGAGTTTGCATGTTCTCACTGTTTCTGTGTGGGTTTCTTCCGGATATTCCAGTTTCCTCCCACAGTCCAAAGATGTGCAGGTTAGGTGGATTGGCCATGGGAAATTGACCATGTTGTCTAGGGATGTGCAGGCTAGGTGGATTACCCATGGCAAATGCATGGTTACCAGGTAAGGGTGAGTCTGGGTGGGATGCTCTTTGGTGGTTGGCGTGGATTTGATGGGCCAAATGGCCTGCTTCCACACTGTCGGGATTCTATGGTTTACAAAGATCATTAAATATCCATTTATTGGCTGTAAAATGGGACACGTGCAGGAACCTTATAGAATAGGCATAGACCTAAACATGTATTTTGGCAATGAGGTCGTTTTACATTGGATTCACCTTATTCACTTTATACTACAGTATATCCTATTCACAATAAGACAGCATTGTCACACACATCTGTGTTCCCCAGTGATTCCTCAAATAAATAAACAGGAGTAAAACCAGCCCCACATTAATGGGGCTCTTTGGAAAGTGGGTGTTCATTTTGCTTTGAACAGGTTGATGTCTTCTTTTTTACCATCTGACTGATCAATGACACTTTACTGCTTCTGTCATTCGTAAATCAGCATCAGTCCATTCAGGTTCTGAAACCGTTCTGTAACCAGCAATAAATAGGCAGTTGAAACCATTCTAGTACATTCTACCCTCAATATGCAAGTTTCTATTCTTTGATCTGAGTGTTTCAGTCCAGTGTGTCTCCATTCTGAGAGGAGAGATGAAGCGTTCAGGCAGACACCCTATTCACTATGCTGTCAATTCCCAATTTGTGCTCCGGAAGTGGATGCCCCTTTGCAGGGGTCTTAATCTATTCTGTCTTCTCCCCAACTGTATTGCCTCCTCTCTGTGGAGTGTAAGCTGAATGTTCTGGTGGCAGTACTGAGGTGGCGGGGTGGTGGGGTGCTGCATTGTCGTGTGGTCAATGAAACATGAGACAGAGGGTCCTGTCTGCCCTCTCACCTGGACGCAGAAGAAGAGCAACAGATTTTTCTCCAGGCTCCTAAGGTCAATATTCATCCCTCAATTGCAAAACATCACCAAAAGAGATTAAGAGTAAGAACTGCCGATGCTGGAGTCAGAGAAAACACAGTGTAGAGCTGGAGGAACACAGCATGCCACGCAGCATCAGAGGAGCAGGAAAGTTGATAATGTTGTAATTTCAGAGTCAGCTGGAGATGCACTTGCAAATCTCCCTTGCGCTTGTTACTCGTATGTGTGTGTGTGTGTGCATAGATGTGTGTGTGTGCATGGATGTGTGTGCATGTGTGCATGCATGTCTATGCATGTTTGCGCGTGTGTATCTGTGTGTGTGTAGAGCCATGTTAACAACCTATGAGAGGGGTAGCAGTGGTCAGTTCTGGAGGTCACTGCAGGGTAATCAAGTACATGGATCCTGGTCCTTTGCCCCCACTCACTCAGGGACTGATGATAATTATGGGTCACCTATAATAAACTCAACTTAGACCACAACCCTGACCTTGACCTCACTATTCTGCTTGTTACAATCCATTATGCCACACACTTTACCTCTGTATCCGTGTTGACATATTACATTCTTTGTGTTTTATTGGTGTGGTGTTGAATTTACCTGTTCGATATGGAACATGCCAATGCAGCTCAGATTTTGGTTACCTTTGTAAAGAGGCAAGCTGCAATGCTCAGTGAGTTTTAATATACCTTTTTATTGATAGTAATTTATGTTTTGATAGTAATTAGAATATATTAAAATGTCAAATTTAGTAGTTGGAATATATCCTTGGTGAGAGTAAAACATTTAAATTGCAGAAATAATGATTAAATTGCAGAAATTCACCAAGGCTCCTTAAACAGACTTTCCACTTTCATCTATGAGGACAACGGCAGCATATATATGGGAACACCACCCCCTACAAGTTCCCCTCCAAGCCTCTCACCATTCTGACTTGGAAATATATCGCCATTCCTTCACTGTCACTGGGTCAAAATCCTGGAATTCCCTCTCTAAGGATTTTGGGTCTACCCACAGCACATGGACTGCAGCGGTTCAAGAAGGCAGCTCACCACCACCTTCTCAAAGGGGGCAACTAGGGACGGGTAATAAATGCTGGCCCAGGCAGTGACACCCACATCCCGTGAGTGAATGGAAACGAAACTCAATATTTTATTTTATTCCTGTCATAGAACATATGTTTCCATACAGGAATAGATGTACAGTTAACATCATAATATTTGATACATGATATTTACTGTATAAATCATTTGTCTGCATTAAATAAATGATTAACCTTGGATCCTTGTCTCATCAGGAAAGGAACTTTGGGCTAGGTTTTACAGATGCCAAGAGGACAGGTTGGCAGTGGGTTTGATGAGTGTGTAAATTACAACCCTATAGATGTATTGCACCTTATAACAGCTTAACCTAACAAGTAGTACGTCACTGTTTTTGTTTCTCCTGTTACTGGATGTTTAAAAGGCTTTTTCAAGACTTAGTGTTCTGGCCGTTTCTCTGGCAGAATTTTCTAATCAGAGATATTTCCTTTGCAGCAGCTGTTGAGTTTTGCTGTCCAATCTTAAAGGGGTCCTGTTGATTTTTTGATAAAGTGATTTATTTTAAGCCCATCTCTTCTCCAAATGATTTCAGATCTGTTTTTTGATCTTCACTGTTGCCACAATTTTCTAAGAAGTGGATCCCACTACTGCCACCATCATTTATCAGGTGGTTTTATGCCACACAATGGGTTTGGCTTCAAGACAGACTGGTCAAGGAGAGGACAAAGTCAAGACAATATCATCCTGAATATTGCTTTACATGGTCATCATGAATAAAATAGTCTCTGACTTATAGTTATTTCAAGATTAATCTATCTTCTTCATGCATTTACACATATGTGCACTCTCAATCTACAGAGTTCCTCCTCATGTTCTGATTGCAGCCTATTCTAACTCCAACCACACTGTGCTATTTATGCTCAGCGATGTGCAGCTCCATGACATCATTGCAAGGCTGCTGCAGGGTCCTGAAGCCTTACACAACAGTTTGTGATAACCCTTTACCTGATTGAATGGTTTCATTTTGAAAATATAATCAAACAGAATTAAAATTCCAATCACTGCTTGGATTGCTGGAAATTAAAGAGAAATCAGGGTATGCTGTTTCAGAGATAGTAGGAACTGCAGATGCTGGAGAATCTGAGATAACAAGGTGTAGAGCTGGATGAACACAGCAGGCCAAGCAGCATCAGAGGAGCAGGAAGGCCAACGCTTCGGGCCTAGAC
>NC_063340.1:3280254-3300876 GCF_021869965.1 Rhincodon typus | reverse complement strand
GTCTAGGCCCGAAGCGTTGGCCTTCCTGCTCCTCTGATGCTGCTTGGCCTGTTGTGTTCATCCAGCTCTACACCTTGTTATCTCAGGGTAAGCTGTTGAGGGTTATAGCTGCACAATGCATCGATGCCTAATTGTAAACCCAGCTTTTCACCTTGTAATCCAAAACAGTCTGAAAATTACAGTTATTTTGTCATTATCCTCTCTTTAGTCTATTAACACTCAGCATGTTACCTCATTCAACAAAGACTGTAAAGTGCGAAGAGGATCAGAACAGTGAAATCGTCGGACAAGGCCACTTGAGAGATTAACCACCCTCTGATTTACTCTGTGCCAGTTGCCAAACTCATTGTAATTAGGGCCCAGTCCTGTTTTGTGATATTACTTAACTTCTTCAATATGACTAATCTGTCCTGGTCTGCCCTAGGTGTACATTTTCATTAATGTTTGAAGCACATCTTGAACATGTTACCCACGACTGTGTACAGCTTTGTCTTCACAATTTACACTAGTGTCGTTTCATTATGCCAAAGTGCAAACACAGAACTGGAGGTTGGGACTGAAGGGTGAGTTTTATTAATGTGAAATCCCATCAGACGCAGACTGGAATATTCCCTGTTAAAAACCTCATTCATTACTGAGTGGCATTAGCGACATGAGAAGCACATTGGCTCTAAGAACAAGCTCTTTGGCCTGCAATAGCTATTATAAGTTGAACCCCACTGTAATTAGGATTCATTTCTTTTTGTCAATAACATTTGTGATCGGAACCAACTTTTTGACATTTTCACCTTGCAATTTAAGAAAACCTCAAATGGTTTTAGAACATATTAGAATGTCAGTGTCGTGTTTCTCAAAAGCTTTATTTGGTTTACAAATTACATGATGCTTACTGACATTTCCTAAATTGAAAAATTATGTGCTCACTGATTCTAGGAGGCTTGTTTCCTCTCACTGCCTTTGCAACCTGAGAATCTGAATGCTCAATCTACGCTTAATGCAGGTTGGAAAATATACTTTGAGTTTGATTTTGGCCCTGAAAAATTGACTGCTGAGCTCCTCTGTTGACACAGAGAAGTTCAAGTTTGTTATCAGATCTGTTAGGAGCCGTAATTCAGCCGGGGATATGAGGAAGATTTTTATTGACTTGTAGAAAAATTTTTCACTGTGACAGAATAAATCAGCAAATAAGCAAAAACCAAAAGAACTGCCAATGATGGAAATCAGAAACAAAAACAGAAATTGCAGGAAAAGATCACCAGATCTGGCAGCATCTGTGGAGAGAAATCAGAGTTAATGTTTCGGGTCCAGTGACACTTCTTCAGAACTTTAGAAGAATATGGGCCAACACAGACAAATGGTACTAGTTCAGTTTCGGAAATCTGTTCAGCATAGACAAGTTGGATTGAAAGGCTTGTTTCCATAGGCTATGTGACCCTATGATGAGCTAAGCCTAGAATCAGGAGAATGTTAGAAATGAAATGGCACTAAAGGAAGATTCTCCCCCCTCCAACTCCACTTTGATTTACCCCTTTCCTCTCTCCCCACTTCCCCTCACTTTTGATGGTTTGCATTGCCCATAATGGGCTTTGATTGTAAATATTTGTTTGGCTACAATGGTTAGTACTGATGGTAGTTAATAGGAACAAAATGAGAAAAAGGTCACAGTGATTTTGGTGGTGGGAAAGTTGCTCAGTTGTGCGTAATAGCACTTCTGGTTATGTGGAATAACACATGCTTCTAGTTCCAGTACTTAGTTTGTATCTTGTTAATGCCAATCTTGCTTTGTAGTGTAACCTCATATGCCTCACTCTGTCTAAGCACCCTATGATCTGTATGTTCTTGTTTGTTATGATCTGCCTGTACTGCTCACAAACAAAGCTTTTCACTGTACTTAGGTACATGTGACTACAATAAAGCAAATCAAATCGAAGATAACAAAATAAAAGAAGATTTCCAAGCAGCCTACCAGTTAGGATTTAGGGGTCATGCACAGTGTACAGGACTGAAGCAGGCCATTCAGTCCATTCAGACTATGTCAGCATTTGTGACACACATTAACTTTCCCCCATCCTTCCTTACCTAAGCCTGAGCAACATAACTCTATTCCTTTCCCTCTCATATGCTTATCTAGCCTCTGTTCAATGGGCTCAATGGCTTGCCCCCTTTGTCCCTGATAAAACCAACCAATATTTCAGTGCTGAAGGTGGCTTGGATGCAGAGAATGAGCAGTGGTTGGAGATCATAGCTGATCTGTGAACCCTCAGTTCCACTGTGCTGCCTTTTCCTTTGTTGAGTTTGATATCTATTTTCAATGTTTAGTGACAGTGAAAAGTTGCCAGTTCAAGTCACTATACCATAGATTTGCAAACCAAACGTGGGGATTAAAAAATGTCAAGGCTCAAAGATGGCAATTGCCCTCCATGAAGTTGAGTGAAATCAGGGTTTTTTCTGACACATGTAGAATTTCAGCCCCTACGGGGGGCTTGAAGTGTTGTCACTCTATTTCCTAGTGCTTTTCAAGACCATGAGACAAAGCAGGCCATTCAGCCCATCAGGTCTGCTCCACCGTTCAATGAGATCATGGTTGCTCTTGTAATCCTCAACTCCATTTTCCTGCCTTTTCTTTTAAGAATTATTTTCACTTTTCTTTTGTAGAAACAAAAACCAGCTGGAGGAAACCTGATTATTTTGGGCTCACTCTCTCTCTCTGTCTCTCTGAATCTCACCCTAACCCGTTCCTTCTCGTTATCAGACACACGTTGTATTCCTGCTCCTAACATTGTCCCATTTCCCTGTCAAAGGCTACACTGAGGAGCTGTGGAAGGCTCCCACTTGTGGCTTGGTACACTGCAAGGGCCAGTTACCCCCAGGAGAAGCCACCACAGTTCCAGTGGTTGGAATCTGATCACTGCCCTCCACCCTTTCCCTCCTCGCTATTGCGGCAAATTCTGCCTGTCGACAACACAACGCATTTGCGTAGCCACATAAGGATAAAACCCAGGAGAGTGCACAATTGGTCATTTGTTTTATGTTTAACTGCAACATTTTCTTGAATGAGGAAATGGGTGCTTAAAAACATATATTTGCTCAGAAGAATGTTTCATATACCTGCGGAGTATTGTATTTCATTAGTAGACATAACATACTGCAGGAAAGAAAATTATCTTAATTTTGTATAAACTAATAGTAAGTGTGTATAAATACCAAACTAAGAACTGGAACTGGAAGCACATGTGTTGTTCCACATTCAAACTTGACAATTCTACCGAGGTAGACATTCATTCTCTGTATTGCTTCAGTCTTGGAGATTTTATTTTGCGAACAGAGGTTGGTTATGCCTTTTTTTCCGGCCAACAGCAGCAAACAAGTGGACCCTAAGGGTCTTAAATTAAGCAGTGGCCTTGTTTCTATAATCCATGCAGGCTGCTCCCACATTACCGCTATCGCCCAGTTGAAGACCTCACTTTCAGGCCACTTGTCCAGTGGCGGTGCCTGGGAGAGGGGGCTTGAGTGGTCAGAGGCAGCAGGGAAGGGAATCACAACAATCATGGAATCATGGTGGTGGTGTCCACCTGCTGTGGGCTCTACTGCAGACCTTACCCAGAACTGAAAGGGACACATTTATACTTCACCCAGACTGTTGCAAGAAAAAAATCCGACAATCATAAGACATCGGAGCTGAAATAGACCATTCAACTCATCGAATCTGCTCCACCTATCAGTGAGATCACAGCTGATCTAATAATCCTCAACTCCACTTTCCTGCCTTTTCCCCATAACCCTCGACTGCCATCCTGATTAAAATCTGTCTCTCTCAGCCTTGAATATACTTATTGACCCAACCTCGATAGCCCTCTGCAATAAAGAATTCCACAGATTTATTACCTTTTGATAGATGAAATTCCTCCTCATCTCTGTCTTTTATGGGCAATCCCCTTACTCTGAGATGAGGTCCTCTGGTCCTAGACTGTCCCACAAGGGGAAACAATTTCTCCACATCTACCCTATCAAGTCTCCTAAAAATCTTGTAAGTTTCAATAAAGTCATCTCTTATTCTTCTAAATTCAAATGAGTGTGGCCTGAGTCTACTCACTTCTTCACATAAGACAATCCCCCATATCTGGTATCAGCTTAGGGAGCCTTCTCTGGACTGCCTGCAACTCCAAATTCCTCTGCGCTGTGGCTTTCTGCAACCTTTCTCCATTTAAAAAATATTCATCTCCTCTATACTTCCTGCCAAAATCATAAATTCATACTTTCCAACATTATAATCTATCTGCCAGGTTTTTGCCCACTCACTTAAACCTGTCTATATCCTTATGTAGGCTCATGATTTCATCCTCACTGTTTGCTTTCCCATTTATTTTTGTGACATCTACAAATATGGCTATTCAAACATTCACTTTCCTCATCCAAGTCAGTAATATACATTGTAAGTATTTGTAGCCCCAGCACTGATCCCTGTGGAACTCCATGAGTTACAGGTTGCCATCTTAAAAATGCCCACCCACCCCCTTATCCCAATTCCCTGTTTTTTCTAGTTAGCCACACCTCAATCCATGCTGACATACCACCTCAACACCGTGGTCTCTTATCATATCAAGTAGTCTATCATATAGGACCTTATCAGATACCTTTTGTAAACCTAGATATATTGTATCTACCAGTTCCTCTCTATCCTGTTTGTTACCTCCTCAAAGAATTTGTCACATGTGATTATTCCTTTATGAAGCCATGCTAACACTCTTTGATTATATTAAATATTTCAAAATGCTATGTTATTATATCCTTTATAACAGACTCTAACACTTTCCCCTTGAAATTTCTTACCTCCAACCATCAACATTTGAAATTATCTGATCAAAGATAATTGCTTGCTATTCAAACTATTCAAACCTGTACTAACAAAACAGCTCCCCCACTTTTTCCTTCCTGCTTGCTCATTCGAGAAGTGACATAGCCCTGAATATTCCCAAGTGTAGCCTACGTCTGTCCACAAAAAAAGGCCCTGAGCTTCCAGTTGCCTGCCACTTCAACACACCGCCCTGTCTTAGGCTTGCTGCAGTGCTCCAGTGGAGGTCAGTGCAAGCTGGAAGAACAGCACCTCATTTTCTGCTTGGGAACTCTACAGCCTTCTGGACTCAATGTCAAGTTCAACAATTTTAGGGCTTGAGGCACGTTCTTACATTTCCTTACCCCAACCCCCCACACACCAGGCCTTGTTATCACGTAGTCTGCTATTACACACAACCCATTGTGAGCCACTAACAGTCCCCAATAGCAGACATTCATTCTCCTAGGCTCATCACTATTCCCTCCTTTGTCTGTCTAACTGCTCTTCTCTCTCTTTAGGCTCTATCACCATCTCTAGTTTACTCCTTATCCCCTCCCCAAACCTTATCTTCTGCACAAAAGCCAAGCATTTCTTACTTACCATCAGTTCTGAAGAAGGGTCACTGGACCTGAAACGTTCACTGTGATTTCTACCCACTGATGCTACCAGACTGCTGAGTTTTTCCAGCAATTTGTGTTTTTGTTTATTTACTTCCCAGTTTTGAACTCCTCTTAACCATTTCTCCCTAATGGCTAGACACTTACTTACATCATTAATGCATTTATTTTATTCCGAGCCCTATGTACATTTAAGTAAAGACCCATTAATTTTGCCTTTTATCTATTTTTTTTCTCTCTTTGCCTCTATTTTCTGCTTGTTTTTTCATGTTTCTACACTCTGTCCTTTCCTGTTTCACTCTGAGTGTTATAGGTAGGTGCCCAGCAATCTTTTTGCTTTCTAACGCTATGTTTCCCCACTCCTGAACTCTCTTCCCTCTAATTGGTTTAAAGCTTCTCTTCAGCCCTAGTTATTCGATTTGCCAGGTCACTGGCCCTTGACACAGTTTAAGTGCAGTCTATCCCATCAGAACAACTTCCAACTCGAGTTCCTCTCCAGCCCTGTATGTAGTAGGTCCTGGAATTACTGCATCAAAGAGCAGTGAGCTGAAACTGCTGCACAAGCTCCTATTTCATACAAAGTCAGGGGCCTGCTGGGAGGTGACTGCAACACGCTGTTTGGAACAATCAGGGACACTGTGCCCTGACAAAGCCTTTCATCACACCTCCTCTTGGTGTAAGGTTATTATTGTTGGACTGTTAATCCAGAGACCCAGCTTTTGGGGACCTGGGTTCAATTCCTGCCACAGCAGATGGTGGAATTGGAACTCAATAAAAATCTGGAATTAAAAGTCTGATGATGACCATTGCCCATTGTTGGGGGGAGAAAAACCCCATTTGGTTCACTGATAACACAGCGTGGAGCTGGAGGAACACAGCAGGTCAGGCAGCATCACAGGGGCAGGAAAGCTGAAAAGGACTCTTCTTCAGAAATGGGGCATCTATGTGGTTCACTAATGTCCTTTAGGAAGCTGACCTACATGTGTCTCCAGACCCACAGCATGTGGTTGACCCCCAACTGATAGGCAATAAATGCTGACCTAGCCAGCACCACCCTCATCCCTTAAGTGAATAAAAATACACAATAGGGCCTGATTTCTAGCCCTTTGTTTACTTATCAGTTCTGGATCGGTCGGTAACCAGGAAGAAAAAGTAACAATGAACAGAAGATGGGGACAAAAGCGGATCAGACCTCACTTCACTGACATCAGTCTCTTCTCAAAGTTGTACCTCGGGTAAGGTCACCAATTGCCAAGTTGGTATAGGCATTCCTTTGTTTGTTGGATGCCTACCTGAAATCCGTTCAATGCCCATGCAAGTGATGGACCCAGTGGAAACCTGATATTACCAGTTCTTCCTGGTCCTGAGGTAGCCAAAACCACCAGTTTGTTGCTGGAGGTTCTCAGAAAGGTAAACCAATATTTATTTTCCACTTACCTGGATATGAGCTCAAAGGGAGCTGGAATATCCTGCTCATCATCCACAAAAACCTGATCACTGAGCCCCACATCTACATCCACCCACTCAACCCTGGATTTACCTTCCAGGCCTTGCCAACAGGAGCAGGAATAGGCTATTCAGCCCTTCGAGCCTGTTCCTCCGTGCAATATGACCTTGGCTGAACTCAATAGCCTGTTCCCACTTTTCTCCTATCTCCTTTGATGCCTTTATCCCCAAGTGCTTTATCCAACTCCTTCTTGAAAGAATACATTGTTTTGGCCATGACTGCTTTCTGTGGTCATGAATTCCATAGGATCATTCTTACCTATAAAGTTGGGAATGAACTTCAGTCAGGCACCACTTGCTTTCTTGGTGAATCTATTCCAACTACACCCGTGTGTCTCGCCAATAATTTATTATCACCAGTGTCCAATGTGTACAACCATTTACATTCATATAGCAACTTTATCATAATCACATGTCCCGGGATGCTTCACAGGAGCAACTCCCAAGGGTGATTGGACCTTGAAGCAGGTAAGGTAAATGTTAGGATATTAGGTCAAAGAGTTGGGTTTTGCAGACGGTCCAGAGAAAGGTGAGAGACAGACAGGAGCTGTGGATGCAAACACCAATGGAGCAGCAAAGATAATTGGAGATACACAGGAGGCCAGAATTGGAGGAGGCTGGAGATCATGGAGGGCTGTAGGCCTGGAGGATGATAGGGTGAGGATAAGGCTGTGGAGCAATTTCAAAACAAAGATGAGAACCTTAACAGCAATGTATTTCCCAGACTGGAAACCAATGTTGGTCAGTGAGTATAGGGGATTTGGGGGACGGGGTTTTGGGTGAATGGGATTTGGTACATGTCAGAACACAGGCAGCAAAGAACTAATTCAGGGTAGTTTGGAAGATGGAAAGCCAGCCAGGAATGTATGAGTTGGTAAAGTCTAAAGGAAGAAAAAGAATACCTAAATACACATATAGATTCATGTACACATTCACATATTATATCCACATACACAAAGATCTCACAACCAATGAATCAGATCTAAGCTCTGCAGTCCTGCCACATCCAGTCATGAATGGTGGTGAACAATTAAGCAACTCACTGGAGCAGGAGGCTCCACAAATATCCCCATCCTCAATGATGGAAGAGCCCAGCATTCACAGCAATCTTCAGCCAGAAGTGCCAAGTGGATGATACATCTCAGCCTCCACTAGTGGTCCCCAGTATCACAGACACCAGTCTTCAGCCAATTCAATTCACTCCAAATGACATCAAGAAATGGTTGGAGACACTGGATACTGCAAAGGCTACAGGCCCTGACAATATTCCAGCAATAGTACTGAAGACTTGTGCTCCTGAACTTGCCGCTTCCCTAGCCAAGCTGTTCCAGTGCAGTTACAACACTGGTATCTACCCAACAATGTGGAAAATTGCCCAAGTATGTCCTGTACACAAAAAGCAGGACAAATCCAACCCAGCCAATTACGGTCCCATCTGTCTCCTCTCGATCATCAGTAAAGTGATGGAAGGTGTCAGTAACAGTGCTATCAAGCAGCACCTGCTCAGCAATAACCTGCTCAGTGACACCCAGTTTGGGTTCTGCCAGGACCACTCAGCTCCTGATCTCATTACAGACTTGGTTCAAACATGGACAAAAGAGCTGAATTCCAGAGGTGAGGTGAGAGTGACAGCCTCAAAGTTAAGGGTGTATTTGACCGAGTGTGGCATCAAGAAGCCCTGGCAAAACTAGAATCAATGTGTATCAGGGGGCAAACTCACCGGTGGTTAGAGTCATACCTGGCACATAGGAAGATGGTCATGGTTATTAGAGGTCAGTCATCTCAGCTCTAGGACATCTCTGCAGGTATTCCTCACAGTAATGACCTCGGCCCAACCATCTTCAGCTGCTTCTTCAATGACCTTCCATCTATCATAAGGTCAGAAGTGGGGGTGTTCACTGATGATTGCACAATGTTCAGCACCATTTGCAACTCCTCAGATACTGAAACAGCCCTTGTTCAAATGCAACAAGATCTGGACAATATCCAGGCTTGGATTGACAAATGGCAGGTAACATTTGCATGCCATACAAATGCCAGTTTATGACCATCATCAATAAGAGATAATCTAACCACCGCCCCTTACCATTACTGAATCACCAACTTTCAACATCCTGGGGGTTACCATTGACCAGAAATTCAACTGGACTTGACATATAAATATAATGGCTACAACAGCAGGCTAGGAATATTGTGGAGAGTAACTCACCTCCTGACTCCCCAGATCCTGTCCATCATCTACAAGGCACAAGTCAGGGGTGTGATGGAATACTCCCCACCACCTGTCTGGATGGGTGCAGCTCCAACAACATTCAAGAAGCTTGATACCATCCAGGACAAAGCAGCTCTGCTTGATTGGCACTACATCCACAAGCATCCACTCCCTCCACCACCGACACTGAGTAGCAGCAGTGTGTACCATCTACAAGATGCACTGCAGAAATTCACCAAAGATCCTCAGACAGCACCTTCCAAACTCACACCCACTTCCATCTAGAATGACAATGGTAGGAGATACATGGGAACACTATCCCTTGCAAGTTCCCCTCCAGGCAACTCCCCATCCTGACATGGAAATGTCTCACTGTTCCTTCAGTGTCACTGGGTCAAAATCCTGGAACTCCCTCCCTAAGGCCATTGTGGGTGTATCTACAGCACATGGAAGGCAGCTCGCCACCACCTTCTCATGGGGCAACTAGGGACGGGGCAATAAACCCTGGCTCACACCCTACGAGTGAATCTTAAAAATACAAACCTAAAATGCAGAGGCTGAAAACGTTGGTAACGATGGCATGTGCACCAATTTGTTTAAAATTAACCACATTCTAGTGTGTAGCTGCTGCATTTCACATGACTCCATTTATAATGTTATCGGAGCAAACAGAAACACAGAGTTATGTTATAGATCTCCGACTTCAGGGCAGGAATTCTGCTGCCATTGTTACAGGGAGTTATATGAGAGTCTTTCTACACTGTTGATGCCAAGGCGCATTGCTTGTTGATTAGCTTTGGTAATCACATCTTCGTTAATCAAATTTCTTCAATATTCTGTCACATTTTTTACATTATGCTGCATTATTTTTCCAATTTGATTTCTTCAGGCCTTGACGTTGTTTTGTCTGTGGCTAACGTGATTAGATTATGGAGTCCTGCATGGCTGGATCTTTAAGCTGGCTGGGCCAAGCCGGGAGAGGCTGTGTCTGATAATCCTCCATCTCTAATAG
The DNA here is from genome assembly GCF_021869965.1 of Rhincodon typus. Classification (NCBI taxonomy): domain Eukaryota; kingdom Metazoa; phylum Chordata; class Chondrichthyes; order Orectolobiformes; family Rhincodontidae; genus Rhincodon; species Rhincodon typus. The sequence continues at coordinate 3,290,695 of NC_063340.1, read as the reverse complement.
GCAATAGAGTATGGACAGATACAGGACAACAGGTTCGGTTCAGAGGGTGAAGGAGGGAGATGTAATTCCCAGAGAAAGTGAGGTGGGTGGGGGGGCAGTCTGGAAAATATTATTGTTACAGTGGGGTTGCTTTCAACAGAGGCGTAGTAATTGCTTAGGCATTCTGTCAAATAAAAATGAAACAAAGGCTTTGGGAAAAGACTGTGCAATTTCTTCCCTTTTCAAAAAAAGTGCATTCTAAAATGGTTGATACAATCTTTTCCTTTAAAAAGCGCATTCTAAAATGGTTTATACATTTTGTCATTTAAAAGAAGTCCATTCTAAAATGGCTTATACGTTTTTTTTATTTCAGAAAAAGTGCATTCTAAAATGATTTACACATATTTTCGTTTTGTAAAGAAGTGTGTTTGAAAATGGTTTATAAATTTTTTATTTTTTAAATAAAAGTGCATTCTAAAATGGTTTATACATCATACAGATTTGATGATAGCTTCATTTAATGAACCCACTCTGGTGTACTCGTGACCGCAATTACACGTCGACTTTGCTCGTAAATTACTTCTCAACCTTTAAATATCACTTCTGACAAACAAAAAAAAAGAATATGTAACTGAATTTCCTGAAGGGTTTGAAATATCAAGTTGGGATTATTATTGTTTATGTCTCTGTTTTTGTAGCTCCAATGTCTCCATAGTCTGCTGTGTTCTCTGCCTGGCACTGATGGATGACCAACACAGTGGCTTATTGGAAATGGGTTGATTTATAACCCTCCGTCTTTCAATCTAATGGCTTCATTTCTTTTCCAACAGCACATGATGTCACAGCCAAGGTCACCCCGCCAATGCCCTTTCTGTTGTCTGGTTGTTGATGGTCAGATTGTTTGGGATTCAGACGCGTGAGAAGGTAGCCTTTAATTTTTAATTTTTTTTCCTCTCTCTCCCTCTCTCTCTTTCTCTTCCCGATAAGTACAAGCCAACAGTAGATTAAATGCCTTCTTATATTCAGTTCACACTGCTTGTCAGACAGTGGGCTGCTTTATGATGCTGGGTGAGAAACTGCATTACTCACATCTCCTTTAAATGACCAACATCAAATATATACAGCTCCCATTAAGGGCAGAATCAATAAAAATACCATTAAGATAGTAAAAGTTGCTGATATTAGTGGAGCCCAAACAAAATATTTGATTTTCTTTCAGATAGTTAGTGAGATGGGATAGAAACACTCTGAGAAAAGAGATCAGGCTATGCCTATGGTCAATAATTTATCTCTCAGATTCATATGGGTATATCTCCAGATATTGCCTTCTGTCTATTGATTTCCACATCATGATTTGTCATAAGCCACCCCTAACTCAAGGGGAAAATATACCCTGTGTCCAGTAGGGGCCATGCTGATAGAATGGAGAGAGGTTTTCATTAAATTCAAAGCTCCTGGGCTCCATCACAGCTCGTAGGCATTTTACAACACTCAGTTCTTGCAAACCGGTTTTTATCTGTAAGCACGCAGGGAAGCAAGTGATTTACTTCAAACTGTTTGTTTCTTTTTAAACCTCCATAAGAAGTCATTTGAAACCTATGGACTCAGCAGTAATATGCAATGGGGTATTTTCATGATGTCGCATTCTGATTAGTGACAGGGACAGTGAGGACCAGACTTCACCGGCATATATGTGTGTGTTTCCTCCGCTTCCCAACGTGCCCCCGCGTCATCCCTCCAACCACACACCCCCTGCTCCCTTCTCCCACCCCATCAACTACAACCAGGGTGGATCCTCCATTGAGGAAAAAGGAGAGTATCAGAGGGAACCTTGCGGAAGGAGACATCATCGGAGCAGATACAACAGAGATGGAGAACGGGATGGAGTCCTTACAGGAAGCAAGTTGTGAGGATGTGTAATCCAGGTAAATGTGGAAGTCAGTGGGTTTGTAGTGGATATCAGTGTCCAGCATACCCCCAGAACTGGAATCAGAGATGCTGAGGAAGGGAAAGGAGGAATCAGAGATGGACCGGGTGAAGATGAGGGAAGGACTGAAATTGGAAGCAAGATTGATACATTTTCTTTCCATTTCGGGTTAGACTAAGAAGCAGTACCGATGACTTCATCAATGTATTGGAGAAAGAGTTGTGAGTAGGAGCCCGAGTGGGACTGGGATAAAGAATGTTGGCAATGGCCTAGCGGTATTATTGAGAGACTATTAATCCAGAGACTCAGGTAATGTTCTGGGGACCCTGGTTCGAATCCTGCCATGGCAGATGGTGGAATTGGTATTCAAGAGAAATCTGGAATGAAGAGTGCAATGATGATCATGAAACCATTACCAATTGTTTGGGAAAAGCCCATCTGGTTCACTAATGTCCTTCATGGAAGGAAACTGTCATCCTGGCCTACATGTGACTCCAGATCAACAGCAATGTGGTTGATTCCTGACTGCACACTGGGCAATTAGAGGTGGGTAATAAATGCTGGCCTAACCAGATACACACATACCCTGTGAATAAACTTTAAAAAACATCCCACAAAGGGACAGCCATAACTAGGACCAAAGCAAGATACCCATAGCCACACTTTTGATAAAAGTGAGACATTGTGACAAGTTAAGGGGAAAGTTGCTCAAACTAAGGAGGAGTTCAGCCAGGCGAAGGAGGGCGATGGGTGGATGGAGATGGTTCAGGCCTCTTTTCAAGGAAGAAGCAGAGAATCTTCAGACCATCCTGATAGGAGACGGGACATGGTGAGGGATTGCACATCCATGGTAAAGAGGAGGCAGATAGGACCAGAAACTGGAACTTGTGGAACCGATGTAAAGTGCCAGAAGAATCACAAATGTGACTGGGGAGAGAGTGAACAAAGGAGGAAGAAATAGAATCAAGATTGTAAGAAATAAGTTGAGTGGGGCAGGAGCAGGTTGAAACAATGGGACTGCCAGGGCACTCCTGTTTGTGGATTGTGTGAAGAAGGCAGTAGTGCGTTTGGGGGACGATGAGGTGGGAAGCGATAAAGTGGAGATGGCCGGTGATTCCCAGGCGGACAGAGGGAATCCTTTAGGGATGTCCTCAAAAACTCCTGAACAGGTCAAACATCATGCCGACCCCTGGCTATTGATTGAGCAAAATGGAGAAGGCTCATGGAGAGAATCCATCAGGAATCCACAGAGGTGACAGTCAAGGTCTGACAGGGAGTGTACAATCCTTCAAGTTTACAAGCCTTATGATGTGTCAGAGTGGCCAATCACATATTGGACTCATCGATCATGCCAGAGAGATGATCAGACCAGAGGAGTCACAAGAGCTGGGTCCTGAGGAAATGCTTGTGAAGAAAAGATAGTGTGAATCACTGCAGCAAAGGATCACTCCAGCAAGGATTCCTGTAGCTGGAGTAGAGTGGAACTCGATTGCCTGGTGTTTAGAAGCAGGAAAGGGGACCCCATTACACATTGCAATGTGCAAGGACTTGGCAGCTGAGAGGCTGTCACATCTGACTGGGGAACGTCACGGTGGGGTTTATAGACCCCAGTGAGGAACATTTAGGACTGAAATCAGAAGCACTCCTTTCACTCAGAGGCTTGTGTATCTTCAGCATTCTCTCGCCTGGCAAGCTGAGCATTCTCAGCCTTTGAGAATAATCCGGAAGGAGACTAATTGACTCTTGCCCCCTCCGAGAGAATCGAGGCAGGAAAGTTGACTCAAAGTAGAAGACCAGCCCTGAACTGATTAAATGTTGCAACAGGCTTGAAGGGCTGAATGGCCTACTTCAGTTCCAATCTCTCATTGAAGAATACACTGTGGGTCAATGGTCAATCTGTAGGACTCTGTGACCCTCTAGCATGACAATGAAAGATGGATGAAAATTTCTTGGAGTTCTTTGCCTGTTCCATTTGGATTGTACTGAAAGATTAAACACTCTAATTGCAGCGAAAACTACTAGCATAGGGGAAGACAACTTGGCTTGATAAAGGGTGCCCTTTTTTTTAAAACATATTTGGTGCCTTGCTAATTAAACACTAATTCCACTGATAATAAACAATGACCTACCGCCAGAATGTGCTGACTTTAGTGGACATGCATACTACAGATATTACAAGTTGTTCTTGGGAGCGAACAAGACCATGAGATGATAGCTTTAATCTCTTCATTCTAGAAAGGTCAGTGAGGTTTGGAAGCTGACCGGTGTTAACGAAGACGGAGAGAAAGCATTGAGCTGGACACGATTTCCTGCTGACTACGTTCGATGATGACGGAAGTCTTAACAATGTACTTAAAAATCCCCGTGCAATCAGAATAAGTCAATGTTGTTTTATGAACAGGAGTATGGTCATGTTTATTTGCGTTTTATTTTGCACGTGTAGCAAGTGAGGTAGATAAAAGGGAACTAGTAGATGTTGGACTGAATTTACAGGAGCTGGTGCATTGCTCGAATTGCCCCCATTATAGCATCATAGAATCATGCAGGACCGAAACAGACCCTTCGGCCAAACCATGCTGACTAGGTTCCCAAACGAAACAAGTCCTACCTGCCTGTGTTTGGCCCATATCCTTCCAAACCTTTCCTATTCGTGTACTTATCCAAATGTCTTTTAAAGGTTGCACTGTACCTGCATCCACCACCCCCTCTGGCAGTTCATTTCACACACGAACTACTCTCTGTGTAAAACAGTTGCCCCTCAGGTACTTTTTAAATCTTTCTCTTCTCACCTTAAAAGTATGTCTCCTACTTTTGAACTCTCCCACTGCAGTGAAAAGACCCTTTTCATTCACCTTATCTGTGACCCTCATGATTTCGTAAACCGGTCAACCTGCTACGTTCCAGCGAAAAAAGTCCCAGCCTATCTTTATAACTCAAACCCTCCATTCCTGGCAACATCCTGGTAAATCTGTTCTGAACCCTCTCCAGTCTAATATTATCCATCCTATAACAGGGCGACCAGAACTGCACACAGTACTCCGGAAGAGGCCTCAACAATGTCCTATACAACCTCACAAAAATACTAGTGAAAGCAGTTCAATGGCCACAATCCACAGGGAGGTGGTCCTTTTGCTTGTTTGGATTTTCTGTTCTTCAGTTTCTCTTCTCCAGCTTCACAGGAGGCACTGCCGTTCAGCACACTAACTACAATGTCCTTCACCATTGGTTAAAAGAAACAGCAACTGGTGAGGGAAAACCAACTGGCTTTCTTCAAGCTTTCTCAGAGATAGAAGAAGGGTCCTGACCTGAAACATCAACTTTCCTGCTCCTCTGATGCTGCCTGACCTTCTGTGTTCCTCCAGCTCCACACTGTGTTATCTCTTCTTCAAACTTTCGATGTTTTTACTGGACAGAAAGATAAACCTAGAGATGTAGCCACAAGGTCTGGATTAATCCATTCGTGCTGCCAGACCTCCTGAGTTTTCCCAACAATTTCTGTTTTGGTTGCACGGGACTTCTGAAGCATTTTCCGCAAAGGAACAGTGAAGAGCTGAAACAGTTCCAAATGCTTCCAACTCTCTGTTGTCACATCCCATCCAAAACTGCCTAATCTTGCAGCCACACAATAATTTCCGAGTTTATTTCTTCAGCAGTACACTAGAAGCAATATTTATGGTCTATCAACCACATTAAAGAAACTCACAAAAATATTATCTTACCACCACAACAACAACTTGTGTTTATGGAGCACCTTTAACCCTGCAGCACTTCACTGGAAAGTTGTCAAATAAAATTTGGCAACAAGACATTTTGTGAGATAAGTAGAACAAACGATCAACCTTTTGATCAAAGAGGTGGATTTGCAGAAGCATCATAAAATGATAAAATATTAGCATTAGAATCTGAGAGGAGAGGATGGTGTAACCTTCTGCAGGGAGCTACGTTACAAGAGATCAGTAATGTATAATAGCGTGTAAATAAAAGAGTTTGTTGGAACTCCTAAGAATCAAACAAAAGGGAAGGTAGTTGCAGAGTTGCAACAAAGTCAGGGTGGAGTCTCTCAGTGTGGGACAGACCTCACTCCTTTCAATCCCAAGTGCCTATCCTCAAAGCATGGCAGCTTATTTCGGAAGAAGCAGTCAACTAAGGGCTGTATGAGTGAAGAATGATCAAACCACGAAAAGCTAGGCAAGGTCACACTTCAGCCTTCAATATGAAGCAGCTGTCAGCTGTCACATGGTATGGCTAATTATTATTGGCAAATGGGACTGGATTAATGTAGAATATCTGGTCGGCATGGACAAGTTGATCTGTTTCCATGCTGTACATCTCTATAGCATTATTAGTACCAACCAAATTCACAGCAACTTGAAGATTGGATCTCATTTGAATTCAGATCTTCAACAGTAGGACTTCTAAAATAAAGTTTTATTAAAGATAGTTTAAGATCTTTATAGTATAAAGATTCCAATTGTTAGTTCCTGTTAATGTTTATGAAGTAAAGCTAAATTTTGTATATTTCAAAGCAGAATATTAGCCATGCTGCACGATGTATGTCATCTGAGAGGCTATCTTCAAGTTGCTAATTCTTACCAAAACAAGAGATAGACAATCGGATCTTGACTTCTGTTCTTCTGTATTTGGAAATGAAAGAAACTCATAACTGATGACTTCACATCAGAAATATTAAACAAGAATTCCAAATGAGAAAAAGAGAGCTTTCCAGTTTGTGTTTAACATCTGGCTTCTGTCTTTCTAATTTCTAGAAAGCCTGCTCACTTTACAATCCCAAACCAGGTGAGTTCTAAGCTCAGGCTCCCTGCCCAAGATGTCATTGTTACCTTGCTGCTGTGTAAGCTGTCCCTTTGAGATTCACACAGTCTGCTTCATTGGAGGTTCTCTCTGCAGGGATGGGCAGGGACCAAGTCTCCACACATGTTGCTATCTCCTGTCACTCTGTAGCAAATCTGATGATGCTTCAATTCAATTCAGTTCGGCCCACCTAGATACAACATTGAAAACTCAATATCACATCACATTCCAGTATTCGTTTAAATTTATGCTTAAGTTTTCATCAAGAATCACTTCAGTCTGAATTATCAAGAAGTCTGAGCCTGAGCTCTGTCTATCCTGATTCTTTTTGTCCTGTGCATCAACAAATCCTCCATTCGTTCTAATATATTACTCCCAATTCTACGAGTCCTTGTCTTTCTTTCATCGGATATAGGTGCCTGTGACTGGGCCACCATTCATTTCCCATCCCATGAGAAGGTGAACCGCTGCAGCCCATGTGCTGTAGGTACATTGACAATGCCATTAGGGAGTCACAGTGTGTTGCCACAGTTTCCTTCATAACACACATTGGGTATGGCACTTGATTGGATCTCTTTGAAGGTTCAAGTTACTATTTGGTCCTGAGGAAGGATCACCAGACCCAAAATGTTAACTCTGATTTTTTCTTCACAGATGCTGCCAGACCTGCTGAGCTTTTCCAGCAACTTCTGTTTTTGTTACTATTTGGTGGAATGGGTGATTGGGTGGCAGATGAAGTACTTTGGAAGTGACTCGTTTTTGCAGAAGGAGTATGGAGAGACGGTGAACAATAAAGGGTACAACTCGAAAGGAGCAGAGGGACTTGTGTGTGTGCATAAGTCATTGAAGGTCACAAGACAGGTTGATAGTGCTTAGGAGATCCTTGACTTTATTAATAGGGGCATGTTAAAAGCTGTTTTAACAGAAATTCAAATTATATTTACATTTTACTAACAAATCTGGGAGGAGTAATCCTGATTTATTTTCCAATTTACCTCAATATTTCTCACCGTTTACCATTTTAGAGACATAGAAAATAGAAGCCATTTGGCCCTTTGAGTCTGCTCTACCATTCAATATGATCATAGTTAATCATCCAACTCAGTCCCCTCAGTTCCTGCTTTCTCCCAATGCCCTGTGATCTCTTTAGGCCTCAGAACTATATCTAACTCCTTGTTGAAAACATGAAATGTTTTGACCTCAATTGCTTCCTGTGGCAGAGAATGTTGAGCTGTATTTGTACTCCAATGTCAGGGTGGGAAGATGAATAAATGCTTCATCTTGTGACACACACAGTCTATTCTCCCCATGACAGACAATGATGAGGGACACTTGCAGGGCATTGGAAGTTTCTCTGACTCTGAGCCAGGTAGCCTGGGTTCAAGTCCCACCTGCTCCATTGTCATAATATCTTTGAACAGGCTAATTAGACAACATATAAAGACATAAAAGTATTCACTTGATTTCATATATCCTAATTAAATTGAATGGTTCCAATTTTTGTTTTTGCAAAAACACACAAGACAATTCTCCACAATATATTTCATGTGAGGCATTTTTTTAACATCAGTTGTCAAACTTTGCATGAAATGAAAAAAATTTGGTCAAAGGTATAACTGATTGATAAGTGGACTAGAAGCGGGTATTTTAATTTCTAAAATATACTTCAATCATATTTTTCTGTGAAAACAGGCAACACCAAAACCTGCCACAGATTCAGTCCCAAGATAGGCACTTTTGTGAAACTGTGTCTGCAAAAGTTTTCTAAAAGTCTCTGTTTGTAATTCTCCAGGCGTGGAGGTGTTAAAAAGTAAGCAGAGGCAATCTGGCCTTGTCCCTCTTGTGCAATAAATGAGATATTTTCCTAATCATCCTGTTACGGGGATATTATGACCCACCTCTGGAGCAGGTGGGACTTGGACCCAGCCTCCCGTCCCAGAGGTAGGGACGGTACCACTGCACCAATAGAGCGTGCAATAATGATTGTGCCCCAGTGGAATGGGCTCATGTTTAACCTGTTCAACAGTAGAATCCAAATCATCTTAAGCCGCCACACATCCACTGTGAAGACTAGCATATGATTATCATGCGTGTCATTAGCACACATTGTTTGGTTTACCTTGCTTAACTGTAAATGCATGGTTGAGCACCCAAACTCCAGACTGGCTCCCAGGCCTGTTAGGAGTTACTGATTAACAATTATTTCAGTAGCTGCTGCTTGTATTTTCCTTTCCTAGTGCATGAGAGTTAGTTTTATGATTATTTAATTGAAGTGTAAATACTAGAGCACTGTAAAATGCTTTGATTTATAGGTGACAGGTATGAGAGCTTGCGTCAGGGAAAGCAAGGTCGGTGGTTTCTACAGTTCCTGGCTTTTCAACACTAATGGTGTTCTCCATCAACTTCAGTTTCTCCAGCACTGGGATTTATCCTGCACAGTTTAGAGTTCACTGCTGTGCCTTTCTTTATAATGTACAGTCATTACTGGTTTAAATATTGTATGTACCTCATCTTCTGACTCCTCGGTCCATGAGCCACACCTCTCTGGGGGGATATTTACAAATGCAACCCAAAGCCACGATCAATGGGGCTGCCATGCAAGCTGCCTGCAAGGCAGAATTCCCACACCTCGCTCAAAAGCCTGCAAACCAATTCCTATTGTACTTTGCTTGTCATCCATCAAACTGTCACTTTAATTCAGATGCAATGAGTTGTTTTAATAATATACATTTCACACACACACACAAACACACACACACATATATATATACATTGACACAAAAGAATTGGTAACAGTGGGATGGGGAGTCGATATCAAACTTCTATCAGTGAAACCAGCTTCTTAAAGCCGGTCATCAGGCTATACTCATGTGAGCAGTTGGATCCACATTTGTATTAGATATTTTCCTAATCAACCTGTTCATTGATGTTAGGACACACCTCTAGAGCAGGTGGGACTTAGAGTCAGAGAGTCATGAAGCACAGAAACAGACATTTCTGTCAAACCAGTCAATGCCGAACATAATCCCAAACTAAACTAGTTCCACCTGCCTGCTCCTGGCCCATAGCCCTCCAAACCTTTCCTATTCATGTACTTATCCAAATGTCTTTTAAATGTTGTAACTGTACCCACATCCATCACTTCCTCAGGAAGTTCATTCCACATGCAAACCACCCTCTGTGTAAAAAATTTGCCCCTCCTGTTTTTAAATCTCTCTTCTTACCTTAAAAATGTGCCCCCTAGTCTTGAAATCCTCCATCTTAGGGAAAAGACAACTACCATTAACCCTATCTATACTCGTCATTATTTTATAAACTTCTATAAGGTCGCCTCTCAACCTCCTATGCGCCATTGACAAAAGTCCCAGCCTACCCAGCCTTTCCTTATAACTCAAACCCTCCATACCCAGCAACATCCTGGTAAATCTCTTCTGAATCCTGTCCAGTTTAATAATATCCTTCCTATAACTGGGTGACCAGAACTGGAGTTTGCATTTACACATAAACAGGGTAGTTAAAAAGGTGTTTGGCACGCTTGCCTTTATTGCTCAAACCTTTGAGTACAGAGGTTGGGAAGCCATGCCAAGATTGTACAGGACATTGGTGAGGCTGTTTCTGGAATACAGTGATAACACGGTGTAGAGCTGGATGAACACAGCAGGCCAGGCAGCATCAGAGGAGCAGGAAAGCTGACATTTCGGGTCTGGACCCTTCTTCAGAAAT
>NC_063340.1:3249206-3270254 GCF_021869965.1 Rhincodon typus | reverse complement strand
TCAGTGACCCCTCCCTCACTCCCCCACTCTCTGTCAGTGACCCCTCCCTCACTCCCCACTCTCTGTCAGTGACCCCTCCCTCACTCCCCCACCCCCTGACAGTGACCCCTCCCTCACTCCCCCACCCCCCGACAGTGACCACTCCCTCACTCCCCAACTCCCCGACAACGATCACCCCCTCGCCCCTCCTGTTTCCATGTGGGAAGCTGAGTGTTAGTGTGGCTACGGCGAGCTCTGATCCTCAGCTGATTGACTCTGAGTTCTGTGACTCAGTGAACTCGAGACCAGCTGTGAGAAACTTGGGGTAAATCTGTGTAAATAACCAGGCAAGTTACAATGCAAACAGCTCAAGTCTGTGTGCTGCAGATCCATCACAGAGCAATCCAAGTAGGGGTAAACGTTTAACTTCCTGGGTAAATACTACAGCTGTGCTCACACTGACACTTCCTCAGGGTCCTGAGGTACATCAGTAACATATGTAGAGTTGGAGGCTTCTTCCCACATTGGAGGATCCAGTTGTAAAGTTTTAAAGCATTGTACAGAACCCACGATGTAATGTATTTACATGTCTAGTGACATCTCTACATTGCTCTGAGGAAAATCAAACATAAAGAACACACCACACATCAAGTTGGTCCCTCATTAGAGAGAGGCAACTGAACATGACTTAATCTGAGGGTCACCATGCCTAAGGTGAGGGGTGAGGTTCAGATGGAGAATCCTTCAGGGTAACCTCAGCTGCCACTGGAATTTTCTTACAGAATCCCTACAGTGTGGAAGCAGGCCATTCGGCCCATCAAGTCTGCACTGTCCCTCTGAAGAGCATCCCGCCCAGACCCATCCCTCTACCTCATCCGTGTAACCCTGCATTTCGCCCTGGCTAATCCACCTAACCTGCACATCCTGGACACGATGGGCAAAACCTCCCATGGAGAGTATCCGCTGCCTGGAATCAAAGCCAGGTCCCTGGTGCTGTGAGACACCACTGAGCCACTGTGCTGCCTCACACCGAACCCACAATGTTGGCCTCACTCTGTATTGCAAACCGGCCATCCTGCCAACTGAGATAACAAGGTGTGGAGCTGGATGAACACAGCAGGCCAAGCAGCATCAGAGGAGCAAGAAAGCTGACATTTCGGGCCTAGACCCTTCTACAGAAAATGCCAACTGAGCTGACCAAATACCACATGAGACACCATTTAAATGCAACTCTTCATTCTGTCCTGATTTAATTTTGAAGCAGTTAAGAGTAGGCATGCAATGCCAATCTAAGAATGACAGGGAGACTGATCCACGTGTTCTTGCCATCCACTGACATGCCTGGTTCCTCAATGTGACAAGGCTGAGCCTGAGAGTGGGGTCTCCAACATCCAGTCAGCACAGTATGCAGCAGTGTGCTGATGGTCCAGCTTTCAAGCATCTTCTCTGACAGCTGGAAAGCCAACCAGTCACGCTCCAAAGCCAGTCACCTTCTGCAAGAAGATTTTAATTCACCTAGATTCCTGCCTGCCTCTCTCCTATTTTTGCCCAGGTCTGTGGGATGCTGCACTGATTTACCTCTCTCCGATGGGGGTCTATAGATTGTAGGCTTGCAGCAGAGTTTAACCTAGTCAGACCATTACCTCCTGCGTGTTCCCTCACTGCCTCCACCCTCTACTAAACCCCTGCAGCGAGAACGGAGGAGACATGGTGAGTCACCTCCACCAACCACACAGTGTCCACAGCCACAAACACCCCTCCTGAAGCTCACAGCAATAACTGAACTCTTTCCTCTGCCTGCATTTGTGTACATTGTGCTGTCCTTTCTAAATTGGAGCAGCCATTAAAGACTAACCATCAGCTGATCGTCTATACTCTGTCTACAAGTGTGTCTGCTGTTCCCAGTCAGACACCACTTTAATTCCATATCTAACCGGCGTTGATCTCTCTATCTTTTTGATCGTTTCCACTGCCTCAGTCAAGTTCAGTACAAAATCAGGTTGTAGCCCCTTTTTGTTTCATTATGTTTTTTTCACATATGGGACATGGGTGTAACTGGCTGGGCCAGAATTTATTGCCCCTCCCTTGTTGCCCTTAAAAAAGTGGTGGTGACGCATTGCCTTCTTGAACCGCTGCAGTCCAAGTGGTGTGGGGACACCCTCAATGGTCTCCTGAAGGTAATTCCAGGATTTTGACCCAGCGACAGTGAAGGAACAGCATTATCTTTCCAAGTCAGGATGGGGTGTGGCTTAGAGGGGAACTTGCAGGGAGTGGCGCTCCCATGTGTCTGTTGCCTTTGTCCTTCTAGATGATAGAGGTTCTGTGTTTGGAAGTGCTGTCATAAGAAACTTGATGAGTTTCTGCAGCGCATCTTGTAGATGGTACACACTGCTGCCACTGAGCATCGGTGGTGGAGGGAGTGAATGCTTGTGGATGTGGTGCCAATCAGGTGGCTGCTTTGTCCTGGATGGTGTCAAGCTTCTTGAGTGTTGTTGGGGCTGCACCCATCCAGGCAGGTGGGGAGTATTCCATCACATTCCTGACTTGTGCCTTGTAGATGGTGGACAGGCTTTGTGGAGTCAGGAGGTGAGTTACTTGCTGCAGGATTCCTAGACTGTGACCTGCTCTTGTTGCCAAAGTATTTATGTGGCTAGTCCAGTTCAGTTTCCAAATGATGCTAACCAGCAGAGTGTTGATAGCAGGTGATTCAGTGGTGGTAAAGCCATTGAATATCAAAGGTGATGATTAGATTGTCTCTATTTGGAGGCAATGATTGTCGACATTTGTATGGCACAAATGTTACTTGTCACTTGTCAGCCCAAGCCTGGATATTGTCCAGATCTTGTTGCATTTGAACATGGACTGCTTCAGTGTCTGAGGAGTTGTGAATGGTGCTGAATCATCAGCGAACATCCCCACTTCTGACCTTATGATGGAGGGTAGGTCATTGATGAAGCAGCTGAAGTTGGTTGGGCCTAGGACACTACCCTGAGGAACTCCTGCAGAGATGTCCTGGAGCTGAGACACTTGGCTTCCAAAAACCACATCCACCTATGCTTGTACTAGGTTTGACTGCAACCCATGGAGAATCCAGCTTCATCTCATTTGGCTCCAGTTTTGCTAAGGCTTTCCAACACTACAGTCAGTCAAATGTTGCTTAGATGTCAAGGACAGTCTCTCTTATCTTCTTTCTTGAGTTCAGCTTTTTTGTCCATGTTTGGAACAAGGCTTGAATGATGTCAGGAACCAAGATTCCCTGGTGGAACCCAAATAAGCAGTTTATTGTTGAGCTGCTAGGTTGCATTATGGAGTGGTATGGTGGCTCAGTAGTTAGCACTGCTGCCTCAAAATACCAGGGACCAAGGTTTGATTCCAGCCTTGAGTGACTGTCTGTGTGGAATTTGTACATTCTCCCAGTGTCTGCAAGGGGAAGCGATGGTCGAGTGGTATTACCAATGACCTGTTAATCCAGAGACCCAGATAATGTTCTGGGGAGCTGGCTGCGAATCCTGTCACGGGAGATGGTGGAATTTGAATTCAATAAAATTCTGGAATTAACAGTCTAATGATAACCATGTATCATTGTTGATTGTGGGGGGAAAAACCCATCTGGTTCACTAATGTCCTTTAGGGAAGGAAGCTGCCATCCTTACCTGGTCTGGCCTACTTGTGACTCCAGACCCACAGCAATGTGGTTGACTCTCAACTGTCCTCTGGCCAATTAGGAATGGGCAATAATTGCTGGCCTAGCTAACGATGCCCTTCATCCCTTCAATGAATAAAATAAAAGTTTCTTTTACCTTGTTCCAGATTTCTCTCTGGCACTGCTGACTTTAACAGGGAGTTACATTGTGTAGGTGTTCCTCAATCAAAACTAAGCCCATACTCGTCCCCCTCAATCAAGCACCCAAGATGTTCTTAAATAACTGCAGGGTTTTCATCTCCAAGGCTCCATCCTATATATTGATCTGGGGATCATAGAGATCTACCAGTTGAGTCAATTTGAGCTGGGAGATTAGCCGTGTCTTTAATACAAGCTCGAGGGGCTGGATAACCCTGACTTGCTTCTAAATCCCATATTCTCATTTCCATCGATCCTTGCGTAACGAAGAACTGCCTCACACTAAGAGAATAAAAATGCTGACATTGCCGGCACTACCCACGTTAAACAAGTAGATAGATTATTAAGAGAAAACACAAATTGCTGGAAAATCTCTGTAGGTCTGACAGTATTTGTGGAGAGAAATTAGAGCTAACATTCTGAGGAAGGATCACTCAACCTAAAACATTAACTCTGATTTCCCTCCACAGATGTTGCCAGACCTGCTGAGCTTTTCCAGCAATTTCTATTTTTGTTAACATTTCGGGCCCTTCTTCAGATAAATAAGACTTTAAGGACATCTGGCAAGAGGACAGAGAGATGGAGATATTTTGGGATTAGGGCTCCAGGCTGTAAGTATATCCATAATAGTGGAGTGATTAGAACTGAGGACATTCAAGAGGCCAGAATTAGAGATATCTTGGAAGGTGTTGGAGGGATTTACAGAAACAGGGAAGCATCAGGCCACAGGCAAATTTGAAAATGAGGATAAGAATTTTCAAATCAAGGTACTGCTAGACTGGAGAACAATGTGAGTCAGAGGGGTAAACAGGATCTATTGTGCACTAAGACACAGGCAATAGGGTTTTCAGTCAGGTCAAGTTTGCAGAGGGTGGTAAAGGGAGGCTGACCAGGACAGTATTGGGGTCGTTGATTAACTTCAGGAACCCTGAGCAGTAAAGGAGAAGGAGAGGGGATGGGAAGGTACATCTGGTGACAGCCCTGCTTGGAAAACGCTTCAACACTTCATACTTGATGCATGAAAAGCAGCCTTTTGAACAAGTTAGGGGACAGTCATCAGTGTAGGTTCCTGCATGTCATAAAGGATAAAATAATGGGTTGCAAAGAAGGTTCTAATTGCCGGAGTATTAAGAAGTAACATGAGTGAGAAATGTAAATCAAGGTGAAATTTGTAAATGAAATAGATAAAAGATTTCTTCAATCTCCCACACATTAAATACACACCACCTCTTTAGCTTCGTATCTCTGTTATTGTTTCAAATACTTACTTGTACTTTGCTTGAGTGTGCTTGCTTCATTTGAATTCTTTAATTAAATGTTTGGATGCAATACAGCAAGCAGAGTGTAAGTCTTATCGAGTTACAGACAGCTAATGCTCTCACATCAACTTGCCATTGAGTGAAAAGTAGCCATTGCTTGTTGTTTCTCACAACAGTTATACTGTTTTTCCACAGTCTGACTACAGCATAAAGACTTTTACCACCTGACAGGATGCTCTGTCTGAAGGGAAAATGCTACAGGCACAGACTTAAAATCTGTTTAAGTGCATAGACATTGGGTTTGACAAGGACTTTGCTAAATTAGAGAGACCTATCAGGTTCCTTTACAAATAAAACTAGTGCACTTTTTACTGATCCATTTTTAAAACTAATGTCAACTGCTTCTGTTGGTAATTACAGTTTGAAAGGAGATTAACCCTTAACCCTCAGCATCTTGAATGCAGGCTGCAAAGACAATGAAAGGGTTGTTGGAAAAATAAGGTATCTGCCAAGAATGAGTTAAAATCTGGTTCACGTGCCCTAAAGTCAGTGATTAATCCACAGGCTGGTGCTTAATTATCCTTGGGGCTAGAGATCTTTCTTCCACGAATGACAAAATCGGGGACATTATGCCGAGACTGCAATAAATAAGGAGCTTAAAACACAACTTGGAAATGCGCAGTATTTTCAGTGACCACAGAGGACAAAACCTGGGGGTGACCGTGTTGTCAAAACATAACCAATGCTTTCTGCGAAGCCCAGTAAAAATGAAAGAGCTTGCAAACTCCAGCTCTAAGCCTGTGTCAACTCCATTCAAATTGACCTTAAACTGCACTCCCTACCCTACAATATCCCACCAATTCTGTTCAACACTGAAAAAAAGAGAGCTGATTGAAGGTGCCTGTACAGCGAGAGTGAAGGGAGGAAGCAAAATAAGTTCGGGGGGGTTGAAAATGTATTCCCTTGTGAGGACTGTCCTCTCTACCTGAAACTTTGCAACTTTTTGAGTGAACAGCTCAATGAAGGAAATCGGTCTTGGGTTACATTCTAAACATTTAGAGGATGTTTTCAGGCAGGTGTGGCAAGTCTTTGAAGTTACTGTACAACAAGTGGGAAACCTAAGCAGAAGTTGAAACCTAGGGAGGGCAAAAGAGATTCCTCTCAAAATAACCCCGGCGACGCTGCTGCACAAAGGTCAGGAACAAGTTCCTTTTAGGTGATATTCAAGCCTTTAATAGCTCCCAGCCAGTTTCACATTGATAATTTTCTTCGTTGTGTGGAAAAAAACAGACTACTTATAGTCTACCTGTCCAGGGCAGTCTGGTAGGAGCAGTAACCTAATCACGCTTGTTTAGAAGGAGGCTGTTGGTGGGGGTGGGGGGTGATTTGTGAGCACGCAGCAAAGTGCCTGTGGCGTGCCCGGCCAGCACTGCATTAATTACTACAAGATTCAGGGCAGGATTCAAGTTGCGCATTAGGCCCTTGCTGAGATCACTAATTATAATATCAGTTTTCCCCAAATTAGCCAGACTGAATGGCTATGGTGGCAGGGGTGACTTAAAGTTTAGCTGGAAGGACGCAGAGTTTCTTTTATAACAAGGCTCCTGTTCTGATCTCCTTGCCACGAGTTCGCCCCGAAAACCCAAGCATTGCCACAAGCAGTGGGAACCCTCTTCAAACACCATTAGAAACATTTCGATTGTATCATGCGCAACCTCAGCTCCGACACTTAAATGAGAACGTTCTGCAGTGGAAACTCGTGACTGCTGAGCCAGAATGAATTACTGCTCTCTCCCAAATAAATAGTACTCGCTGGAAAGGCCTGGACAATTTGACATATTCTCCCGCTTGTCTTCCAGTGACTTCAGTCTGCTATTCGCTTTGTAAAATGCTGTTTCTACGTTTATCTTGATTTTCATTCACATTTTCGGAACTTTTGAGTACGTAGGAGGGAGAATGCAGAGAAAGTAACACCTACATTGTTTCAGCAACGACTTTTGTGAACAAACGTTCACATTCCCGTGTAGAGAGAACTTGGGGGATTATGCTTAACACGATGGAAGATGTACAATGTTCAGGCTGTGGGCTATGAATTCGCATCCTTGGGGTAGGACTTCTTTCAAAGACAAAAGAATTGCTCTCGGTGTAACATATCACCCCCCGAGAACATTTTCTTGTGAGTTTGAAGTATGTTTTAGAATTTAATACAAAATTCTGTTGTCATTGCTTATTATTGTTTGCTTAGCAAATCTCCGAGTTATCGAGTTCACAAAGTTTCTGGAAAGACTGATGAAGGGATAAATTTTTTGACTCACTCATGGGACGTGGCTGGCTGGGCCAGCATTTATTGCCCGTCCCTAGTTGCCCCTTGAGAAGGTGGTGGCACTCTGCCTTCTTGAACAAAAACAAAGTTGCTGGAAAAGCTCAGCAGGTCTGGCAACATCTGTGAAGGAAAAAGCACAAAGTTAACGTTTCGGGTCTGGTGACCCTTCCTCAGAGCTGCCTTCTTGAACCGCTGCAGTCCACCTGCTATAGGTTGACCCACAATGTTGTTAGGGAGGGAATTCCAGGATTTTGACCCAGCGATACTGAAGTAATGGCGATGTATTTCCATGATGTGGAGATGCCAATGTTGGACTGGGGTGGAAAAGTCACCTGATGAAGGAGAAGTGCTCCAAAACTTGTGATTGTAAATAAACCTGTTGGGCTATAACCTGGTGTCATATGACTTCTGACTTTGATATATTTCCAAGTCAGGATGGTGAGCGGCTTGGAGGGGAACTTGCAGAGGATGGTGTTCCCATGTATCTGCTGCCCTTTGTCCTTCTAGAAGGAAATGGTTGTGGGTTTGCAAGATGCTGTCTGAGGATCTTTGGTGAATTTCTGCAGAGCATCTTGTAGATGTTACACCCTGCTGCTGCTGAGTGTTGGTGGTGGAGGGAATGGGTGTTTGTGGATGTAGTACCAATCAAGTGGAGCTGCTTTGTCCTGGATTGTGTCAAGCTTCTTGAGTGTTGTTGGGGCTGCCCCCATCCAGGCAAGCGGGGAGTATTCCATCACACTCCTGACTTGTGCCTTGTAGATGGTGGACAGGCTTTTGGGAGTCGGGAGGTGAGATACTTTCCACACTATTCCAAGTCTGCTCTTGTAGTCATTATGTTTATATGGCAAGTCCAGTTGAGTTTCTGGTCAATGATAACCCCCAGGATGTTGACACTTGGGGAGTCAGTGATTGTAACACCATTAAATGTCAATGGGTGGTGGTTAGATTGTCTGTTTATTGGTGATGGTCATTGCTTGACATTTGTGTGACACGAATATTACTTGCCCACATGTCAGCCCAAACCTGGATATTATCTGGATCTTGTTGCATTTGAGTGCTTCAGTGTCTGAGGAGTCACGAATAATGCTGAACATTGTACAATCATCAGCGAACATCCCCACTTCTGACCTTACCATGGAGGGAAGGTCATTGATGAAGTAGCTGAAGATGGTTGCGCCTGGGACACTACCCTGAGAAACTCCTGCAGAGATGTCCTGGAGCTGAGATGAATGGCCTCCAACAACAAATATCTTTCTTTTTGACAGTTTTGACTCTAACCAGCAGAGAGATTTCCCTGATTCCCATTGATTCAAGTCTTTCTAGGGCTCCTTGATTCCATACTCAGTCAAATGTGACTGTGAAGAGCTATCACTCTCACGTCACCTCTGGGATTCAACTTGTCTTCTTCAAAAGATTCTACAATGTCCATTACATCTTCATTTGCCCTGTTTTGATTCGAAGCTACAGAATGTTCATACAAGGCACACTCTCCACTTGGCTCTTAAAATGTGTCGCATCATTAAAATGTCTTATTTTCCCTACTTTATCGTAAGAAACAGGAATTTCTGAAGTTATGAAATAGGTACACCTCTCGACTTTAACGTTCTCAATAACTGGTATATTAGAGAGAAAAAATGAAAACTTCAAGATAATCTTTAATAATAAACAAAAATAGATAATTAAAAATATTTTCAGAAAGTATTTCTATTGCTGCTTAGTATGTGATTTCCATTGCCACAGAAAGAATATCTTGATGCTTTAAACGATTAAAACATGTTGCAAATTGATTGAAATATGGAACAACTAAAACGGTGCCCTTTGCCACATGGTGAATTAAGTAAATTCTTGACTGTAATTTGGACTGGAAATTACAAACAAAATAAACTTGGGAAAGGTCAACATTATATCTCCGGGCTATACCTGTGAAGTCTGTACAGGATTGACCAGAAACATTCCTTTTGAAACAAGTGTGAGATGAGCAGGAACTCTGCTCAAATAGCAACGTTTATTTCTGTTTCGGTATTTTGGAAATTTTCTTCAAAGCAGCAGATGTGCTGCAGTTTTAAGAAGGAGTGTCCTTGGAGGGGATCTTCTGTCTTGTAGGTCCTGTCTGGTGGGGGTCTTCCCTGGTCTGTAATTGAGGTGGACCATGTGGTCCAGTTACTGGGGAGTTCCCAAACATTGAAATTAACTCTTTTACAAATTAGGGAAGGGTTTCTGCTCCACTGCCAGAAAGTCTTCAACTAAGATATGACATTTGTAGACATTTGTGACAACTGCATTGAAAAATTTGTAAGACATGATATTTATCAGGCATGTGTATATTTTATACACATTATTTTAGACTCAAGAAATAAAATGGACTTTTAAGTGAAAAGACCGAATCCTCTAAAATCAAGTCAGTGTGGGTTTCAGGTTCCACTTTTTGCTGAGAATATCTGAAGGTTTATGAACGTGTTGGGACATGAGTCTGTGATGACTGTACCTGCCACCAGAATGGTGTGTTTCTGACAACATTTCCCAACTTAACTTCACAACTCCAGTCTTAAAGGGAGATGTCCGAGACCTTCCAGAAAACAGTTCTGGGAAAGCCAAACCACTCACTGCTCAAGCTTGTGCAATCAAAGCCCGATGTGTGGAAAAATAAAGCTTGCAGAAATCATTTCCAGTTAGCAAGATTCACTTCCATTACTCTCAAATACTAACACACTTGTGATTATGGAATTTGTTGGTTGAGGTGGGGGGGCATGTGGGTGGGGGTTGGTGTCTAGGCAAGCTGTTTATGAATGTGTTTCCAAGGTGTTAAACCATGTTGCTTTAACAGGTGACATCTACAGGTCAATGCAGAAACAGCAGCACCTTCCCAGCTCTCCCTTCATCTGGATGTGGAGTCACTTTGTTGAAGTTGCGTCTTCTCAGTTCTTCCCAGGTTTCTGATACAGTAACTTAACCTTGGCTTGGTAACTGCAGATCTCCAAGATAGCTACACGATACCCCTCTGACAGCCACTGAAAGCACTCCATATTTTATTCATTTCTAATCAAATGTTCTCATGCATATAAAATATGGATTTTTTTTCTGTTTAAATAGTGAAACCTTAGAGGCTTGTAATTGACATCATTCATTTGTGTGATATCTTTTCCATGACAGTCAAGTCCTTTGCATTAGATAGATTGCCCCTATGCCTTGTTGGAACCAGACTAATCAGCGTATAAAACTGATTGTCTGCTAAATCTTTATATATGATAAAAAATTTTTTTTGCAGTTGACTCACGAAATCTTCACATGGTTTATTGAGCATTTACGGTTTGAGGCATGGCAAAATTGTGTTGTTCCTTCCTTTCTGTCAAATCAGAGATTAACGATCCTCAAATAAAACAAAGGACGGTGGATGCTGGAGATCTGAAACAAAATAAAAGTGCTGGAGAAACTCAGTAGGTCTGGCAGCCTCTGTGAAGAGAAAAACAGAGTTAGCATTGAGTCCAGTGACCCTTCTTCCATCTTAGTCTTGCATACACTCAATGGTTTGAGAATCTGTGGCTCTCTGACACAACCTCAGAATATCTCATAAGACTTTGCAGCCAATGAAGTCCCTTTTTTGAAATGTATTGATTGTTTAATGTAGGATGCAGCATATTTCGGTGACGGCCTATTGATATTACTGCTGGACTGTCAGTCAAGAGGCCCAAGTAATCTCCTGTTTACCTGGGTTTGAATACTGCCACGGCAAATAGTGGAATTTGAATTTATGACAAAAATCTGGAATTAAGAGTCTAATGATGACTATGAATCCATTGCCGATTGTCGGAAAAACCCATCTGGTTCACTAATGTCCTTTAGGGAAGGAAATTGCATTTCTAACTTGGTCTGGCCCACATGTGACTCCAGACCCATAGCAATGTCGCTGACTCTTAACTGCCCTCTAGGCAATAAATGCTGGCCCAGCCAGAGATGCCTTCATCCTGGAAATGAAGAAACATCTGCACACAGCAAACTTCTGCAAACAGTAGTGTGTTCGTGACCAGTTGATTTGTTTCTTGTCCGAAAAAAAGAGTCATAATAGACTCGAAATGTGAAATCTGTTTCTCTCTGCTGCCAGACTTGCTGAGTTTCTCCAGCAATTTCCTGTTCTTCTTTTTAAAGATGCTTAGTCAGTTTTCAAATGCAGATTTTAGAAATACTTGTAACTAAACTATGTGCACCCCTTCTGCTTCCTCTCCACAAGAGGTTTCTGAACTCCCTGAGCTCACCTATCTTACAGTGTGACAGGTGTACCACAGGTGTGAACACACAATACATTCATATTCCCACTCTGTTGTACTCTGCATTTCACTGCAGCATATTTTAACAGTTCTTAAATCAACACATGCCTCATTAGTTCTTACACATTTTTCTTGTGACACCTGCCAGGTAATAATCAAAGATTTTTTTTGTGAAAGGACACTTTACAAGTTAAGCAATGCTTTCACAAACACTTACGGGAATGAACTTTCTGGTTCCACAGGCGAGGCAGGTTTCCAAGGCATAGCTGGTAGGTTGACAATCTGACCACAGACTCAAATACATTTCAGTCTTTTGACCCAAACTGTCACAGAAGCTTTTTACTAATAAATGAAGGAGCAAATTGCCCATGGTGGGCATGTATATTTTCACTAAAAAAATGAAAAAAATAATTGAATTGACTTCATTTTCCATCCTGAAATGTCAAGAGTGAAGCCACAGTATTGCATTTATCAGGAACATGTGAAAAACAGAAATTGCTGGGAAAACTCAGCAGCATCTGTGAAAAGAATTAATGTTTTCAGTCCCATGACCCTTCTTCAGAACACTTTTTGTGTGTTTTAGATTCCCAGCATCTGCAGTTCTTTGTTCTATTTTACTGTACTTATCAGCACTGACCTTTCTCAACTTGATCTGACATCAGGAGAAATTTTTAAAAAACTTTGAACGTGAAGAGTACACTTTAAGAATTTTCTAATGTAACACAGTCATTTTTAAGGTAATATAAAGGGTTACTGTATCCTGTGTCGTTAGATGGCTTTTCCTCTAACTGTTGAGAACACACAGAATGGTGATGCAGTGCTAGTGTCCCTACCTCTGAGGCAGGTAGGCCTGGGTTCAAGTCCCACCTCCTCCAGAGATGACTTGCTGAACAGGTTGATTGGAAAATGTGGGGAGGGGGGAAGAACATGATGAGCTGTAGAAAATGCTGGGATGCCTGCTGGTAAAATAATAGGCAGCTGCGCCAGTTAAATGCTGGAGGACTTTGTTCATTTTGCCTTTTTTAATGATTATCCATCAGCCAAAGTAACAAGTCAATTTTGAAAAATGAATGACCGGACAATGTCCTTTAAGTTTTGGAGAGGGGCCATGCCAGTTTCTGGAATATGATCCGCTCACAGGAGTCAAAATTTACAAGGGTAGGGTACTGCAAAAATAAATTAGTCCATGTATCCAGATTCTGAACCAGTTTTCGCTCCCAAAAACAGAAATTGCTGGAGAAACTCAGCAGGTCTGGCAACATCTGCAGAGAGAGAGAGCAGAGTCAGTGTTTCAGGTCCAGTGACCCCTCCTCAGAACTTGTTTTCACAGTTAACAGAATATTAACAAACTGTGTTTAGCAGAGAGGGTTCATTGAAGGACAAAAATCACCCAAGGGTTGAAGCGAACCATGTTAATTACTTTGAAACGGGGATTCTGCTGAAGAATTTTGGAATCATGTAACTGTTAGCATTCATTTGAGACAGATTAATATTTGCATTCCAGTGAATACTCACCTTCTCAAACAATTTTAGGGATTTTTTGGGGGAACTTCTAAGCCTTTTCATTAGAAACCAACTGTATCCGTCTCATATCTGTGATTTCCTTTCTGGGCACAAAGCTTTTATCTTCTCTTTTAAAATAAAAATTGCCACAATGCTTTTTGTATCCTGTGAAAGCATTGGGAAATGTAAGCAGGTATGGAGAAGGTTTTGCAGCTCACTAGCATTCCTGTTAGATTTTGTTTTATTTCACGGGATGTGTCTTTAAAAACCAGTATGAGATCTCTGCAAGACAAATTCAAACTTTAAATTCCCACCAGCAGCCACAAGGAGAGAGGAGAGCAGGTGATTGAAAGCTTAGTTAGAGAGGTAGGTTATGAGAACATCTGAAAGAAGGAGAGAGGGGAGAGAGAAAGCGGGGAGAGGGATGAAAGAGGGGGCAGAGAAAGAGTGACAGAGGAAGAGGTAGGGTGCGGGAGAGAGAGAAGGTAGAGAGAGGGTAGAGAGTGTACAATGTTTCCAGAAGGGAAACTTTGCAGTCAGCCCCCAGGCAGCTAAAAGCACAGGCGCCAATGGCTAGAAAACTTAAAATTAAAGATACACAATAGGCCAAAGTCGGAGGAGCAGGGACATCTCGGAGGATATCCAGGAGGTTATTGGACAGGGCTTCACAAGGTCGGCGTTGGGGTTCCAAGTGAGGCAGTGAACAAAAATGGTTGGGTGATGAGACCTGAGGCGGTGATGAGACCTGAGGCAGTGATGGCACTTGTGGAGTTACAGGTTCCAGCAGCTGTGCTCCCTGTTACACAGGCCCACACTCTCTCAGCTCTCACTGAAGGCTCACTGCTTCGATACAGGGTCACAGTGGGGAAACATTGAAGAAGTGATGTTGTAAACGCTGCAGGAGATTCCAGAGATGGTGGGAGCTGATGCTGTGGAGGGGTTTGAAAACAGTGATGGCATTTTTAAAACTGCAGTATTGCTTTAGGCAGTGTCGGTGTAGCTCAGATACCATGGGGTTAATGGTTGAAGGCATTTTGATGTGAGTTAGGACATGACCAACAGAGCTTTGGATGAGTTTACAAGTATAGTTACAGCTGGTACAAAACTTTTACTGCTCAGGTGAAGTGCTGTCAGTTATTATGCAGCGGGACGTGGGGGCTGTGGAACTAGAAGCGTAAAGATAGCAAGAGCTCTGTATATCCTTCTGCTTGGTATGGGAAGCCTAGAAAATAAACATGCTTTCCATTAACTATTTTTCCTTTCTTTCCATCTAAAATCGTGAAACAACTCCACAACCCGATGGGAACAAAGTGTATCATAACACACAGAGGCAAGGCTTTGTCTGAACAACAGAGCAATGAAAATGGAGAATTCTGAGCTCACCTTTATGTTTCAATGTGCTGTCATAGATATCTCACGGCCTTCAAAGAGTTGCAATTGACTTTTCCCTTTCACGTGCCTCCTAAGAGAGCAATCCTAAAGCCGTAATACAGAGCTCTCCACACTCATCATTCATTTTCCCTGCAGCATACCGAGCTGTATTTTGACATTTTGGACAATGCATGAGATAGCAGCTTTTTAACTGATGTCTATTAACTGGTGGTGACACTCTGCAGCTGTAAAATTATTATTTTTTTTCAGAACCAAAGGCTTTTCTCCAATAAAAACCATGACTAGGTCTTGTAAAAATAAGACTATTTATTGTCAGGCTCGGGCAGAGGTTTTGACTTTTCTCAAAGAAAGCTGTCTGTTCAATTTTTCAAGTTATGTATACAACTTTTAAATATGCTTTACCGTAAGACCAGAACATGTCGGAGCAAGAGCAGGCCATTCAACCCATTGAGTCTGCTCTGCCATTCAATGAAATCATGGCTGATCTGATCATCCTCAATTCTATTTTCCTGCTTATTTTTCAATAAGCCTTGATTCCCTTACTGATTGAAATTCTGTCGATTGCAGCCTTGAATATACTTAATGACCCAATCTCAACAGCCCTCTGATGTAGAGAATTCTACAGATTTACTACTCTCCAAGAGAAGAAATTCCTCCTCATCTGTCTTAAATGCGTGACCCCTTATTCTGAGATTATGCCCCTCTGGTCTTTGACTCTCCCACTAGGAGAAATGACCTCTCAGTACCTACCGAGTCCAAGCCCCTAAGAATCTTAGGTTTTGTAAAATGGGAAAAAGCAAATGATAAAGTTATAAATATTTTTCATAACTCAGGATGTCCCAAAGCACTTTACAGTTAATGAAATACTGTAGTTTCGGTTGTAATGTAAGAAACACAGCAGCCAATTTGCACACAGTAAGATCCCACAAACAGTGGGATGTGATAATGAGCAGTGATTCTGTTTTGCAATGTTGCTTGAGGGATCAATATTGGCTCCATAGAGATGGGGGGATATTCCTATTGAGGGATAACTCCCCCCACCTGCCTATCCACCTGGGAAAGCATTAATGGTCTTAACCGAACGTTTCACTCAAAAAATCGCACCTCTGGCACTACTGCACAACCCCAGTTCTGTATGTCTAGATTTTTGTGCTCAAAAGTGGGACTTGAACCCACAACCTTACAATTGCAACAGACACAAATGATACCCTCTGAGCCAAAGCTGACTCAAGCAAGTCAGTCAAGCATTAAAAGTGTAGAAAAATAGGCTTGAGGTCAGATTTCAGAACGGGCTCGTATAAACACGATCTGTTCTGGAACACACCCTATCTCCAGTGGAATGAAACCTGGCTAGTTCAATAATGAATCAGCAGTCATAATTAAAATTCACCACATGGTCTATTGGACAGAGAGGTATGCATTACTTGAAATTGCGACTGCTTAAAGGATGCTAGTGACTAGGAGAATGGTAGGAATCCCTATGTTAGTACATAGTTAGCATTGTATCTAATGTAGTTAATGCATTGTCTAGGCATTGGAAAGTCATCGAATCATGGAGTGATACTGATCAGAGGGAGGCCATTCAGCCCACTATGTCTGTTCTGGCACATAAGAAGCTTTAGTTAGTGATGTTCACACGGAGCCATATCGTCAATACAATCAGGAGTGGAAGATAAATTGTTATCGATGTGTAGGAGGTTGGTCTGACTGTATTAAATGGCTTGTTGAATTGAAAGTTAGGAAAGATACAAAACTAGCTCCTGATTCATTAATGCCTCATGTTAATCTTTGTTCTAAAGGTTCTTTATACAATTTTATAAAAGACAAGATTGGAATCTCTTGCTGGAAAAACAAGTTTTACAATGAAAGGACCGGAAGGAATGCAGAGTGGTTTCATATTTTGAAGATTTACACCATTATTGTCAAACTTTAACCTGCATTCTACAAACGGGTGTTTTTAGTTCTTTCATGGGATGTGTCTGTGTCTGGCAAGGTCAGTATTTGGTTGCTAAATTTGCTAACGACACAAAAATAGTTTGGAAAGTATATCGTGTTCAGGATTTAAAGAGGCTACAAATAGATATGGATAGGGTAAGCGAGTGGGCAAAAGATCTGGCAAACAGAGCCTAATGTGAGAAAAGTGAAATTGCCCATTTTAGCAGGAAGAATATATAAAAAAGTATATTATCCAAACAGTGAGAGTTTGCAGAGCTCTGAGATGCAGAGAGGTCTGGGTGTCTTGGTGCATGAATAGCAGAAGGTTAGAATGCAGATAAAGCAAGTAATTAGGAAAGCTCACAGAATTTATGTTTTAATATGAGAAGAAATAAATACAAGAGCAGGGAGGCTATTCTTCAGTTATACAGGGTATTGGTGAGACCATATAATCATTCAGCACAGAAAGGGACCCATCAATCCAATCAGTCCATGCCAGCCAGCTTTCCCAAATAAATCTAGTCCCATTTGGCTGCATTTGGCCCATATCCCTCTAAACTCTTCCTATCCATGTACCTGCCCAAATGTCTTTTAAATGTTATAACTGTACCTGCATCTACCACTTCTCTGGCAGTTCAGTCCACCTGTGAATCACCGTCTGTGTGAAAAGGTTGACCCTTAGGCTCCATTTAAACCTTTCCCCTCTCACCTCAAACCTATGCCCTCTAGTTTTGAATTCCCCTACCCTGGGGAAAAGACCTTTGCTATTCACCGTATCTATGCCCCTCATGATTTTATAAACCTATATAAAGTCACCCCTCAACTTCCTACGCTCCAAGGAAAAAAGTCCCAGCCTCTCATTATAACGCAATCCCTCCAGTCCCGGTAACATACTTGTAAATCTTTTCTGCACCCTTTCCAATTTAATAGTATCCTTCCTATCTAGAGGACTGTGTGCAACACCGGTCACTTTATTTAAGAAGTGTCTAAGTGAAACTAGAAGCAGTCCAGAGATGGTTAACTGGACTAACACCTGGAATGGGCAGGGCTTCTTATAAGGAAAGGGGGAACAGACTAGGGTTATGCCCACTGGAATTTAGAAAAGTATGAGAGTTGAGAATCAACTGCTTTGCTGTGAGGTCTGGAGGCACATGTAGGCCAGACTGGGTAAGGACAACAGATTTCCTTCTCTAAAGGGCTTTAATGATGCTAGTTTCACAGTCACCATCACTGAGACTAGCTGTTTCAATTTTAATTGAATTTAAATTCCATTAGGTCCCCACTGTGAGATTTGAAACCATGTTTCCTGGTCTCTAGTTACCAAATCAGTGAAATTACCACAACATGACTGACTTAATTAAATTATTTGATTTGATTTGATTTGATTTATTATTGTCACATGTACCTAGGTACAGTGAAAAGTTTTGTTTTGCATGCAATACAGGCAGATCATAACATACAAAGATCATAGTGTAATAGAACAGAGCAAGTAATCCAAGGTTACAGCTGCAGAGAAGGTGCACAAAAAGCAAAATGAACATTAGATTTGAAATTGAGAGGTCCATCCAGAAATCTAATGACAGCAGGGAAGAAGATGTTCTTGAACCTGTTGTTACGAGTATTTAAGCTTTTGTATCTTTTGTCAGACTGAATTACTTATTGTAATCAACACCCATTTAAAAGCATCATCCTGACACCTTGGATATTAATCCAGCAATGGGGGAAGGGCCCTACCATGCATAAAACAAGACAAGCAAACCCATGTAGGTGGGGCTCCTGGGGACCGGAACACCAGGCCCGGTGGAAGGTTCTGACATCAGGAGGTGAGATGCCATCCACTACATTAGCTGCTAACACCCCATCCCCCATTCTAGACACTTAAATCAGTGAGGCTTCCAGAAACAGAGCAATGCAAGACTCCTAAAACCACAGCAGCCTGAAGTTGAGACCCCTACTACCTCTGTGAAATATGCTCCACTATTCCTCCAGAGCAGTAGCATCTTATAAAGCAGACATTAGCTACAACATTTTGCATCAGGCTGCAAAGTCTAAATAAAATGCCATTTTTCAAAACGTCACTTGTTATTCTGAGTGATCGTTTCAACAAATTCTTCATGGAGCGAAAAGAAATCAGGGAAGATAAGAAAATAAACAAAGCAGTAATCAACAGCAAGTCTAAAGTATCTCTTGGGATCTGGTACTTGGCATGAGGTTGAGATGTGTGATAAGGATTTCACCAGCAGTTAGTGTGGGATCCAAGAGTGACACAGAGGCACCAGAAGGTGAGGAGAGATTTCTCAGTGTTGTGAGAATGCCAAGCCGTCCCTCAACATGCTTGTTTACCAAAAATACGTTTGCAGCACAGCAGGGCAATGACACCACTGTATAACACTGACGAACAAGACGGGATAATGCGCTCTTCAAATATTGCAAATACACCCTGCCAGTTTTAGCACTACATTGAAAACACAGTTGCACTTTTCAAGCCCACAGTTAATGATATTCCTGTTTATAATTGAGTGTAAGCAATTATGTCAGGAAGTTTGCTGTTGGTGTGTACTTGTTAATTTCCTGCCAGGCTTCAACTGACATATCTCTTTGTCTCTGTACCCATTTTGTGGGAAAAAAATACATTGCTGATAAGTTAGCAAAACCTTACACCTGTTAATGCCCCCACTGTACTCTACAAAACTGGTGTGCACAGATGCCCAACTGTAGACAGAGGGTTGAGACTGTGGACTGGCCCTATGCAGCAGTGAATTGTGCTGGTTTTCACTGGACCAGAGCACGGGCAGATAGGGCATGCCTTTTCCAAACACCTGGAGATAAGGCCAGATCACCGTCAAAAATAAGGAACAGCCTTTCTGAAGGGAAAACATAACGGAGCTCTGAAGCAGACGTCACTCATCACAGGCAGACAGGAGCTAATATCAATGTAATGAAAGAATTTCTTTATGACAGAATCAAATGATTTTCTACTTGGACATGTTCCTATCTACTAGTGCAATCTTCCAATGTTGGCAGGATTTTAGACTCAGTCTTTGCATCTGATACAATCAGCAAAGAAAACAGATTTTCACTGATTCAATTGTATCAATTGGAGCAAGCGAGTCCAAATGACATGGCTTGATCATTTTTTTCTTGTCATTTTGGGTTTGCAGCAGATCACAAAGGGTTAATAGTTCAGTGGTTGCAGTGGATGCCAACTCAAAGCTCAAAGTTAACACACAGGCTCACTGCAGTCTGCAGGAGGCAGTAACTTAAAGGAGCATTTAAACCACCTGGATCTCCTTGTCCTGAGAGCAATGCGTGTGTGATACCAGCTCACTGCCATAGGAGTTAGAGTGTGCTGAGTATTGGCAATCTTCGACATAGAACTGTAGAAACTAGGAGCAGGAGTAGGCCATTCAGCCCTTCCACCCTGCTCCTCCATTCAGTAGAATCCTGGCTGATCCTCTCTCTCAATGCTATATTCCCTTTTTCTTTCTCTCCATATCCTTTGATGTCTTTAAAATCTAAAAGAAATTATGTTTTTCCTTGAATACATTCAGTGACTTGGCCTCTACAGCTTTCTGTGATAGAGAGCTCCACAAGTTCACTACCCTCTGAGTGAAGAAATATTTCCTCATCTCAATCCTAAATGGTTTACCCTGTACCCTGAGACCGTGTCCCCTGGTCCTGGATTCCCCAATCAGGGCAGGGAAACATCCTCTCTGCATGTAGTCCATCCAGCTTTGTTAGAATTTTATGCATTTCAATCAGATTCCCTCTGTCCTTCTTCTAAACTCTAATGAATACAGGCCCAGTTGAACTGATGTCTCCTGCTGTTACCAGTATCAGCCAATTGCACCTCCACTGCATGCCCTCTAAGGCAAAAATATCTTAGGTGGGGAGACCAAAACTGCACACAACACTCCAGATGTGGTCTCACCAAAGCTCTGTTTTCCTGCAGGAAGGCATTCCTACTTCTGAACTCAGTTTCTTTTGATTTGTTTATAGCACATGAGTAACACTGACAAGACCAGCACTTATTGCCCATTGACCAATTAAGAGTTAACCATGCTGCTGTGGGTCTGGAGTCACATGTAGGCCAGACCAGGTAAAGACAGGAGGTTTCCTTCCCCTTCCCTTAAGGGCATTAGTAAACCCAATGGGATTTTCCTCCTGACAATGGCTCCATGGTCATTATTAGCTTCTCAAATCCAGATTATTAAGCAAATTCAAACTTCAGCATCTATCATGGACAGGATTTGAACCCAGGTCCCCAGAACACTATGTGGGTCACTGAATTAATAGCCTAGTGATAATACCACTAGGGCAACATTTCCACCACTGCAAATCTGCTTAGAATGAAGGCTAATATACCATTTGCCTTCCTAATATCTTGCTGAATTAATTCTACTGTCTTAATTTTACTTACAGAGCTGTTTGGATAAGGGATCTCACATAAACTATACATTTGAAGGCATCAGTGCCAAACAGGACTGGGAAGTAAGAACGGAAAATCTACTGGAGGAAATCAACATAAGCAGCATTAAAGCCCAGGTAAGCAGC
>NC_063340.1:3235982-3246306 GCF_021869965.1 Rhincodon typus | reverse complement strand
GCTCCTATGATGCTGCTTGGCCTGCTGTGTTCATCCAGCTCTACACCTTGTTATCTCAGATGTTCCAGCATCTGCAGTTCCTACTATCTCTTTAAAGATATCCTTCCTATTCTGTACCTTCCTGAAAGATCTAGATTCTCCAAATTTGCCATGTCGTCATTATTGAACAGTGATAGAAGGTGTAATATAGTTTGAGCTCTTTCTTTCAAATTCATTCATGGGATGTGGGTTGCTGCTGGCTGGATCAGCATTTATTACCCCATTTCTAATTGCCAAGAGCGCAGTTAAGAATCAACCACATTGTTTTCCAAATTCTCATGTAGGCCAGACCCAGTAAGGCAAACGGATTTACTTCCCTAAAGGAAATCAGTGAACCAATTTTTTTTTAAATCACACAATTGACAGTGGTATATAGTCACTACCAGACCAGATATAGAGTCATAGAGATGTACAGCATGGAAACAGACTCTTCAGTCCAACTCACTCCTGCTGACCAGATATCCTCGATAAATCTAGTCCCATTTGCCAGCATTTAGCCCATATCCCTCTAAACCCTTCCTATTCATGTACACATCCAGATGCCTTTTAAATGTTGTAATTGTACCAGCCTCCACCACTTCCTCTGGCAGCTCATTCCATACACGCACCACCCTCTGTGTGAAAAAGTTGCCCGTCAGGTCCCTCTTAAATCTTTCCTCTCTCTCCTTAAACCTATGCCCTCTAGTTTTGGATTTCCCTACCCTGGGAAAAAGATCTTGGCTATTCACATGACTCTTTGAGGCATGATTTGGGCATGTCTGAGTTCCTAGCTTGAGTCCTGCTAAAATAGTCTCGACATCCTGGGTCTGAGAACAAGGAAAGTAACCAGGATTCAAATTTTGCTGATCATCCAGCGAAAGAGGCTTGCACTCTGATATCTAAATGATTTGTTTGCATTTATTCGCGGGACATGAGGCGTCATTGGCCAGGCCAGCATTTATTGCCCATCCCTAGTTGCCGTGGAGAAGGTGGTAGTGAGCTGCCTTCTTGAACCACTGCAGTTGTGTTGTGTAGGTAATGAAAGGGAAATCATGTCTGGCTAATTAGAGTTTTTTGAGGAAGTTTCAACTAGGCTGGATAGGGTGGAGCCACTGGATGTGTTGTGTTGGGACTTCCAAGAAGCGATTTGACAAGGAACCTCACAAAAGTTCGTCATAAGATAAGAGTCCATGGTTTTGAAGGCAGTCTACTGGCATTCTTAGAGAATTGGCTAAGGGGCAGGAAACAGAGAGTGAGGATAAGGGTTTTTTTTTCAGGTTGGTGACATGTTCCACAGGGCTCAGTGCTGGGACCGGAACTGTTTACAACATATATCAATGACTTGAAGAAAGTGAATGTATTATAGCCAGATTTACAGACGACACAAAAATAGATGGAAAGGCAGGTTGTGAGGGGTTTCGAAACAGTAGACAGAGAGATATTGACATGTTAAGTATGTGGGCAAAATGTTAACAAATGAAGTATAATGTGGGAAAATTTTGGAATGGAGAACAAAAGAACAGAATATTATTTAAATGGAGAAAAACTGCAGAAAGTTCCAACACAAAGGGACCCGGGAGTAATTGCATTCAAAACACAGAAAGCCAGCACACAGGCACAGCCAGTAATCAGGAAGGCTAATGGAATCAAAACTGAAAGAACTGCGGATGCTGTAAATCAAAAACAGAAAACAGAAATTGCTGGAAAAGCTCAGCAGGTCTGGCAGCATCTTATTTCAAGGGGGTAGTAGCGAAGTCTTACTGCGACTGTACAAGGTACTGGAGAGACCACATCTGGAGCACTGTGAGCAGTTTTGCGCCCTGTGTTTAGGGAAAGTTATCATTTCATTGTAAGCAGTTCAGAGAAGGTTCACTAGGATGATCCGTGATATGGAAGGATTGTCTTTATGAGCAAAGGCTAAACAGGTTGGGACTGGAGTTTATGAGAATGAGAGATGATCTCATTTTAACATATAGAATTATTAAGGGGCTTGACAGGGTAAATGCTGAGAGGATGTTTCCCCTCACGGGAGAGTCGAGGACCAGAGGGCATAGTCTCAGAATAAAGGTCAGAAATCACATGACACCAGGTAGTAGTCCAACAGGTTTATTCGAAATCACAAGCTCCTTTGTCAGGTGAGCAGCATGACTCTGAAAGCTTGTGATTTCAACTAAACCTGTTGGACTATAACCTGGTGTCACATGACTTCTGACCTTGTCCACCCCAGTCCAACACCGGCACCTACACCTCAGAACAAAGCGACGCCAATTTAAGACGGAGATGAGAAGGAATTTCGTCTCTCAGGCGGTTGTGAGCCTTTGGAACTCCTTGCCACAAGTGGGGGCAGAATCCTTGTGTATATTTAAGGATCAGAGAGTTAGATTCTTGATCAGTCGGGGAGACAAGGGAAAGTGCTGGAAAGTGGACATGAGGAATGTTGGATCAGCCATGGTCCTATTGAACAGCACAGCAGATTCAAGGGGCTGAATGGCCTACTCCTGATACTATTTCTGATGGTCTTATGGTCACAGGGAGGGAGGGAATCCTAGGATTTTGACCGAGCAGCAGTGAAGAAACGGTGATATATTTCCAAGTCAGGATGGTGTGAGTGACGTGGAGGGGAACTTGCAACTTGAGGTCTGTTCCCATGTTTCTGTTGCCGTTGACCATCTAAATAGTGGAAGTCACAGGTTTTTTTTAAATCAGGCTTGACTGAAACATCCTACCACAGCTGAATAGCCACTCAAATGAATTCTTCACTGTTTCCCCAAGAGGAGTAGCGGACTTTGAAAGAGTGGTTGAAAATCCAGAGAGGAAACTGAGAACGCAGTTAAATCAAACTCGTGCTGGAGTGCATATTATACTGTCCCCTCTTGCTGACACATTCCCCTTTCACTGTATCTCTCATCTCATGCTCCATTTCTAGTTTCTGCTGTTATTTTCTCAAGTCTCAGCTCACAGTGAGAGTTTTCACTCTGAGGTTGATCCACTCGTAGAGTCGTACAGCTCAGAAACAGACCCTTCAGTCTGACTTGTCCATGCCAATCTGTGACATTTTTGCCCAGAGGACGGAGGTTAGCTATATTGGCCTAATGCAAGTCAGCCATTGTGTCCATTAGTGTGTTTATCCCCAATGAACTAGGGTGCATCGGGAATGGAAAACTGTGAGCTCAGAAAGAACACTGCCTTTTTGCTTCCAAGAGATTGACGAGGCTGATCCTGGAATTGTCAGCAGCTGCTTTAAGTGGTGTGGCAGCTAATGTATCTGACGCAACGCATCTGCCACTTGGAGTGAATCCTGGAACTAAATTTGAATTAGTATTTGTAAACTTCTGAAATACTGTTTGGTCGTGAAGATAAAGATATTCAGTATCTCTGCAACTGGCGAGAAATGTACATGCTATCTGAGGTTTTGGCAGCCCAGATTATTATCTTAATCTCCACTTAATGGGTTTACGACACAGCAGCCAATCAACTCTGAACTTACAAATGAAGACTGCCAAAACATATAATCATTAATGAAATTAAGTATTTACTGTACATTTTTTTTTGAATGCTTTAACTTCTTTCATTGTAGAGGGACGTCAAATTAGTTCACTCAGGACTTTGTGTTGAGAATAACATGAGGTCATCAACCTTCACTGTTACTGTGAGGCCAATCAAAGAGTAACTTTCAGAGTCTGCATGTGCGCAGTCAAACACAGAACTCTGGATAAGTTATATTACAGCCCTCACATTGTGTTAGAGCAGTGACTCAGTGATTTACTCACCATGCATTCTCGCGACACCTCTCAGTAGTGTTAAACTAATCCCAGTGCTCTGTCTGGATGTTACATTGCAGAGTACGGACTCCATTGGTCCTGGGCTGAGCTGGTGCCTGCTTGCCGTTGGCCAACACTGTGAAATAGAGCTGGCTGCCTCTAGTTTGGGCCTGGAGCTTGTCCAAGCCTCTCCTTTCAAACAGAACCCGAGTGAGCCGAGCCTAGGGCCACAACCAGATTTCTGTCCGAAATTGGTTGTATGCATGATTCCTCGGATCTCTCTTGGGCGTTGTCTGTAATGCAGTGAAGTGCCGTCATCAGAATTATCCATTTCCACAGCTAAATCTCTGAGTTGATGACAGAGAGAGAGAGAGCGAGAGAGAGGGACAGAGGTAGAGGAGAGGTGAACAGTGAGAGCGAGATTGGGTAGTATAGACCAACATATGAATCAGGAGATGGAGTAGACTGTTCAACCTCTTGGGCCTGCTCCACCATTCAATAAGATTATGGCTGATCTGGTTATGGTCTCAACCCCACATCGCTGATGACTCTTTGATAATATTTGACTCACTGTTAGTCAGAATTGCCATGAAAATATTTAACAACACTGCCTTCCAACGCTGGGGAAGGGAGTTCCAAGCACACTGAGAGAAAATAAAAGCTCCTTGTCTCTATCTTAATTGCGCAATCCCTCATTCTAGACTCTCCCACAAGTGGAAACAGCTCTTCCACATCCAGCATGTCAAGAACCTTCAGTAAGGAATGAAGGAATGACATAAGCAGAGACTGCATGGAAAAGTCAAAGGATGCAGATAACACGCCTTGGCTGTTCCGTTGATGTTTTTGTAATTTCTTCCCATATGGACAAGAAATCCTGGAGGGCCATGGAGGTGACAATCAGGGACAGAGCTATTTGCCTCTAGTCAGTGGGTAATACATTACTTCAGCTGCAAACACAAATAGACCATTCCTCCATTTATGAAGGCTACCAATCTTGTACATTTGTCTTTACATTCCAGCTGCTGTCCTTATTCCTGAACTTCCCTACTTCCTTCTGCACTGCCATGAATACTTTAAAGTGTACCCTCATTCAAATTAGGAGCAGGAGTAGACCATTCAGCCCCTCGAGTTTGTTCTGCCATTCACTTCATTCATTGACGATCAGATTGTGATCTCAACTCCCCATTTCTCCCCTGAAAACCATTGACTTCGCTGTCAATCACAAAGCAATCTACCTCAACTTTAAAAATATTGAACGAACCCACCTCCACGGTTCTCTAGGAAGATGGGTCCAAAGACTCATAACCCTCTCAGAGGAAAGCGAAGTTCTTTCCATATCCATCTGAAATGGGAGACCCCTTACTGTTACAGAGTGTCACTCCTCCCTTCCTGTTCTGGTCTCACTCGGAAGGGCAAACATCCTATCAGCAACCATGCTGTCCCGTCCCCTCAAGATCTTGTGTGATTCACTAACACCATCTCATCCTCCTAAACTCCAATGCATAAAGGCCTAATCTGTCCAAACTTTCTTCATGAGATAATCCCTCATCCCCAGGATGGAACCTTCTCTGAACTTACTTTTAACACATTTACATAATTTCTTACATAAGGAGACCTAAACTGTACACAGATGTAAGTCTCAACAAAACCTGGACAGTTAGAACAAAACTTCTGATGAAGGGTCTAGGCCCGAAACGTCAGCTTTCCTGCTCCTCTGATGCTGCTTGGCCTGCTGTGTTCAACCAGCTCTACACTTTGTTATCTCAGATTCTGCAGCATCTGCAGTTCCTACTATCTCTATAGCAAAACATTCCTACTTTTACATCCCATTTCCCTTACAGTCAACACCATTCCAATTGCCTTCCTAATCACTTTCCATACATGTGGACTAATGTTTTGTGATTCATGTCCAAGGACACAGATCCCCCTATACCTCAGAGTTCTGCAATCTCTTTCCGTTTATATAGTATATTACCTTTCCATTCTTCCTTCCTAAGTGAAAAAATTCTATTCAAGTTCCAATAGCTATAGAAACTCTTCCTATCTATTTTTATATTTTCAGCTAGTTTTCTCTTGTACTCTAATTTCTTAATCTTTTGGTTGTTCTGTGCTGTTCTTTATGTCTCGCCCTGTCTGAGCACCCTATGATGTGTATGCCCTTGTTTGCTATGATCTGCCTATACTGCTCGCAAAACAAAACTTTTCACTGTACTTAGGTACATGTGACTACAATAAACCAAATCAAATTAAATTTTCTGTCTCCTTTTTTCAACCAGCCACTCATTTTTGCAGAATTATATGTTTGTTCTTTCAATTTGATACTACCTTTAACTTTATTAGCTGCCAATGATGTGTCCTTCCCTTAAAGCTTTTCTCTCTCACTGCAGTGTACATTCACTGAAGGTGGTGGTGAGCTGTGGTCCATGTGCTGTAGGTAGGCCTACATTGCTATTAAGAGGCAGTTCCAGCATTTTGACCCACCGATACCGATGGAACAGCTTTATATTTCTAAGTCAGGGTGGTGAGCTTGGGGAACTTGCAGCTGGAGGTGTTCCCCAAGCTGCCTTTGTCCTTCCAGATGGTAGAGGTGGCGGGTTTGGAAGGTGCTGTCTGAAGAGGGTAAATCCTGGGAGATCCTTCTCTCTGTTACTCCTGCCAAACATTAAATGACAATCCAGCAACGAGAGGTTGGGAGCTGATCATTGCCATATTGTCTGTCAGGGAAAACATGCTTTACTCTGCCAGTTTTTGTTTGATGCAATGATTGCTTTGTAAATGGCCCCACACTTGCTATCATTTTGAAGGATAACTATAAATGGAATAGTTCAAGGTCCAGATCTGTAATGAGCAGGAAACTCAGTCTTCAGTTTATATAACTAGTGCTTGCATGCCCTTGCAGACTCCAAATAAGGAATTCTGACTTTTCAAGTGTCATGCTATTCACATATTTCCTGTCTTTCTAATTCTCACAGTTTGAGACATTCCGAGGTAGAGGGTCATTCAGACATAGTTGTAATTTCTTGTGCATATTTATTTTCAACGTATTATTCACATTCTTTCCCACTGAAATCATCTGGTAAAGCCAAGGGAATGCCAAATAGGTTATTTTTCAAGATCAAGTACAAGGAGCTGTCAAACTTGGGCCATTTTGGAAGGTGCCAGAGTTAACTGGAATGTACTGTACTGACAGAACAAAGCAAATCCAAACCAGAAAATATCATAAGCATATTAGTTACTGCGATGTGACATTCCTATTATAATTCCACGTTTAGCTTTTAACCTTTCAATGTCTAGGGCAACATCTCTTTCCCCAACCCCTGCCAAAAACTAGGACAACCATAGATGTTCTTCATCTTGCTTCGAGAATGTTTATCTGTCAGTATTTAGTGTCATACTTTCACAAGAAGATTTGTATGAAAGCCCGAAGAGAGTCTTTGCTGCCAAAACATACATCGCGCATTTAAAAAAAAGGTGCAAGTTCTGAGTTCAACTCTGTCCAGAATATTTCGTTTGGGATGAATTGTCATCTTGTACTGTTCAGGAGTGGAGCCATGGATAATGGTTGACCTTGGAGGCTCAAGGTTCGATACACCAAAAAAAGCCAAATTCTTTGGAGAAAACTTACAATTGGATTAAAATTTACCTACAATATGGAAAACCGGTTTGAGTGCTCTAACCCCTTATAAACAGTGTTCATACTTCATCAGAATCCCACAGAGGTACCACCAACTCTTCATTTGATCCAATGAAAACAGGCATTGTTGTTTAAAAGGGTAAATACATTCTGCTGTGCTCTGCAAGGACATCTCCACCACATGTTCAGTAACCACACAATAACCAATCTCTCCTCAGAACTGAAACTCTCCAGCCCAGGCAACATCCTGGTAAATCTCCCCAGCACCTTCTCCAGTGCAATCACATCCCTCCTACAATGTGGATTCCAGAACTGCAGAACACTATGTTGGTTTACATTTCAAGGGGGTTCGACTGCAGTCATGTAGAACCCTAGTAGGTCATCGCCTGCAGTATCGTGGATACTTTTGAACTCCTGATGTAAGGAAACATAGGAACAGGAGTAGGCCATTCAGCCCATTGAGCTTGTCTTGCCATTCAACACAATCATGGCCAATCCAACAATTTAATGTCTTTCCCTCACCCCATCCTCATAACCATGTACCCCACTATCCCAAAGGGCTGAGGAGCGGCAGATGGAGTTTAATTCAGATAAATGTGAGGTGTTGCTTTTTGGTAAGATAACCAAGGCAGGACTTACACAGTTAAATGGTAGGGCTCTGGGGAGTGTTCTCAAACAGAGAGACCTAGGGGTTCAGGTATGTAGCTCCTTGAATGTGACATTGTAGGTGGACAGGGTGGTGAAGAAGGCATTTGGCACACTTACCTTCATTGCTCAGACCAATGAGTATAGGAGTTGGGACATCATATTGCAGTGTAGAGGAAATTGATGAGGCCACTTTCAGAATACTGTGTACAGTTCTAATCACCCTGTTACAGGTTGGATATTAATAAATGGGAAAGCTTACAGAAAAGATTTACAAGGATGTTACTGGGACTGGAGGGTTTGAGTAAGAAGGAGAGGCTGGATAGCTGGGAGTTTCTGTCCTGGAGCATCAGAGGCTAAGGGGTGACCTTACAGAGGTTTATAAAATTATGAGGGGCACAGATAAGGTGAATAGCAAAGGTCTTTTCCCTAGGGTGGGGGAATCCAAAACTAGAAGGCATAGGTTTAAAATGAGAGTGGAAAGATATAAAAGTGACCTGAGGGGCAACGTTTTCATGCAAAGGGTGGTGTGTGTATGGAATGAGCTGCCAGAGGAAGTGGTAGATGCAGGTACAGTTACAACATTTAAAAGACATTTGGACAGGTACATGGATAAGAAAGATTCAGAGAGATATGAGCCAAACACAGGCTTAGTTTAGTTTGGGAAACCTGGTTGGCATTGATTGGTTGGACCAAAGGGTCTTGTTCCATGCTGGATGACTCTATGGCCCTATAACCGGCTGTGTAATAGGCAAAATATTCTCTTTCTGGCAGCTTACATGTTCTGTCTTAAAATGTACAAATCAATTTAATGAAAAACCCTCAGCACGTGTTCCCTGCAGCCCTTCAACTTCTGTGAATAGTGAGAGAGAGTGAATGTGTGAGTGGGTGGGTGGGTGAGTGACAGTATATTTGCGTGTGTGTGTGTGTGTGTGTGTGTGTGTGTGTCTATATCAGCATGTGTTTGATTGTATGTACGTGTAGATAAGTGTGTGTGAATTAGTGTATGCACATAGATGTGATTTGATTTATTATTGTCACATGTACTGAGATACAGTGAAATGTATTGTTTTGCGTGCTAACCAGACAAATCATACCTTACTTAAGGTAATAGAAAACAAGGTAATAGAACAGAATGCAGAATATAGTTACAGAGATAATAGGAAGTGCCGATGCTGGAGATTCTGACACAACAAGGTGTAGAGCTGGATGAACACAATTTCTTCAGAAATTTCTGAAGAAGTGTCTAGACCCAAAATGTCAGCTTTCATGCTCCTCTGATGCTGCTTGGCCTGCTGTGTTCATCCAGCTGTACACCTTGTTGTTGCAGAATATAGTGTTACAGCTACAGAGAAGATGCAGAGAAAGATCAACTCTAATATAAAAAAGTTCTTTTCTAAGTCTAATAATAATGGGGATAAACAACAATGTATTGTTTGCATGTGTGAATCGTGAATGTGTCTGTGAGAGTGAGTATATATATATAAGTGTTTGTGTGTGTGTACCTGACTATGTGCATGCATGAGAGAGTATATATTAATGTGCTTTTTTATGTGTGTTAGCGCATGTGTGTATGTATGTGTGTGTGTGTGCGCATTTATGTATGTGCATATGTGTGTGTGTGTGTATCTGATGGTGTGTGGAAGAGTACATATTAATGTGTTTCTGTGTGTGTGTGAGTGAGTATGTGTGTGAGAGTATACCTTAAAGCGTGCAGGTGAGCGAGTGTGTGAATCTGACTGAGTGTGTAAATAAGTGCAAGTGTATCAATTTGTGAGTGACACTGTGAATGAGTGTGTAAATTTGTGATTGAGTGTAAGTAGTTCTAACAGTTTATTGAAACTGTGGAACAGGATGGCCGTCTTGATTTAATACAGATGGTCTGTCAATCAATGAAGTCTAACCGATCATTTTATTAAACTGTGACAGCAAAAATCTGTCTTTTCATGTTTAAAGAGAAGGGAATTTAGAAACCTTCAGGTCATGGTGTTTATTAGAGATCATTCAAGATCATTTAAATCTATTTCGCCAATTCAAGCTTTCCACACAGCAGCTTAAGGCTCTTGGAAGAGCTAAAATATAATGTGTTTGCACCAAGCTGAAATGATCCTGAGGAAATAACATTTCCAGTCTGTATGAAACACATTCCACCCTGTACCCCCTCTGCCTGATTGCAAGAATTGGAACTTCCTAACTCCACAAAAAATGCCAAGAATGACTGAGTGAGTGTGTATGTATGTGAATGAGTGTGTACGTGTGTGAATGA
>NC_063340.1:3234689-3235972 GCF_021869965.1 Rhincodon typus | reverse complement strand
GTGTGAATGAGTGTGTATGAGTGTGAATGAGTGAGTGTGTACGTGTGTGAATGAATGTGTACGTGTGTGAATGAGTGTGTATGTATGTGAATGAGTACGTGTGTGAATCTGAGACTGTGTTTGTGACTGAATCTTTATATATGCTGACTTCTGCTGGAACTGCCTGGCCTGTCACTGCTACCAATCTTTCTTGCTGGGATTTACTGGCACCATGTGGGGAAGGATGACCAATCAACATGCCAGGCAGGAGATAGACTCAATCCTGGCGAACAGTATTGAATAACTTAGTAGCGAGTTACATTACACCTAATGTACATGATGGACCTTTGTAAGACAGTTAGGATTTCAATGACATTACAGCTCCTGAATTATACTCATTCAACATCAGTAACATGCACAGAACTCCCTAAACAGTCTGGTTTGCTCCCCCAGAACCAACCTTAACATCCTGATGGACAAAGTCTAACTTACAATGTCCCAGTTAACTTCTTCTGGTCTTAACTGCCTTGTGCAACCTGAATGTGTGTGAGAGTGAGTTTGTGTGTGTGTGTGCAAGTGTATGTGTGAATGAGCTTGTGCATGAATGTATGTGAGTATGTGCATGAATTTGTTTCTGATTGAGTGTGAATGAGAGTTTGTGTGTGTGTGTGTGTGTGTGTTTGTGTGAGAGTATGAGTGAGTGTGAGTTTGTATGTGTGAGTGAGTGTGACTGTGAGTTTGTGTGTGAGTCTGAGTGAGTGTGTGAGTTTGTATATGAGTGTGTATGTGTGAGAGTGTGTACATATGAGTTTGTGTATGAGTGTGTGAGTGGGTGGGTGTGTGTGTGTGTGTACATATGACTGTGTGAGTGGGTGTGTGTGTGTGTACATATGACTGTGAGTGGGTGTGTGTGTGTGTACATATGACTGTGTGAGTGTGTGTGCACATGTGAGTGTGTGTGTGAGTTTGTGAATGAGTATGTGAGTGAGTGTGTGTGTACATGGGAGTTTGTATGAGTGTGTGAGCTTCTGTATGAGTATGAGTTTGTGTATGAGTGTGTGAGTGAGTGTGAGTGTACATGTGAGTTTGTGTATGAGTATGTGAGTTTGTGTGTGAGTGTGTGAGTTTGTGAGTGTGTGAGTGAGTGTGTGAGTTTGTGTATGAGTGTGTGTGAGTGTGTGAGTTTGTGTGTGAGTGTGTGAGTTTGTGTATGAGTGAGTGTGTGAGTTTGTGTGTGAGTGAGTGTATGAGTGCGTGTGTGAGTTTGTGTATGAGTGCGTGTGTGAGTTTGTGTATGAGTGAGT
>NC_063340.1:3234488-3234679 GCF_021869965.1 Rhincodon typus | reverse complement strand
GTGTGTGAGTTTGTGTATGAGTGAGTGTGTGAGTTTGTGTATGAGTGAGTGTGTGAGTGAGTATGTGAGTTTGTGTGTGAGTGAGTATGTGAGTTTGTGTATGAGTGCGTGTGTGAGTGAGTGTGTGAGTTTGTGTATGAGCGCGTGTGTGAGTTTGTGTATGAGTGCGTGTGTGAGTGAGTGTGTGAGTT
>NC_063340.1:3215479-3234478 GCF_021869965.1 Rhincodon typus | reverse complement strand
TGTGTATGAGTGCGTGTGTGAGTGAGTGTGTGAGTTTGTGTATGAGTATGTGAGTGTGCACTGGTGAGTTTGCGTATGAACGTGAGTGAATGTGACTGTGTGTGATTGTGTATGAGATTGTGCGTTGAGTGTGCCATCCTAGTAACTGGGCAATGTGTGATTATATTTTTAACACCAGCTTTTTCACCACTTTTTCTGTCTGGGGAGGGAGCAAAGGAGAGATAACACGGTGTAGAGCTGGATGAACACAGCAGGCCGAGCAGCATCATAGGAGCAGGAAAGCTGACGTTTCGGGCCTAGACCCATGGTTTGGGTGCTTTCATTTTAATAGCGAGCGTCAGGTCACTAACAGCGCAGGTTTGTTCTAAGTGCTAGTCGTTGCTTTGTTGAAGACGTAGCGATTTGCTGCTGACATTTGGGAGATCCCCTCATGGTAGAAGTGGTAAAGGCTGTTTTCTCTGTTGGTTGACAAAGAACCACATGCAATTCTTGATTGCAATTGTCAATATACACGTTCCGTGGCTCTGGAATCCTTTGTGATATGATATCGACATGATAAATCATTGACATCACCGCATTCACTGTGTACATAGGCACTGGCTAATCTGGTTCCTCAATGGTGACCAGAAACATGGGCAGCTGCTCAGACGAAAG
This sequence comes from Rhincodon typus, assembly GCF_021869965.1. NCBI lineage: Eukaryota > Metazoa > Chordata > Chondrichthyes > Orectolobiformes > Rhincodontidae > Rhincodon > Rhincodon typus. Next base: position 3,233,824 of record NC_063340.1, on the reverse strand, counting down.
CTGCAGCTGGTGAGAAACAGCTGCTGGGGAACAACCCTGTGCCTTTGCCAGACGACAGGACATAAAAATAACCATTGTTTATTCATCTTCTCGGAAGCTGCATCCTCCACATTCTCCCACCCTCCCCCACTTGCCGCTTTGGGATCATTCTGTACCAGGTACTTTCCAGCCGAGCCTCCCCGGTCTCTTCTCGTTGCCACACACACAGTCGGCCACAAGGAGGCACAGTGACGTTTGTAAGATGCAAGAGGGGATCGACAAAGTAGACATAGACAGAGTGTTTCCTAGTGTGGGGCAATCTAGAATGAGGGGTCACGGTTTTGAATAAGGGGTAGCAGATTTAAAACGGAGATGAGAAGGAATTACTCCTCCGAAAGGGTCACGAATCTGTGGAATTCACTTCCCCAGTGGCTGGGACATTAGGAATTAGGCCATCCGGCCCACCAAGTCTGCTCCACCTTTCAATCATGGCTCAACCCCACTCTCCTGCCTTCTCCCCATAATCCTTGATCCTCTTACCAATCAAAAACCCATCTATCTCTATCTTAAAGACACTCAATGACTTGGCCTCCACAGCAATGAGTTCCGCAGATTCACCACCCTCTGGCTGAAGGAATTGCTTCTCACCTTGGTAAATTTGAGTACATTTAAAGAGGAGATAGACAGATTTTCAATGAAGAGTTATGGAGAGCGGGCAGGGAAATGGAGTTGAGGCCGAGATATGATCAGCCACGATTGTATTAAATGGTGGAGCAGTCTCAATGGGCTGAATGGCCTCCTCCTGCTGCTAGCCCTTGTAGTTTTATGAGCTATGACCAGCTCTCCGGTCCTCTCTCATTGCACTGTGGGGAGTTCACTGACTGCTTCTCAACACCAGCCTCACAAAAGGCAGGTTCGCGATGCATCACCTAGACAACAGCAACTTCCATTATATATCTCCCACCATCCAGCCCAAAAGGAAAAAAAGGTGCATCACAGTTATCAAGCCAGGTCTGACATCGAACTGCATGACAGAATATCAGGATGGGCCACCAATGGCTTGGACAAAGGGATAGGTTTAAGGAGTATCTGAAAAGGAGGGAAGTGAGGTGGTGGGGGGTGGCTGAGGGGTTTTAGGGAAGAGGGATTCCCCGATTTTGGATCGCAGTAGAAGCAATGGCTACCACTGACAGTGTGGTTGAAGAAACTGGGGAGGTGGCCAGGCGAGATGAGAGGGCTACAGAGGCTAGGGGAGGATAGTGGCAACGAGGAACGTTACAGAGATAGGAGGGGCCAGGCCACAGTCGGATTTAAAAACAAGGACGAGAATTTTAATTACAGACAGAAGCTCGTGTCTTGCCATCTCAAAGCCGTCAATTTTAATAGCTTGATTAACCAGCAGCAATTTCTGAAAATGTCACACAATTTCTGCATCACTGGTGCCTGTACAAAAACTGTAGAAGAGGACTTCAGTTTATAATGGGTTATGACAATTAAATTTTGTGTCACTTTAAGACTAGCATTAATCTCCACTTGTCATCCCTGCTTAATGCAGGTTGTAAAAGGCTCTGTGTTTTAATGAATTGGGATGCATGAGATCTTTTGGTATTGAATAACTGACAATGTGCTGGTCAACCTGAACTCATCATAAAATCTCTGAGAGCAGTGGAAATATGATAATCTGACCAGGGAGGACATCCATTTCCTAATCAAAACACTGGCCAGTGACAGTCAAGTAATTATCTTCTGTGCCATCAGTCAAGGCTTTCATTCTTTCAAGTATTGCTATTGTTAATTAATTGTGTTTAGCAAAACCACACCTTTTGCTCTCAATAGCCCTCTTGCCCCTTTGAGATTCAGAACCAGTTAAAAAAAATTGTGGTGAATATCTGAATCCTGACAGAGCGTTCCCACTGCCCGACCTCCCATCTAGAGCTAAGCATCCATTAGAGCATGGTTGACGGTCTCAGGCCGGAACATGCTAATTCGCCCCATTGTTTCAGGGTGAATGGCTTCACAGTATTTATCAACAATGGACTTTGCATAAGTCTCCTCATTTGGGGGATTGCATTTGAACCTTTTTGTCTCGTCTAGCCTGCCCCTCCCCCAACACATATAAGGAAATAGTCAGGGACAAACGTTTTGTTTTTAAATTCTGTGTGTTACAAGGGATTACCAATAGGATTAAGTGTGTCGGCCTGGCTGTTTTATATTCATTGCTGCTAAGTGCGCAAATAGTGAACATGTTATTCGCAGAGACCAACTGTAGAACAGCCTTTGTCACTGAAGGAGCACTGCACATTATAATTTCTTCAAAACATACTCACACCCTTCTTAAAGGTTATTGTGTGGAGTCTGTATTGCAACAGAGTCAGAAACAGAATCCACGTTTCTTGCCTTCTACATTGATACAGTGAATCAAATATCCTGCAAAGCTTTAGAGACAACAAGGTGCAGGGCTGGATGAACACAGCAGGCCAAGCAGCATCATAGGAGCAGAGAGGCTGACGTTTCAGGCCTAGACCCTTCATCAGAAAAGGCAGTTCCTACTATCTCCTGCAAAGCTTTGTCTGGCACACCTCAGGAATATTCGTTTCTCACAGACCCTGAAAGAAGATGATAACAAAACATCAAGAACAATGTGGGCACATTGAAAGGAGAAAGGATTCCTGAAGGTTTAGGATAACAACATTCTGATTTCTTCCTAATAACATTGGAGGCACCAATTCTAGCCTCTGCATCCCTGGTTTTCATCGGCCAACATCCACATCTTCAAATTTCTGGGCCCCATGCTCTGGAATTCCCTTCCTGAATCTCTCCACCATTCTTTCCTTTAAGATGCTTCTTTTTACCTACCTTTCATGTCCTAATATCTCCTTGCATGACACTGTCAAACTTTACTTGATAAAGCTCCAGTGATAGTTTGGGATGCTTTGCTACGTCAACAGTGTCTATGTAAATGCAATTATCCCTGTGAGCATTGAGAAACTCAAAGACAACTAGAACATAAAACATAGAACAGTACAGCACAGGAACAGGCCCTTCATCCATGCTGTGCCGAACATGATACTAAATTAAGCCAATCCCTTCTGCCTGCCCTTGGTCCATATCCCTCCATTCCTTGCATATTCATGTGCTTATCTGAAAGTTCCTTAAATGCCCCTATCATATCTGCCTCCACCATTATTCCTGGCAGCACCTTCCAGATTCCTACCACTTTCTGCATAAAAATATTTCCCTTCACATCTCATTTGAACTTTCCCCCTCTCCCCTTAAATGCATGTCCCCCTAGTATTAGACATTCAACTCTGGGAAAAAGATTCTGACCATCAACCCTCTCTATGCATCTCATCATTTTATAACCTTCTATCAAGTCTCCCATCAGCCTCCTCCACTCAAGAGAAAACAACCTGAATTTTTCTAACCTTTCCTTACAGCTCATACCCTCTAATCCCAGGCAACATCCTGGTAAACCTCTTCTGCACCCTCTCCAAAGCCTCTACATTCTGTAATGTGGCGACTAGAATTGAATGCAATACTCAAAGTGTGGCCTAACCATAGTCTTATAAAGTTGCGACATAACATCCTGGCAACTGTAAATGTTTTTAGGATCTTGGGTTAGGTGTTGAACATATGAAGCTGATCATTAAGCTGTTTTGAGTGAGCAGTATGGTGCTTTATCTAATTGTAGTTTTTGGAATATTGATGGGGTGAGATGTGGGAGGATTGCTGGTGTGTACCAAAAATCAGTTGGGTCAATATGTAATATTTGATGTGTATCTGACAATCAGTGAGGAATGTTCTTTCTACTGTATATGTTAAGGGGCCCATTTCCCTTAATTCCTTTATTCAGAATGATTGCTGCCATCAGGTATTTACAAGTGGGATATGAACATATTTTTCTCAAAGCAAAACCTGAGACTTTGATGTGAACGGGACAGAAATCCTCGACTTGCTGAAGGAGTTTAAAATGAATAAATCCCCAAGATTAGCTGGTATTGATCCCAGAGTGTTGAGAGATTGGAGTTGATTTAATAGTCAGTGACAAGCGCACTGGGAAATGGGCCAGTAGATATGGACAAATACCATTGTTACATCCATATGCAAACAAACAAGAGCATTACAAACCGTCCTCTAGTAGTCTCTCGAAGGGAGGAGGACATGTACCACGGGGAACAAACCATGGAGAGAACCCATCCATGGAGATTTGTTAATGGCGGGAGGGTTTTGTACAAAAGCTTCCACTGATTCTGACTGAGCAGGAAACTCCCCTGGTTCGAGTTGTATTGGAACGATTTGCAGATCGATAATTGAAAGTCCATGCCCTGAATGAACCCAGGCTTCTGGCTCAGAAAATGGTACAATACACACTGACCCACAAGACCTCCCTGCTACAGCCTCATCCGCCTAACTTTAATTCTGTGGGAATTGCTGGAATTACTTATTCAGCATAAAGTCACCAGGAAGTGCTGACAACCCTCTATGATCTCTGTGTTCTTTGATTTCAGGTCTCACAACAATCTCTGACTTCCAACACCCCATTACTAGCAGCCACACCTTCAGTGGCCTAGGCCTTTAGCTCTGACCTTCTCCCCTTGTCTATCTCTCTCTCTCTCTCTCCTCCTCTGAGACACTCCTGGAAACCTGCCTCTTTGACCAGATCTTTAGATCACCTGTCTCAATATCTCCTGATCTGATTCAATGTCAATTTTGTTGGATACTCCTTCCTGTCAAGTACTTTGGGATGCTTTATCCTGCCAAAGGTGCTATATAAAGACAGTTTGTTGTTGTGCTTATCTGTGCACTATTCCCCATTTGAGCATAAGAGTATGCAGGGATTGGTTCTTGAGAAGAAACAGTCAGGTAATGATGATTCATTTGGGAAATGCAGCCAGAGCCAAGTCTGTGTCACCATGCTAGGCCCAACTGAATTAATAATCCACCAGACTGTCTATGGCCTTCTCAATTCTACACCATCTTTTTTACTGTGTGGCTTGATCCCATGATTTGAGTTTGGGTTTGAGACAGACAAGTTGAAGAGGAGGCAAAGTCAAGAACTTTCTTTAGCTTTCGACTTCAATGTAACAATATTTATGATACATTAATCTTAGATACTCCAATATATGGTAATCCTATAGGCTCTTGATTTATGTTAAGGTTAGGGTGTGGACTAATAGATTTTATTTGTGTTTTCATTTTCATGTGCTCTCAAGACTCTAGAGTGTTGTGTGGTCTGGTGTAGAGTGTTCCTACTCCACCTACACTTTGCTATTTATACTCAGTGATGTGCAGATCTTTGACATCATCTCAAGGTTGCTCCAGGTTCCTGAAGCCGTTATAGAACACTATTCACCATACGATTCACAATAATTCCAAGTTCTTTTTTATCATCTGCAAGTTTTAAAAGCACGTTGCCAATACCGAGGTCTAGATCCTATACATATACCCAGCAAGCGCCTGAATCCTAACCACTGGGGAATCTGTATTACAAACATTCATCCAATCCAAAAATTAACCTGTAACCACAGCTTTGAGTTTGATCACAGGTCACAGTACTTTATCAAATGTCTTTCCTAAGTCCATCTACGCTACATTCACAGTATTACCCTCACCAGCCCTCTCTGTTATCTCATCAGAAATGTTATCTCGTCAGAAATGTACAGCAAATTAGTCAAACATGATTTGCCCCTAATAAAGCCAAGCTTGCTTTCTTTAATTAACCCACATCTGCCCAGGCAATGAGTAATTCTTTCCTGAAGTATTCTTACTGAAATCAAGGGAAACCTGAATTCATGGCACTTAATCCTCCTGAGATCAGTAGAGTCACCAACTATACCTTTCACCCTTTGCTAGATCCTATAACATGGCTGGAAGTAGAAATGTTACATTGATATATAAGTAATAACACACGAATTATGAACAGGAGTGGGCCCACCAGCCCCTCAAGCTGATTTGATAACTTCATATTGCTACCTAACCACTCTAACAACATTTCATCCCCTTGCTATCAAACATCTAACCGTCACTCCTAGGAAGATTGAACTTGCTTGTGTCTTTGAGCTCTGGAACACAAACAGTCTAAAAAGACAATGCAGTCTAAGAGGAAAGATGAGCTAATGACAGCTGTAGTTCAGGCAGGAATCAGTCCCCTAGGGAAAAGAGGCAAGGACTGCAAACCAGGCCGATTTGCTAAGAGATGATTTGCAATGGCAAGCAATGTCAAAAATGTTGACGCCATCTAGGACAAAGCATCCCTGCTGATCGGCACCAGATCCACAAACATCCACTCCCTCCGGTACCAACTCTCAGTAGCAGCAATGTGTACCATCTACAAGATGCACTGCAGAAATTCACCAAGGGTCCTTAGACAGCACCTTCCAAACCCATGACCACTTCTATCTAGAAGGACAAGGGCAGCAGATACATGGGAGCACGACCTCCTGCAAGTTCCCCTCAAGCCTCCCGCCATCTTGACTTGGAAATATATTGCTGTTCCTTTACTGTCACTGGATCAGAATCCTTGAATTCCCTCCCTGAGGGCATTGTGGGTCTCCCTGCAGTGCCTGGATGGCCGCGGTTCGAGAAGGCAGCCCACCCCCACCTTCTTAGGGGCAAATAGGGACGGGCAGTAAATACTGGTCCAGCCAACGACGCCCACGTCCCATGAATGAAAAAATAGAAAAATATGAAGGAAGATAATAGAGCTAGAGCCAACAAGACCACTTTATGAACATGAACTCGATGGAGTGTAGAAGAATGAGGGAGGATCTTTTGGAAACTTACAGAACACTGAGAGGCCTGGAAAGAATAGACGTGGGGAAGAAACTTCCACTAGTAGGAGAGAGGGCAAAGCCTCCGAGTGAAGGGATGACCCTTTAGAACTGAGATGAGGAGGAATTTCTTCAACCAGAGGGTGGTGAATCCGTGGAACTCATTGCTGCAGAGGGCTGTGAAGGCCAAGTCATTGAGTGTCTTTAAGACAGAGATAGATAGGTTTGGATGAGTAAGGAGATCAAGGGCTATGGGGAGGAGGCAGGAGAATGGGGTTGAGAAACATATCAGCCATGATCAAATGGTGGAGCAGACTTGATGGGCCGAATGGCCTAATTATGGGTTTCTTTACATCTTAATAACCATATGGGTAGAAAAGTATCAAAAAATTAGATGCGATCCTGACAGAAATAATTAGCTATTGGATTTAATTTTTCAAACAGCATTTCAGCTGTGAATTTTTCAACCACAGATTTTAAAGTAATTGAGGTATTCACATTAAATCATTATGCCGACTAATTTAACAAGTCTATATCAATATGTTCGCTGTTGTTTACCAATATTCACACCGCATCAACAGGCCCAGGTGGAATTTGCAAAATCCCATGCTGTAGCTTAATTATCTCACTGCCTCTGACAGTGAGAGCTGTTACTTTGTTCACACTACTGTCAGTTGGACTTTGTAAACCAAGCTCCAGATCGATTTTATTAGATAGAGGCTCGACTGTTATTTAAAATTAATTTTCAGGCATTGGAATTCAAGAGAACATCATTATCCAGAGACCAGTGGGAATATGGAACTCGCTATAACTAGGATTACAGGTGAAAAACTGAGATGCATTAACAGGAAAGCTGGATGAACACATGAGTGAGGAAGGACTGGAACAAAGGAAATAAGAGCAGGAACAGGCTATTCGGCCCATTGAGCTGATTCCACCATTCAGCTAGGTTATGGCTGATTATCTACCTCCATGCCATTTCGTGGAGATGATGGCTTAGTGGTATTATCACTGGACTATTAATCCAAGGGCCCAGATATTGTTCTGGGGACCTGGGTTCGAATCCTGCCAGGGCAGATGGTGGAATTTGAATTCAATAAATATCTGGAATTAAGAGTCAAGTAATGACCATGTGTTGATTGTCGGGAAAAACCCATTTGGTTCATTAATGTCCTTTAGGGAAGGAAACTGCCATCCTTCCCTGGTCTGGCCAACGTGCGACTCCAGACCCATAGCAATGTGGTTGACTCTGAACTGTCCTCTGGGCAATTAAGGATGGGCAATAAATGCTGCCTAGCCAGCGATGCCCTCGACGTGTGAATGAATAAAGGAAAAAAAATTTTCAGCAGCATTTCCATATCTCTTGATGTCTATAACATCCAGGAATCTATCAATCTCAGTCTCGAACATACTCAATGACTGAGCCTCCACCGTGCCCTCTTTTGTAGAGAATTCCAGATTCCCTCTGAATTCTCCTCATCTCAGTCCTAAATGGCCTACCCCTTATTCTGAGACTGTGGACCCCTGTTCTGTGAATACGATGGATACTTCGGATAGGATGGATGAAGAAAGGTGAAGAGAGTTATGTTGGGCTGAATGGCCTGTTTCTGTGCTGTACAATCCTCGTGATTTCACAGGTAAGCAGAATTTTGTTAACCCCCTTTCAGGAGTTGGAGGTGAATCCTGCTTTTAGACTGTCACAATCCACACGATGCAATAATATAATTAAGATGAAGACTGTGGTTCATGACACTCAATAGAACAATGTTATGTTGCTCAGATATAATGAGATATTATTTTGCATTAGTGGTGTACTGTGATGGAATCCATAATCTTACTAAAAAGAGCATTTTTTTTGATGATCTATATCTTATTATAAAATTGCTACAGTTGAATGAATGGTCAGTTTCACCCAAGGTAACTTTGCTTCACAATGTCTGAAATTGCTGCTTAACTGAGCTACTCGCATTTAACTCAATATATCAATTTATCAATATCAACGTTTATCAACAAAGGGACAAACAACAAGACTTTCTGCAAATAATCTGCAAAGGAAATGTGTAACATTGTCTCAAAAATGAGTGAGTGGAAACGCTAATGAAAAATAAGGAAATGGCAGATCTATCGAGACAGATATTTTGGCTGGAATTCTCACTCCAAGGTTAGAGATAATCTCCAGCTCCGCAATCTGAGAGTAAGTGACCCAGAAGTTCAGATTTTTGTTTTAGAGGGACTAGGTTTTCAGGGAGTCCTGGCAAGCATTCCCAGAAACTGCGTAGAGGCAGTCTCGTGGTTTGGAATCCTGCCTTGGCATTCTTTCAAGATAGGAAAAAGAAGACAATTAAAACCAACATCAGCCAATGTGCCCTCATGCCTCACCCCTCACACACTCTCTACATCCCCTTCCTTATGACCCATGCCATCTTACCACCTCCACTCACCAACTACACTCCATGCTTTTCCAACCACCTAACATGTCCATTTACAGCCCATATACTAACTTAGTGCCAATTCACGGCAACACATACATGCCCCAACCAACACACCTTCTGTGACAACTCATTGAATACCCACTGTAGGGCAGCATAGTGGCTCAGTGGTTAGCACTGCTGCCTCACAGTGCCATGGACCCTCGGGCGACTGTCTATATGGAGTTTGCACATCCTCCCCATGTCTGCATGGGTTTCTTCCAAGTGCCCAGTTTCCTCCCACGATCCAAAGATTTTCAGGCTAGGTGGATTGGCCATGCTAAATTGCCCTGAGTGTTCAGGGATGCGTAGATTAGATGTGTTATGGGGGATGGGTCTGGGCAGGATGCTCTGAGGGTCAATGTGGACTTATTGGGCCGAAGGGCCTGTTTCCACACTGTAGGGATTCTATCAACCTATGGTGAGATTAAGCAAACTTTTGAAGTATTTATTTATGAATTCACTATTTCAAAAAGAAACACTCTCATTGACAAAAATCTATTAACTACATATAAGTTCCTCTAATACCTTATAAAAAAACAAGTATTGGATTCATAATCCTACTTCAAAGAGACTAAAACCACTCAGTGCTGTCAATCCAGCTGTGAATTGAAATACACCCCACTGTAATAATGGAAAGTTATGAAATCATATAATGATAACCCCCAAGCTTATATTAACTGATAGAGAAAGTAGCTATCAGATTTCTTTTAAGACAAAGCAGATAAATTTTTAAAATATTTAAAGGGTAGCAGTTTTAAACACATTGACAACTTGACAGCCCTTGCTGACATCTCCATTGTCAGCCCCTTACTGACAGATCTTTTGTCAGTTGTCTGTGACAAATCTCTTGACAATAGCATGTATTTAAGCACTGTTTATGCACATATATGTTGCTTATTTAACAACCCCAAAGGGCAGATTATCACCTCTCAAAGGTGCAATTTCACTCCCAAAGGGCAACTTACTACTCTTACAAGGAACATGACCTCCTCAAATGGTGTCCCTGGACCATATCTAAAAGTGCACCCACAGGGTACCCCCACCTCTCCAAAGAGTGGGTTTAGGCTTTCCCTACAGAGTCTGCTTTATACTTCTCAATAGAGAAACCTGGATCAGCTTATGGCAGCTGCATTTGTGTGGCTGTGCCCCCTGTAAACCAATGTGCAACTTGGAACCCACCGCATTCCTCCCCTGCTCCACAGAACTGATAAATGCTACGGTTGAGGGCAGGACTTCAGAGCCATTTTCATTATTAATGGTTTCTCCATCTTTACAAAAGAGTCAGATGCACTGTTGTTCATTTCAGGGGGAATGGAATATAAAAGTAGGTACGTTCTGCTGCAGTTGTACAGGACCTTGATGAGACCCATCTCACATACCCCTTCCAGGTCTCTGCATTCAAGAAAGGATGGAAAAGCATTAAAGGCAATGCAGGGAAGGCTCACTCGATTCGTTCCTGGGATGAAGGGGTTATTTGATGAGGAAAGGTTGGACAGGTTGGGCCAGGTGAGAATGAGAGGTGATTTTGCTGAAATAGATGAGGTTCCTGACATGACGAGACAGGGTTGGTGTTAAGCTTCCCCGTTTGGTAGAGATGAACATTAGGAAAACATAGTTGAAAATAAGAGGTCTGCCATTTAATATGGAGATCAGGAGAGTTTCTTTGTCTCAGAGGGACATGAGTCTGTGGGATTGCCTTCTTCAGAGAGTAGAGAGCGTGGGGTTGTTGAGTATTTTTAAGGCAGGGTAAGACAAGGTAGTCACAGGGTATAGGGGCATAGTTACGTAAAGACCATCAGGCACTATCTTATCAAATGGTGGAGCAAGCCCAATGGGCCAAATGGCCTACTCTAGCTTCTAATCTGTGTGCATATGTTAGATATTGTTAACACTTGAAGAAAAATGGATCTTAATTACTGAGTTCTAGTAAATGTATCGCTGCCTTTTTCAAGAGTCATTAACAGAGGCTGAATACATTTTCAGTACGGACTTGTCACATGAAATGGCTATTAATGTTTTGACACTTTTGGGAAACCAAATTCATAAAAATGAATCAAAAACAGAAATTGTTGCAGAAACACAGCAGGTCTGGCAGCATGTGTGGAGTGAAAACAGAGTTAACGTATCGAATTCAGAACTGATGAAGAGTCATTGTTAACTGTTTCTCTCTCCACAAATGCTGTTGCACCAGCTGAGTTTCTCCAGCAATTTCTGTTTGTTGTTTCAGATCTCCAGCATCTGCAGTTCCATGTTTTATACATAATGGTACAATCTGACATAATATATATAATGAATATCCACTCTTCAAAACTCAACACAATTAAAAAGTGGGAATTATTTTAATGATAGGTTAATGTTTCAGAAGGAATTCTTTGACAGCACATTAATGGTGTGGTCTCATCTGAAAATGTTATAATTTCTTTTTCTCGTTGTACGTCTCTGTCTTAGGTTGGATGTTATAACGTGGCAGAATGTGGTCTATGTGCTTAAGAACTGAGTAAAAGCCACCATCTACCTGATGAAAGTGCCTGTCTTATTTCTGAGTTTGGAATCAGACAGAGAGAGTCTGACTGAATAGTCCTCATTCAATGCCCTTTTTTTTTGTTTTTATAAAGTTATGCAATTAAAATTGGCCCATCCCTTGCATCTGTGTGGTTCCCAGGCAGCCCCTGTAGGTTGTGATACATTGTGAAGGTGATTAATAATTGGTAGGAATTAAAGGACGTGTGACAACATATCATTGGACCAGATTGCAGAGGAGGTAGCTGAGCAAAACAGCTCCACCTGAGGGTGGCCTGAGTCTCCAGACCTATAAATCAGATTAGAGGGTGTTACACTCCACTACACACTCTGTCTGACGCCCACACCAAACAAATCGCTTAGCTCAAACCCATGGTCACTGATCCAAAGACATTTACCTTATAACTTCTCCCTCATTTTACCCACCGTCTATATTGAACACAAAGATTTTAGCACAATCTTCTTCAGCCCAGTTAAAACACCTTCCAAATTCTGCTCAGGGGGTTTCTGGGCTAGAATCCAGTGAATCTGGGATTTACAAATATGTACATAGTACTCACTCTTTCTCTATAGAGTGTCCCCATTGTCTGAGGGTGTCTAATCATGGATTATGACATGATATCACCATGTGGTAATACATGGTGGGATAGGCCTCAAGAATTTGCATAGGATATAACTCATGCTGTGAGTGTCATATACCACACTCTCACCATTTAGGCAGCTATGCTAAACAACCCCAAGTACACAACCACAGAAACAAAATAGCTGAAGGCTCACTTTCGCTCCTCAGGGATTGTGTTTAGTGAGCCTGTGAGAGTCATAGCAAGGGGTCTAGACCCTTTCACTACCAGTAATAGTTCTATTGCTTACACATCTCTCTGTAGCTGCCTGATATTTGCTCTAGCACACTTGCTCTGTCTGTGGCCTTTTCTAACACGACTTAGAAAATTGAGTTCAAAGTTGGGTAACTCCTTGAGGCTGCAGAGTGTCGCATCATCCACATGTCTTGCTATGTTTGGGTCTTTTCGTGATTTTTTTCAACTGTCAATTTAGTACTTACACCTGGAAATATTATCACCCTGCAAAGGTCACTTTGGGCTTACCTCCATCCTTCTGCAGCTTTGAACACTGTCAGTTTTTAGGTGATCTAGAAAATCATTTGGGAAAGCTTCCATGGCGGGTGGATGAGATCCCCCCACTGAACAACTTTAATTGCTACAAAAACAGAAGATGCTGGAAAAGCTCAGCAGGTCTGGCAACATCTGGGAAGAAAGAACAGAGTTAACGCTTTGGGTCTGGTGATCCTTCCTCAAAGGACCCCACCTCTGAGGAAGGGTCACCGGACCCAAAATGTTAACTCTGTTTTTTCTTTCCCAGATGCTTCCAAAGTTTCCGGCAACTTTGTTTTTGTTCCTGATTTACAGCATCCACAGTTCTTTCAGTTTTAGTTTTAATTGCTACCTCCCCATCTGAAAAATCATTTCTACCTTCACCGCCTCAAAATATCATGAAGGGATTCTGTATGCTCCTGTTGAAATAACGTCATGAAATTGGAAATTTAATCTGACTCTGCATTAATCATCCAATGTGGTCCATATCTTTTGAGGATCTTTTAGCACTTTAGCTGTTAATTCTGATGTGTTAAATCTTTGTAGATTTTCATTCCCATTAAGCAAATCTTAGTAGTATATTTTTACATTGGACACACCCAAATCTAGAAATCACAGAAAATATTTTAAATTCTGTTAGGAGGTCTGCTGCGTCCCAGTTTAAAATAAGGAACTTTTTGGATATTCTGACATAATGTCTTTGGCCTTCCCTTGCTTGCTATTAAAGTGGCACACACACTGATCATTTGCCTGTCTCATATGAGTTAAACTGTCCTCTCAGTTTCAATTTGTCGGCTTGCCAGAAAACTATGTTTCCAACATTCTTCGATACTTTAATAAACAAAGACATTCAGGGTTTTCTCTTGCACTTCAGTGCAATTTAAGACTATCGATCATATGTTAAGTTGCTTCAACAATTAACTTGTTTGCTGACTGTTCAATCAAGCAAACCTCATCAGCACAATGTTTCCCACCACAGTTCACCATGTCATATTAATGGTTATCATCTAATAACCAATCACTCTTCAGGGGTTGATTAAATATTCAAATCAGTGGAACATATTACAAGCTATGAAGTAGATATTACAGCAAGCCAGCTGATTTCTGTTTGTCAAGTTTGCAGACTAACAGTCAGGGAGAGTCACAACATTGTATACACATAGCACATGAAGTCCTTAATAGGCAAGGTCCATAAACAACATATTATCAGTTACAAAGTAGAAATGATTCTACACTTGTGTACGATATTAGTAAAATGGATTGCAATATTTGACCTCCATTACCTGATTTTAATACATGGGACCTTTTATGGTCAAAAATGGTTTTAAGGCTGACTTAAGATGGACACCATAATCTGCTAACACTGGGCTGAGGCAGTTCATTGAACCAAGAATAAACAAGAAGTAGACTAAACAAATTAACATTCCATCAAAATCACTAAAGCAAATTATTCAGAACTGTGTGTCCTCTTTGATTTGCACCTTTCTGGAAATTTCATTATTGGGATGAAAGAATTTTCCAGCTTGAGTAAATGGTGAATCCAGACATGGCAATGCACAAATGAAGTGTACTTCAGGCAGCTATTTTTGAACAGAGCAGAAAGATTAATAGATGATGCATCTCAGCCTCCTCCAGTAGTCCCCAGCATCATGCCCAATCTTCAGCCAATTTCATTCACTCCATTTGATATCAAGAAACAGATGGAGGCACTGGCCCATGCAAAGGCTATGGGCCCTGAAAACATTCCGGCAATGGTAATGAAGATCTGATCTCCAGAACATGTTGCTGTCCTAGCCAAACTCTTCCAGCACAGTTACAACACTGGTATATACCTGACCATGTGAAAAATTACCCAGGTACATCCTGTGCATAAAAAGCAGGAAAAATCTAACCCGGCCAATTACCGCCCCATCAGTCTCCTCTCGATCATCAGTAAAGTGATGGAAGGTGTCAGTAACAGTGCTATCAAGCAGCACCTGCTCAGCAATAACCTGCTCAGTGACGCCCAGTTTGGGTTCCGCCAGGGCCACTCAGCTCCTGACCTCATGACAGCCTTGGTTCAAACATGGACAAAAGAGCTGAATTCCAGCAAGAGGTCAGAGTGATAGCTCTTGACATCTAGGCTACTTTGGACCGAGTGTGGCATCAAGTAGTCCTAGCAAAACTGAAATCAATAGTTATCTGGGGCAAGCATTCCCCTGGTTGGAGTCATACCTGTGGTTATTGAAGGTCAGTCATCTCAGCTCCAGGACATCTCTGTAAGAGTTCCAGAGGGTAGTATCTTAGTCTCAACCGTCTTCAGCTCTTCATCAATGACCTTCCCTCCATGATAAGGTCAGAAGTGGGGATCTTTGCCGATGATTGTACAATGTTAAGCATCATTTGCAACTCCACAGATATCGATGCAATCCATGTTCAAATGCAATGAGATCCAGACAGTAGCAAGGCTTGGGCTGACAAGTGGCAATTAACATTTGTGCCACACAAATGCCAGGCTATGGCCATCACCAATAAGAGACAATCTAACCATTGCCCCTTGACAGTTACCATCACTGAATTCCCCAATATCAACATCCTGACCAGAAACTCAACTGGACTCAATACATAAATGCAGTGTCTACAAGAGCAGGTCAGAGGCTAGGAATACTACAGTGGGTAACTCATCTCCTAACTCCCTAAAGCCCGTCCACCATGTACAAGGCAGAAGCCCAGAGTCTGATGGAATACTCCCCACCTGCCTGGATGAGTGCAGTCCCAACAACACTCAAGAAGCTTGACACCATCTAGGACAAAGCAGCTGCTTGATTGGCACCACATCCACAAGCATCCACTCCCTCCACCACCTACACTCAGTAGCAGCAGTGTGTACTATCTACAAGATGCACTGCAGAAATTCACCCAGGCTCCTCAGACAGCACTTTCCAAACCCATGACCACTTCTGTCTATCAGGACAAGGGCGGCAGATACATGGGAACACTCGCCACCTGCAAGCTCCCCTCCAAGCCACTCACCATCCTGACTTGGGAATATATCGCCATTCCTTCGGTGTCAACTCAGCACCACTTTCTCATGGTGGGGGTGCAGCAAGGGACAGACAATAAATTCTGATCCAACAGTAATGCCCACATCCAGTGAACAAATAAAAAAAACTGAAACTTTCCCCATCTCTCCTGCCCTGTTTTCTCTCAGTCTCTCAGAAAAAAAGCCAAATGATAAAACAAATTGGAGAAGCATTCATGTAGCAAGAACTCACGGGTATCTAACACGTTTTGTTTCTGCTGAGAATAATCAATCAAACAACCATGATGTCAGGTTAAATTTAATATCTCAAGGAAGCTAAAGACGTTATCAACTGCATATGCTTCATCTTCCTTTTTGCACTGTACCTCCTCTCCTCTCTTAAAATTTAACCTATGGGTTTGGTTGATGCTCTGTTTAATCAGTTTTGGGCTGTGTCGGAAATAAAATTCTTCTTTCTTTCACTCAATGAACCCTTGTAATTGGCTTCTTAATTTTGAAATACTGAACTAGGTTTTAATTGGAATCTGATATGGGAGGAATAGGGAAGGCAACTTACTTTATAAATGGAGAGAAACTCCAGAGTGCTTTGGTGCAGAGGGATCTGGGTATTCTCATGCATGGATTACCGAAACCTAGTATGTAGGCATGACAGGTAATAAGGAAGGCAAACAAAAAGGATTAGGCTAAAGGAGTAGAATATAAAAGTAGTGAAGTGTTATTGCAACTCAATAAAGCATTAGTGAGACCGTACCTGGGGTATTCCATTTAATTTTAGTCCCCTAACTTGTGGAGGGATGTAGTTGTATTGGAGGCAGCACAGAGGAGAGTCACTAGATTGATTCTAGGGATGAGGCGTCTGTCTTATGAAGAGATATTGAGCAGTTTAGGCCTATACTATCTGGAGTTAAGAAGAGTGAGAGGAGATCTAATTGAGAGAGATAAGATGCTAAAGGGGATTGACAAAATAGACGTAGAGAGGATGTTTCCTCATGTGGGGCAGTCTAGAATGAGAGGTCATAGTTTTAGGATAAGGGGCAGCAGATTTAAAACAGAGATGAGGAGGGATTACTTCTCTCAAAAGGTTGTGAATCTGTGGAATTCACTCCCCCAGAATCCATTGGAAACTGGGACATTGAGTAAATTTAAGGAGGAGGCAGACAGATTTTTGATCAGTAATGGGTTGAAGAGTAATGGAGAGTGGGTGGTAAAGTGGAGTTGAGCCCAAGCTGAGATCAGCCAAGAATGTATTAAATGGCAGAGCAGGCTTGAGGGAGTGAATGGCCCACTCCTGCTCCTAGCCCTTATGTTCTTTTGATATAGACACATGCTAAAAAGAATTTACAATCCTTGTTGTGGCTGACTAAGGCGGTTAACAAAACAAGAATTGATTCACTCCGTCACCTGCTCACAACAACTTGGAACCACACATTATTTGCATGTTTATTGGAATAGGGCCACTTTAGAAGAGATACCATCCACATAGACAGATGGTCTGAAAACTGCATTTCGGCATTTGATTGGACCCTGGAGACCTGCGATGGATGCCGTCAGCTTTCATTTGCTGTGGTTGACCTGGGATCCGTCACCTCGAACACACAACACTGTCCTGGGTCTCACTGATGCCAGTTCCATCGGGCATTTCAGTGTGGCCTGCACCAATATTGAAGCAGGCAGACATGTGTACATCCTTAATGACATTTTCTTTGACATCTTGGTCTCATCCATGGCCCTAATTGTTCTTATTGCTTTCATTGTTTGCATTAAGCTGGGAGTTATCTGTGAACAGCAAATCTTTCTTGGGGGATAATCTCTGATGCCTAGCTTTATTATTTTGATGATATTATTAGAAGTCATAATTATTCTCTGTCAATCTCCAGCATTCGGGAACTGGTATTTTGAACGTTTCAGCATTTATATGTAGGCAGACAGCATGCGCCACGGGTCTGATTGGCAGGACGTGACAAGCAGATTCCTGCAGGGCTATGAGCTGGGTTCAACCTTTTGCAATTTAGATCAATGACTTAGATGAGAGTAGCAAAGAGATGCTAGTTAAATGCGCACAGGACACCGAGATAGGAAGCAAAGTATGCTGTGGAGAAGACATAAGAAGCTTGCAAATGGATATAGAATGAGCAGGCAAAAAGCTGGCAGATGGAGTATGATGTTGGAAAATGTGAGGTTGCTCAGCTTTCACAGAAAGAGTAAAGAAGCAGAATATTACTTAGATGGAGAATGACTCCAAATTGTGGAAGGTTGTAGGTGTTCATATATGTGAGTCACAAACAGTTAGTGCAGATGTACAACACTTAATCCAGAAAGCTAATAGGGTACTAGCCTTTATTATGAGTGGGGTTAAATATAAAAGGAAGGATGGGGCTGGATGAACACAGCAGGCCAAGCAGCATCATAGGAGCAGAGAGGCTGACGTTTCGGGCCTAGACCCTTCATCAGAAAAGGGGGAGGGGAAGGGGGTT